>NW_028123445.1:0-382783 GCF_965194805.1 Balaenoptera borealis
GTCGTTTGTAGCCCCGCAGGCCTTGTGAATGTTAAGTGCCCTTGAGCACAGTTTTTCAAGTGGTTGTTACGGGAAAGCGCCACAAGGCGGCAGCACTTCTTCGTGTCCTCTGTGTTAACTTGGGCAAACACAGCCTTAGCAAGAGTCTTGGTGGTGGGTTGCAACTTGGAGTCGAACGTGGACGCACACACACCGCAGGGCTTGTGTATCTTTACCTCTTCCCCCTGACACTGCACCGCCACTCCCCAGGCAAATCCCAAGCCTTGCAAATGTGCTATTCGGAGGGTGGTCTGGTTTGTAGGTGGGGCGATTCTAAGGAAGGAGGCTGGAGGTGGATACCCCACTTAGCAGGAGCTGTGGAGATCTGGTGTCCTTTCACAGCTCCTCCCTCCCAGCGGGTCTACCATCATTTGGGTACACTAGGCTTTGCTTACCTGTAAGGGGGCTGTCTTGGATCGGGAGGTTGTGGTACCATGCAGAGGAGAATGGCCAATAGAGGTCCAAGGGGCCGCTGATCTGGTGGCACGTGCTCCTTCCTGTCTCCCTCAGCACCAGCATACCGCAACCTTGGGACCCAGGCCTGCTGAGGCTCTAGGGTTGTGTCATCAGCCCACGTCACAGAGGCCTGAGGGTAATAGAGTAGGCATTTCTTGCCTTTTTCTTGTTTTATAATTTAATATTGATTTTCTATTTCAGCATAATTTATATACAATGTTGTGTCTATTTGAGTCCTACAGCAACTTGATGCAGTTCTAAACGTAGCTGTACCTGGAGTATTTCGGATTCTCTTCCCTGTTAGGTTATTGAAGAATATTGAATAGCGTTCCCTGTGCTATCAGGTGCGTCATCGTTGATGAACTCTTTTTGATACATTACTGTGTTTCTGTTAATGCCAACCCCTTACTTCATCTTTCTCCGATCCCCAATTTCCCCCGATGGTAACTCTACATTTTGTGTCTCCGTTTGTGAGTCTGTGTTTGCTCTGTACATTACGTTCCTTGGTCTCCATTTTTCGACTGCACATGTAAGTGATATCCTGGGATATGTGTCTTTCTGTCTCTAATTTTCCAGAATTAGTGTGATCATCTACTGCTCCATCCGTGAAGCTACAAATAGCATGAGTTCATTTTGTTGTCTGGATGAGTGACAGTCCAGGGGGGTATAGGTAGCACAACTTCTTTATCCAATCATCTCTCGCTGGACATTCTGGTCGTTTGGGTGTCTTGGCTATGGCAAAGAGTACCACAACGACCGTTGGGGGGGGGCAAATGTTTTATTCCAATGATGGTATTCTCTTGTTATACAAACTGGAGTGGGGATGCCAAGTCTCGTGGTAGCTCCAGTTTACAGTTTAGTAAGGAACATGCCTACTGATCTCCATACTGGCTGTTAGCAATTTACATTTCCACCAACAGCATAGTAGGATCCCCTTTTCTGCCTACCCTCTTGAGCACTTACTCTTTTCAGGTTTTTTGAGGACTGCAGGGAGGGAACACCTCGTCTCCATTTATTTGCATTCTCTAATCATGATAGATGCTGAACATCTTTTGATTGGATGTGCTGTTTTTTAAAAAGCGTGTGAGGATCATTGAGCTCTTGAAACATTTCTGCTTGGGGGTCGGGCCTGATTTGAATTCATTTCACATTACCTAGCCCAGGACGTTACTCCAGGGCAGGGGTCGTTTGCAGCCCCGCAGGCCTTGTGAATATTAAGTGCCCTTGAGCACAGTTTTTCAAGTTGTTGTTACAGGAAAGCGCCACGATGTGGCAGCACTTCTTCGTGTCCTCTGTGTTAACTTGGGCAAACCGAGCCTTAGAGGGAGTCTTGGTGTTGGGTTGCAAATTGGAGTCGAAAGTGGCTGAACACACACCACAGGGCTTGTGTGTGTTTACCTCTTCCCCCTTACCCTGCACAGCCAGACCCCAGGCAAATCCCAAGCCTTGCAAATGTGCTATTCGGAGGGTGCTGTGGTTTGTAGGTGGGGCGATTCTAAGGAAGGAGGCTGGAGGTACGAACCCCACTAGCAGGAGCTGTGGAGATCCAATGTCTTTTCACAGCTCTTCCCTCCCAGCGGGTCTACCAACATTTGGGTACACTAGGCTTTGCTTACCTGTAAGAGGACTGTCTTGGATCAGGAGGTTGTGGTACCATGCAGAGCAGAATGGGCAATAGAGGTCCAAGGGGCCGGTGATCTGGTGGCACGTCCTCCTTCCTGTCTCCCTCAGCAACAGCATACTCCAGCCTTGGGACCCAGGCCTGCTGAGGCTCTAGGGTTGTGACATCAGCCCACGTCACAGAGGCCTGAGGGTAATAGAGTAGGCATTTCTTGCCTTTTACTTGTTTTATAATTTAGTATTGATTTCCTATTTCAGCATAGTTTATATACGGTGTTGTGTTTGAGTTCGACAGCAAGGTGATGAAGTTATGAATGTAGCTGTACCTGTAGTATTTTGGATTCTTCTCCCTGTTAGGTTATTGAAGAATATTGAGTAGCGTTCCTTGTGCTATCAGGTGTGTCATCGTTGATGAATTCTTTTTGATACATTAGTGTGTTTCTGTTAATCCCAACCTCCGACTTCATCCTTCCCCGATCCCCAATTTCCCCCTCTGGGAACTGTACACTTCTTTCTTCCGTTTGTGAACCTGTGTTTCCTTTGTATACTACATCCTTTGTATCCCTTTTTAGACTCCACATATAAGTGATATCCTGGAATATGTGTCTTTTTGTCTCTAAATTACCAGAATTAGTGAGATCATCTACTGCTCCATCCATGTTGCTGCAAATAGCATGGGTTCATTTTGCTTTCTGGATGAGTGATAGTCGCCAGAATGTAAGTAGCACAACATCTTTATCCATTCATCTCTCACTGGACATTTCGGTCGTTTGTATGTCTGGGCTATGGTAAAGAGTAGCACAACGTCCGTTGGGGTGCAAGTGTTTTATTCCAATGATGGTATTCTCTGGTTATACGGACTGGAGTGCGGTTTCCGTATCTCGTGGTAGCTCCAGTGTTTAGTTTAGTAAGGGACTTGCTAACTGATCTCCATACTGGCTATTATCAATTTACACTCCCACCAACAGCATAGTAGGGTTCCCTTTATTGGCTGCCCTCTTGAGCACTTACTCTTTTTAGGCTTTTTGAGGACTGCAGCCAGGGAACACCTCGTCTACATTTCTTTGCATTCTCTGAACATGACAGATCCTGAGCATTTTTTCATTTGATGTGCTGTTTTTAAAAATACGTGTAAGTACCACTGAGCCCTTGAAACATTTCTGCCTGAGAGTCGGGCCAGATTTGAGTTCATTTCAGATCAACTAGCCAAGGACATTTCTCGAGGGCAGGGGTCGTTTGTAGCCCCGCAGGCCTTGTGAATGTTAAGTGCCCTTGAGCACAGTTTTTCAAGTGGTTGTTACGGGAAAGCGCCACAAGGCGGCAGCACTTCTTCGTGTCCTCTGTGTTAACTTGGGCAAACACAGCCTTAGCAAGAGTCTTGGTGGTGGGTTGCAACTTGGAGTCGAACGTGGACGCACACACACCGCAGGGCTTGTGTATCTTTACCTCTTCCCCCTGACACTGCACCGCCACTCCCCAGGCAAATCCCAAGCCTTGCAAATGTGCTATTCGGAGGGTGGTCTGGTTTGTAGGTGGGGCGATTCTAAGGAAGGAGGCTGGAGGTGGATACCCCACTTAGCAGGAGCTGTGGAGATCTGGTGTCCTTTCACAGCTCCTCCCTCCCAGCGGGTCTACCATCATTTGGGTACACTAGGCTTTGCTTACCTGTAAGGGGGCTGTCTTGGATCGGGAGGTTGTGGTACCATGCAGAGGAGAATGGCCAATAGAGGTCCAAGGGGCCGCTGATCTGGTGGCACGTGCTCCTTCCTGTCTCCCTCAGCACCAGCATACCGCAACCTTGGGACCCAGGCCTGCTGAGGCTCTAGGGTTGTGTCATCAGCCCACGTCACAGAGGCCTGAGGGTAATAGAGTAGGCATTTCTTGCCTTTTTCTTGTTTTATAATTTAATATTGATTTTCTATTTCAGCATAATTTATATACAATGTTGTGTCTATTTGAGTCCTACAGCAACTTGATGCAGTTCTAAACGTAGCTGTACCTGGAGTATTTCGGATTCTCTTCCCTGTTAGGTTATTGAAGAATATTGAATAGCGTTCCCTGTGCTATCAGGTGCGTCATCGTTGATGAACTCTTTTTGATACATTACTGTGTTTCTGTTAATGCCAACCCCTTACTTCATCTTTCTCCGATCCCCAATTTCCCCCGATGGTAACTCTACATTTTGTGTCTCCGTTTGTGAGTCTGTGTTTGCTCTGTACATTACGTTCCTTGGTCTCCATTTTTCGACTGCACATGTAAGTGATATCCTGGGATATGTGTCTTTCTGTCTCTAATTTTCCAGAATTAGTGTGATCATCTACTGCTCCATCCGTGAAGCTACAAATAGCATGAGTTCATTTTGTTGTCTGGATGAGTGACAGTCCAGGGGGTATAGGTAGCACAACTTCTTTATCCAATCATCTCTCGCTGGACATTCTGGTCGTTTGGGTGTCTTGGCTATGGCAAAGAGTACCACAACGACCGTTGGGGGGGGGGCAAATGTTTTATTCCAATGATGGTATTCTCTTGTTATACAAACTGGAGTGGGGATGCCAAGTCTCGTGGTAGCTCCAGTTTACAGTTTAGTAAGGAACATGCCTACTGATCTCCATACTGGCTGTTAGCAATTTACATTTCCACCAACAGCATAGTAGGATCCCCTTTTCTGCCTACCCTCTTGAGCACTTACTCTTTTCAGGTTTTTTGAGGACTGCAGGGAGGGAACACCTCGTCTCCATTTATTTGCATTCTCTAATCATGATAGATGCTGAACATCTTTTGATTGGATGTGCTGTTTTTTAAAAAGCGTGTGAGGATCATTGAGCTCTTGAAACATTTCTGCTTGGGGGTCGGGCCTGATTTGAATTCATTTCACATTACCTAGCCCAGGACGTTACTCCAGGGCAGGGGTCGTTTGCAGCCCCGCAGGCCTTGTGAATATTAAGTGCCCTTGAGCACAGTTTTTCAAGTTGTTGTTACAGGAAAGCGCCACGATGTGGCAGCACTTCTTCGTGTCCTCTGTGTTAACTTGGGCAAACCGAGCCTTAGAGGGAGTCTTGGTGTTGGGTTGCAAATTGGAGTCGAAAGTGGCTGAACACACACCACAGGGCTTGTGTGTGTTTACCTCTTCCCCCTTACCCTGCACAGCCAGACCCCAGGCAAATCCCAAGCCTTGCAAATGTGCTATTCGGAGGGTGCTGTGGTTTGTAGGTGGGGCGATTCTAAGGAAGGAGGCTGGAGGTACGAACCCCACTAGCAGGAGCTGTGGAGATCCAATGTCTTTTCACAGCTCTTCCCTCCCAGCGGGTCTACCAACATTTGGGTACACTAGGCTTTGCTTACCTGTAAGAGGACTGTCTTGGATCAGGAGGTTGTGGTACCATGCAGAGCAGAATGGGCAATAGAGGTCCAAGGGGCCGGTGATCTGGTGGCACGTCCTCCTTCCTGTCTCCCTCAGCAACAGCATACTCCAGCCTTGGGACCCAGGCCTGCTGAGGCTCTAGGGTTGTGACATCAGCCCACGTCACAGAGGCCTGAGGGTAATAGAGTAGGCATTTCTTGCCTTTTACTTGTTTTATAATTTAGTATTGATTTCCTATTTCAGCATAGTTTATATACGGTGTTGTGTTTGAGTTCGACAGCAAGGTGATGAAGTTATGAATGTAGCTGTACCTGTAGTATTTTGGATTCTTCTCCCTGTTAGGTTATTGAAGAATATTGAGTAGCGTTCCTTGTGCTATCAGGTGTGTCATCGTTGATGAATTCTTTTTGATACATTAGTGTGTTTCTGTTAATCCCAACCTCCGACTTCATCCTTCCCCGATCCCCAATTTCCCCCTCTGGGAACTGTACACTTCTTTCTTCCGTTTGTGAACCTGGGTTTCCTTTGTATACTACATCCTTTGTATCCCTTTTTAGACTCCACATATAAGTGATATCCTGGAATATGTGTCTTTTTGTCTCTAAATTACCAGAATTAGTGAGATCATCTACTGCTCCATCCATGTTGCTGCAAATAGCATGGGTTCATTTTGCTTTCTGGATGAGTGATAGTCGCCAGAATGTAAGTAGCACAACATCTTTATCCATTCATCTCTCACTGGACATTTCGGTCGTTTGTATGTCTGGGCTATGGTAAAGAGTAGCACAACGTCCGTTGGGGTGCAAGTGTTTTATTCCAATGATGGTATTCTCTGGTTATACGGACTGGAGTGCGGTTTCCGTATCTCGTGGTAGCTCCAGTGTTTAGTTTAGTAAGGGACTTGCTAACTGATCTCCATACTGGCTATTATCAATTTACACTCCCACCAACAGCATAGTAGGGTTCCCTTTATTGGCTGCCCTCTTGAGCACTTACTCTTTTTAGGCTTTTTGAGGACTGCAGCCAGGGAACACCTCGTCTACATTTCTTTGCATTCTCTGAACATGACAGATCCTGAGCATTTTTTCATTTGATGTGCTGTTTTTAAAAATACGTGTAAGTACCACTGAGCCCTTGAAACATTTCTGCCTGAGAGTCGGGCCAGATTTGAGTTCATTTCAGATCAACTAGCCAAGGACATTTCTCGAGGGCAGGGGTCGTTTGTAGCCCCGCAGGCCTTGTGAATGTTAAGTGCCCTTGAGCACAGTTTTTCAAGTGGTTGTTACGGGAAAGCGCCACAAGGCGGCAGCACTTCTTCGTGTCCTCTGTGTTAACTTGGGCAAACACAGCCTTAGCAAGAGTCTTGGTGGTGGGTTGCAACTTGGAGTCGAACGTGGACGCACACACACCGCAGGGCTTGTGTATCTTTACCTCTTCCCCCTGACACTGCACCGCCACTCCCCAGGCAAATCCCAAGCCTTGCAAATGTGCTATTCGGAGGGTGGTCTGGTGTGTAGGTGGGGCGATTCTAAGGAAGGAGGCTGGAGGTGGATACCCCACTTAGCAGGAGCTGTGGAGATCTGGTGTCCTTTCACAGCTCCTCCCTCCCAGCGGGTCTACCATCATTTGGGTACACTAGGCTTTGCTTACCTGTAAGGGGGCTGTCTTGGATCGGGAGGTTGTGGTACCATGCAGAGGAGAATGGCCAATAGAGGTCCAAGGGGCCGCTGATCTGGTGGCACGTGCTCCTTCCTGTCTCCCTCAGCACCAGCATACCGCAACCTTGGGACCCAGGCCTGCTGAGGCTCTAGGGTTGTGTCATCAGCCCACGTCACAGAGGCCTGAGGGTAATAGAGTAGGCATTTCTTGCCTTTTTCTTGTTTTATAATTTAATATTGATTTTCTATTTCAGCATAATTTATATACAATGTTGTGTCTATTTGAGTCCTACAGCAACTTGATGCAGTTCTAAACGTAGCTGTACCTGGAGTATTTCGGATTCTCTTCCCTGTTAGGTTATTGAAGAATATTGAATAGCGTTCCCTGTGCTATCAGGTGCGTCATCGTTGATGAACTCTTTTTGATACATTACTGTGTTTCTGTTAATGCCAACCCCTTACTTCATCTTTCTCCGATCCCCAATTTCCCCCGATGGTAACTCTACATTTTGTGTCTCCGTTTGTGAGTCTGTGTTTGCTCTGTACATTACGTTCCTTGGTCTCCATTTTTCGACTGCACATGTAAGTGATATCCTGGGATATGTGTCTTTCTGTCTCTAATTTTCCAGAATTAGTGTGATCATCTACTGCTCCATCCGTGAAGCTACAAATAGCATGAGTTCATTTTGTTGTCTGGATGAGTGACAGTCCAAGGGGTATAGGTAGCACAACTTCTTTATCCAATCATCTCTCGCTGGACATTCTGGTCGTTTGGGTGTCTTGGCTATGGCAAAGAGTACCACAACGACCGTTGGGGGGGGGGCAAATGTTTTATTCCAATGATGGTATTCTCTTGTTATACAAACTGGAGTGGGGATGCCAAGTCTCGTGGTAGCTCCAGTTTACAGTTTAGTAAGGAACATGCCTACTGATCTCCATACTGGCTGTTAGCAATTTACATTTCCACCAACAGCATAGTAGGATCCCCTTTTCTGCCTACCCTCTTGAGCACTTACTCTTTTCAGGTTTTTTGAGGACTGCAGGGAGGGAACACCTCGTCTCCATTTATTTGCATTCTCTAATCATGATAGATGCTGAACATCTTTTGATTGGATGTGCTGTTTTTTAAAAAGCGTGTGAGGATCATTGAGCTCTTGAAACATTTCTGCTTGGGGGTCGGGCCTGATTTGAATTCATTTCACATTACCTAGCCCAGGACGTTACTCCAGGGCAGGGGTCGTTTGCAGCCCCGCAGGCCTTGTGAATATTAAGTGCCCTTGAGCACAGTTTTTCAAGTTGTTGTTACAGGAAAGCGCCACGATGTGGCAGCACTTCTTCGTGTCCTCTGTGTTAACTTGGGCAAACCGAGCCTTAGAGGGAGTCTTGGTGTTGGGTTGCAAATTGGAGTCGAAAGTGGCTGAACACACACCACAGGGCTTGTGTGTGTTTACCTCTTCCCCCTTACCCTGCACAGCCAGACCCCAGGCAAATCCCAAGCCTTGCAAATGTGCTATTCGGAGGGTGCTGTGGTTTGTAGGTGGGGCGATTCTAAGGAAGGAGGCTGGAGGTACGAACCCCACTAGCAGGAGCTGTGGAGATCCAATGTCTTTTCACAGCTCTTCCCTCCCAGCGGGTCTACCAACATTTGGGTACACTAGGCTTTGCTTACCTGTAAGAGGACTGTCTTGGATCAGGAGGTTGTGGTACCATGCAGAGCAGAATGGGCAATAGAGGTCCAAGGGGCCGGTGATCTGGTGGCACGTCCTCCTTCCTGTCTCCCTCAGCAACAGCATACTCCAGCCTTGGGACCCAGGCCTGCTGAGGCTCTAGGGTTGTGACATCAGCCCACGTCACAGAGGCCTGAGGGTAATAGAGTAGGCATTTCTTGCCTTTTACTTGTTTTATAATTTAGTATTGATTTCCTATTTCAGCATAGTTTATATACGGTGTTGTGTTTGAGTTCGACAGCAAGGTGATGAAGTTATGAATGTAGCTGTACCTGTAGTATTTTGGATTCTTCTCCCTGTTAGGTTATTGAAGAATATTGAGTAGCGTTCCTTGTGCTATCAGGTGTGTCATCGTTGATGAATTCTTTTTGATACATTAGTGTGTTTCTGTTAATCCCAACCTCCGACTTCATCCTTCCCCGATCCCCAATTTCCCCCTCTGGGAACTGTACACTTCTTTCTTCCGTTTGTGAACCTGGGTTTCCTTTGTATACTACATCCTTTGTATCCCTTTTTAGACTCCACATATAAGTGATATCCTGGAATATGTGTCTTTTTGTCTCTAAATTACCAGAATTAGTGAGATCATCTACTGCTCCATCCATGTTGCTGCAAATAGCATGGGTTCATTTTGCTTTCTGGATGAGTGATAGTCGCCAGAATGTAAGTAGCACAACATCTTTATCCATTCATCTCTCACTGGACATTTCGGTCGTTTGTATGTCTGGGCTATGGTAAAGAGTAGCACAACGTCCGTTGGGGTGCAAGTGTTTTATTCCAATGATGGTATTCTCTGGTTATACGGACTGGAGTGCGGTTTCCGTATCTCGTGGTAGCTCCAGTGTTTAGTTTAGTAAGGGACTTGCTAACTGATCTCCATACTGGCTATTATCAATTTACACTCCCACCAACAGCATAGTAGGGTTCCCTTTATTGGCTGCCCTCTTGAGCACTTACTCTTTTTAGGCTTTTTGAGGACTGCAGCCAGGGAACACCTCGTCTACATTTCTTTGCATTCTCTGAACATGACAGATCCTGAGCATTTTTTCATTTGATGTGCTGTTTTTAAAAATACGTGTAAGTACCACTGAGCCCTTGAAACATTTCTGCCTGAGAGTCGGGCCAGATTTGAGTTCATTTCAGATCAACTAGCCAAGGACATTTCTCGAGGGCAGGGGTCGTTTGTAGCCCCGCAGGCCTTGTGAATGTTAAGTGCCCTTGAGCACAGTTTTTCAAGTGGTTGTTACGGGAAAGCGCCACAAGGCGGCAGCACTTCTTCGTGTCCTCTGTGTTAACTTGGGCAAACACAGCCTTAGCAAGAGTCTTGGTGGTGGGTTGCAACTTGGAGTCGAACGTGGACGCACACACACCGCAGGGCTTGTGTATCTTTACCTCTTCCCCCTGACACTGCACCGCCACTCCCCAGGCAAATCCCAAGCCTTGCAAATGTGCTATTCGGAGGGTGGTCTGGTGTGTAGGTGGGGCGATTCTAAGGAAGGAGGCTGGAGGTGGATACCCCACTTAGCAGGAGCTGTGGAGATCTGGTGTCCTTTCACAGCTCCTCCCTCCCAGCGGGTCTACCATCATTTGGGTACACTAGGCTTTGCTTACCTGTAAGGGGGCTGTCTTGGATCGGGAGGTTGTGGTACCATGCAGAGGAGAATGGCCAATAGAGGTCCAAGGGGCCGCTGATCTGGTGGCACGTGCTCCTTCCTGTCTCCCTCAGCACCAGCATACCGCAACCTTGGGACCCAGGCCTGCTGAGGCTCTAGGGTTGTGTCATCAGCCCACGTCACAGAGGCCTGAGGGTAATAGAGTAGGCATTTCTTGCCTTTTTCTTGTTTTATAATTTAATATTGATTTTCTATTTCAGCATAATTTATATACAATGTTGTGTCTATTTGAGTCCTACAGCAACTTGATGCAGTTCTAAACGTAGCTGTACCTGGAGTATTTCGGATTCTCTTCCCTGTTAGGTTATTGAAGAATATTGAATAGCGTTCCCTGTGCTATCAGGTGCGTCATCGTTGATGAACTCTTTTTGATACATTACTGTGTTTCTGTTAATGCCAACCCCTTACTTCATCTTTCTCCGATCCCCAATTTCCCCCGATGGTAACTCTACATTTTGTGTCTCCGTTTGTGAGTCTGTGTTTGCTCTGTACATTACGTTCCTTGGTCTCCATTTTTCGACTGCACATGTAAGTGATATCCTGGGATATGTGTCTTTCTGTCTCTAATTTTCCAGAATTAGTGTGATCATCTACTGCTCCATCCGTGAAGCTACAAATAGCATGAGTTCATTTTGTTGTCTGGATGAGTGACAGTCCAGGGGGTATAGGTAGCACAACTTCTTTATCCAATCATCTCTCGCTGGACATTCTGGTCGTTTGGGTGTCTTGGCTATGGCAAAGAGTACCACAACGACCGTTGGGGGGGGGCAAATGTTTTATTCCAATGATGGTATTCTCTTGTTATACAAACTGGAGTGGGGATGCCAAGTCTCGTGGTAGCTCCAGTTTACAGTTTAGTAAGGAACATGCCTACTGATCTCCATACTGGCTGTTAGCAATTTACATTTCCACCAACAGCATAGTAGGATCCCCTTTTCTGCCTACCCTCTTGAGCACTTACTCTTTTCAGGTTTTTTGAGGACTGCAGGGAGGGAACACCTCGTCTCCATTTATTTGCATTCTCTAATCATGATAGATGCTGAACATCTTTTGATTGGATGTGCTGTTTTTTAAAAAGCGTGTGAGGATCATTGAGCTCTTGAAACATTTCTGCTTGGGGGTCGGGCCTGATTTGAATTCATTTCACATTACCTAGCCCAGGACGTTACTCCAGGGCAGGGGTCGTTTGCAGCCCCGCAGGCCTTGTGAATATTAAGTGCCCTTGAGCACAGTTTTTCAAGTTGTTGTTACAGGAAAGCGCCACGATGTGGCAGCACTTCTTCGTGTCCTCTGTGTTAACTTGGGCAAACCGAGCCTTAGAGGGAGTCTTGGTGTTGGGTTGCAAATTGGAGTCGAAAGTGGCTGAACACACACCACAGGGCTTGTGTGTGTTTACCTCTTCCCCCTTACCCTGCACAGCCAGACCCCAGGCAAATCCCAAGCCTTGCAAATGTGCTATTCGGAGGGTGCTGTGGTTTGTAGGTGGGGCGATTCTAAGGAAGGAGGCTGGAGGTACGAACCCCACTAGCAGGAGCTGTGGAGATCCAATGTCTTTTCACAGCTCTTCCCTCCCAGCGGGTCTACCAACATTTGGGTACACTAGGCTTTGCTTACCTGTAAGAGGACTGTCTTGGATCAGGAGGTTGTGGTACCATGCAGAGCAGAATGGGCAATAGAGGTCCAAGGGGCCGGTGATCTGGTGGCACGTCCTCCTTCCTGTCTCCCTCAGCAACAGCATACTCCAGCCTTGGGACCCAGGCCTGCTGAGGCTCTAGGGTTGTGACATCAGCCCACGTCACAGAGGCCTGAGGGTAATAGAGTAGGCATTTCTTGCCTTTTACTTGTTTTATAATTTAGTATTGATTTCCTATTTCAGCATAGTTTATATACGGTGTTGTGTTTGAGTTCGACAGCAAGGTGATGAAGTTATGAATGTAGCTGTACCTGTAGTATTTTGGATTCTTCTCCCTGTTAGGTTATTGAAGAATATTGAGTAGCGTTCCTTGTGCTATCAGGTGTGTCATCGTTGATGAATTCTTTTTGATACATTAGTGTGTTTCTGTTAATCCCAACCTCCGACTTCATCCTTCCCCGATCCCCAATTTCCCCCTCTGGGAACTGTACACTTCTTTCTTCCGTTTGTGAACCTGTGTTTCCTTTGTATACTACATCCTTTGTATCCCTTTTTAGACTCCACATATAAGTGATATCCTGGAATATGTGTCTTTTTGTCTCTAAATTACCAGAATTAGTGAGATCATCTACTGCTCCATCCATGTTGCTGCAAATAGCATGGGTTCATTTTGCTTTCTGGATGAGTGATAGTCGCCAGAATGTAAGTAGCACAACATCTTTATCCATTCATCTCTCACTGGACATTTCGGTCGTTTGTATGTCTGGGCTATGGTAAAGAGTAGCACAACGTCCGTTGGGGTGCAAGTGTTTTATTCCAATGATGGTATTCTCTGGTTATACGGACTGGAGTGCGGTTTCCGTATCTCGTGGTAGCTCCAGTGTTTAGTTTAGTAAGGGACTTGCTAACTGATCTCCATACTGGCTATTATCAATTTACACTCCCACCAACAGCATAGTAGGGTTCCCTTTATTGGCTGCCCTCTTGAGCACTTACTCTTTTTAGGCTTTTTGAGGACTGCAGCCAGGGAACACCTCGTCTACATTTCTTTGCATTCTCTGAACATGACAGATCCTGAGCATTTTTTCATTTGATGTGCTGTTTTTAAAAATACGTGTAAGTACCACTGAGCCCTTGAAACATTTCTGCCTGAGAGTCGGGCCAGATTTGAGTTCATTTCAGATCAACTAGCCAAGGACATTTCTCGAGGGCAGGGGTCGTTTGTAGCCCCGCAGGCCTTGTGAATGTTAAGTGCCCTTGAGCACAGTTTTTCAAGTGGTTGTTACGGGAAAGCGCCACAAGGCGGCAGCACTTCTTCGTGTCCTCTGTGTTAACTTGGGCAAACACAGCCTTAGCAAGAGTCTTGGTGGTGGGTTGCAACTTGGAGTCGAACGTGGACGCACACACACCGCAGGGCTTGTGTATCTTTACCTCTTCCCCCTGACACTGCACCGCCACTCCCCAGGCAAATCCCAAGCCTTGCAAATGTGCTATTCGGAGGGTGGTCTGGTTTGTAGGTGGGGCGATTCTAAGGAAGGAGGCTGGAGGTGGATACCCCACTTAGCAGGAGCTGTGGAGATCTGGTGTCCTTTCACAGCTCCTCCCTCCCAGCGGGTCTACCATCATTTGGGTACACTAGGCTTTGCTTACCTGTAAGGGGGCTGTCTTGGATCGGGAGGTTGTGGTACCATGCAGAGGAGAATGGCCAATAGAGGTCCAAGGGGCCGCTGATCTGGTGGCACGTGCTCCTTCCTGTCTCCCTCAGCACCAGCATACCGCAACCTTGGGACCCAGGCCTGCTGAGGCTCTAGGGTTGTGTCATCAGCCCACGTCACAGAGGCCTGAGGGTAATAGAGTAGGCATTTCTTGCCTTTTTCTTGTTTTATAATTTAATATTGATTTTCTATTTCAGCATAATTTATATACAATGTTGTGTCTATTTGAGTCCTACAGCAACTTGATGCAGTTCTAAACGTAGCTGTACCTGGAGTATTTCGGATTCTCTTCCCTGTTAGGTTATTGAAGAATATTGAATAGCGTTCCCTGTGCTATCAGGTGCGTCATCGTTGATGAACTCTTTTTGATACATTACTGTGTTTCTGTTAATGCCAACCCCTTACTTCATCTTTCTCCGATCCCCAATTTCCCCCGATGGTAACTCTACATTTTGTGTCTCCGTTTGTGAGTCTGTGTTTGCTCTGTACATTACGTTCCTTGGTCTCCATTTTTCGACTGCACATGTAAGTGATATCCTGGGATATGTGTCTTTCTGTCTCTAATTTTCCAGAATTAGTGTGATCATCTACTGCTCCATCCGTGAAGCTACAAATAGCATGAGTTCATTTTGTTGTCTGGATGAGTGACAGTCCAGGGGGTATAGGTAGCACAACTTCTTTATCCAATCATCTCTCGCTGGACATTCTGGTCGTTTGGGTGTCTTGGCTATGGCAAAGAGTACCACAACGACCGTTGGGGGGGGGGGCAAATGTTTTATTCCAATGATGGTATTCTCTTGTTATACAAACTGGAGTGGGGATGCCAAGTCTCGTGGTAGCTCCAGTTTACAGTTTAGTAAGGAACATGCCTACTGATCTCCATACTGGCTGTTAGCAATTTACATTTCCACCAACAGCATAGTAGGATCCCCTTTTCTGCCTACCCTCTTGAGCACTTACTCTTTTCAGGTTTTTTGAGGACTGCAGGGAGGGAACACCTCGTCTCCATTTATTTGCATTCTCTAATCATGATAGATGCTGAACATCTTTTGATTGGATGTGCTGTTTTTTAAAAAGCGTGTGAGGATCATTGAGCTCTTGAAACATTTCTGCTTGGGGGTCGGGCCTGATTTGAATTCATTTCACATTACCTAGCCCAGGACGTTACTCCAGGGCAGGGGTCGTTTGCAGCCCCGCAGGCCTTGTGAATATTAAGTGCCCTTGAGCACAGTTTTTCAAGTTGTTGTTACAGGAAAGCGCCACGATGTGGCAGCACTTCTTCGTGTCCTCTGTGTTAACTTGGGCAAACCGAGCCTTAGAGGGAGTCTTGGTGTTGGGTTGCAAATTGGAGTCGAAAGTGGCTGAACACACACCACAGGGCTTGTGTGTGTTTACCTCTTCCCCCTTACCCTGCACAGCCAGACCCCAGGCAAATCCCAAGCCTTGCAAATGTGCTATTCGGAGGGTGCTGTGGTTTGTAGGTGGGGCGATTCTAAGGAAGGAGGCTGGAGGTACGAACCCCACTAGCAGGAGCTGTGGAGATCCAATGTCTTTTCACAGCTCTTCCCTCCCAGCGGGTCTACCAACATTTGGGTACACTAGGCTTTGCTTACCTGTAAGAGGACTGTCTTGGATCAGGAGGTTGTGGTACCATGCAGAGCAGAATGGGCAATAGAGGTCCAAGGGGCCGGTGATCTGGTGGCACGTCCTCCTTCCTGTCTCCCTCAGCAACAGCATACTCCAGCCTTGGGACCCAGGCCTGCTGAGGCTCTAGGGTTGTGACATCAGCCCACGTCACAGAGGCCTGAGGGTAATAGAGTAGGCATTTCTTGCCTTTTACTTGTTTTATAATTTAGTATTGATTTCCTATTTCAGCATAGTTTATATACGGTGTTGTGTTTGAGTTCGACAGCAAGGTGATGAAGTTATGAATGTAGCTGTACCTGTAGTATTTTGGATTCTTCTCCCTGTTAGGTTATTGAAGAATATTGAGTAGCGTTCCTTGTGCTATCAGGTGTGTCATCGTTGATGAATTCTTTTTGATACATTAGTGTGTTTCTGTTAATCCCAACCTCCGACTTCATCCTTCCCCGATCCCCAATTTCCCCCTCTGGGAACTGTACACTTCTTTCTTCCGTTTGTGAACCTGGGTTTCCTTTGTATACTACATCCTTTGTATCCCTTTTTAGACTCCACATATAAGTGATATCCTGGAATATGTGTCTTTTTGTCTCTAAATTACCAGAATTAGTGAGATCATCTACTGCTCCATCCATGTTGCTGCAAATAGCATGGGTTCATTTTGCTTTCTGGATGAGTGATAGTCGCCAGAATGTAAGTAGCACAACATCTTTATCCATTCATCTCTCACTGGACATTTCGGTCGTTTGTATGTCTGGGCTATGGTAAAGAGTAGCACAACGTCCGTTGGGGTGCAAGTGTTTTATTCCAATGATGGTATTCTCTGGTTATACGGACTGGAGTGCGGTTTCCGTATCTCGTGGTAGCTCCAGTGTTTAGTTTAGTAAGGGACTTGCTAACTGATCTCCATACTGGCTATTATCAATTTACACTCCCACCAACAGCATAGTAGGGTTCCCTTTATTGGCTGCCCTCTTGAGCACTTACTCTTTTTAGGCTTTTTGAGGACTGCAGCCAGGGAACACCTCGTCTACATTTCTTTGCATTCTCTGAACATGACAGATCCTGAGCATTTTTTCATTTGATGTGCTGTTTTTAAAAATACGTGTAAGTACCACTGAGCCCTTGAAACATTTCTGCCTGAGAGTCGGGCCAGATTTGAGTTCATTTCAGATCAACTAGCCAAGGACATTTCTCGAGGGCAGGGGTCGTTTGTAGCCCCGCAGGCCTTGTGAATGTTAAGTGCCCTTGAGCACAGTTTTTCAAGTGGTTGTTACGGGAAAGCGCCACAAGGCGGCAGCACTTCTTCGTGTCCTCTGTGTTAACTTGGGCAAACACAGCCTTAGCAAGAGTCTTGGTGGTGGGTTGCAACTTGGAGTCGAACGTGGACGCACACACACCGCAGGGCTTGTGTATCTTTACCTCTTCCCCCTGACACTGCACCGCCACTCCCCAGGCAAATCCCAAGCCTTGCAAATGTGCTATTCGGAGGGTGGTCTGGTGTGTAGGTGGGGCGATTCTAAGGAAGGAGGCTGGAGGTGGATACCCCACTTAGCAGGAGCTGTGGAGATCTGGTGTCCTTTCACAGCTCCTCCCTCCCAGCGGGTCTACCATCATTTGGGTACACTAGGCTTTGCTTACCTGTAAGGGGGCTGTCTTGGATCGGGAGGTTGTGGTACCATGCAGAGGAGAATGGCCAATAGAGGTCCAAGGGGCCGCTGATCTGGTGGCACGTGCTCCTTCCTGTCTCCCTCAGCACCAGCATACCGCAACCTTGGGACCCAGGCCTGCTGAGGCTCTAGGGTTGTGTCATCAGCCCACGTCACAGAGGCCTGAGGGTAATAGAGTAGGCATTTCTTGCCTTTTTCTTGTTTTATAATTTAATATTGATTTTCTATTTCAGCATAATTTATATACAATGTTGTGTCTATTTGAGTCCTACAGCAACTTGATGCAGTTCTAAACGTAGCTGTACCTGGAGTATTTCGGATTCTCTTCCCTGTTAGGTTATTGAAGAATATTGAATAGCGTTCCCTGTGCTATCAGGTGCGTCATCGTTGATGAACTCTTTTTGATACATTACTGTGTTTCTGTTAATGCCAACCCCTTACTTCATCTTTCTCCGATCCCCAATTTCCCCCGATGGTAACTCTACATTTTGTGTCTCCGTTTGTGAGTCTGTGTTTGCTCTGTACATTACGTTCCTTGGTCTCCATTTTTCGACTGCACATGTAAGTGATATCCTGGGATATGTGTCTTTCTGTCTCTAATTTTCCAGAATTAGTGTGATCATCTACTGCTCCATCCGTGAAGCTACAAATAGCATGAGTTCATTTTGTTGTCTGGATGAGTGACAGTCCAGGGGGTATAGGTAGCACAACTTCTTTATCCAATCATCTCTCGCTGGACATTCTGGTCGTTTGGGTGTCTTGGCTATGGCAAAGAGTACCACAACGACCGTTGGGGGGGGGCAAATGTTTTATTCCAATGATGGTATTCTCTTGTTATACAAACTGGAGTGGGGATGCCAAGTCTCGTGGTAGCTCCAGTTTACAGTTTAGTAAGGAACATGCCTACTGATCTCCATTACTGGCTGTTAGCAATTTACATTTCCACCAACAGCATAGTAGGATCCCCTTTTCTGCCTACCCTCTTGAGCACTTACTCTTTTCAGGTTTTTTGAGGACTGCAGGGAGGGAACACCTCGTCTCCATTTATTTGCATTCTCTAATCATGATAGATGCTGAACATCTTTTGATTGGATGTGCTGTTTTTTAAAAAGCGTGTGAGGATCATTGAGCTCTTGAAACATTTCTGCTTGGGGGTCGGGCCTGATTTGAATTCATTTCACATTACCTAGCCCAGGACGTTACTCCAGGGCAGGGGTCGTTTGCAGCCCCGCAGGCCTTGTGAATATTAAGTGCCCTTGAGCACAGTTTTTCAAGTTGTTGTTACAGGAAAGCGCCACGATGTGGCAGCACTTCTTCGTGTCCTCTGTGTTAACTTGGGCAAACCGAGCCTTAGAGGGAGTCTTGGTGTTGGGTTGCAAATTGGAGTCGAAAGTGGCTGAACACACACCACAGGGCTTGTGTGTGTTTACCTCTTCCCCCTTACCCTGCACAGCCAGACCCCAGGCAAATCCCAGGCCTTGCAAATGTGCTATTCGGAGGGTGCTGTGGTTTGTAGGTGGGGCGATTCTAAGGAAGGAGGCTGGAGGTACGAACCCCACTAGCAGGAGCTGTGGAGATCCAATGTCTTTTCACAGCTCTTCCCTCCCAGCGGGTCTACCAACATTTGGGTACACTAGGCTTTGCTTACCTGTAAGAGGACTGTCTTGGATCAGGAGGTTGTGGTACCATGCAGAGCAGAATGGGCAATAGAGGTCCAAGGGGCCGGTGATCTGGTGGCACGTCCTCCTTCCTGTCTCCCTCAGCAACAGCATACTCCAGCCTTGGGACCCAGGCCTGCTGAGGCTCTAGGGTTGTGACATCAGCCCACGTCACAGAGGCCTGAGGGTAATAGAGTAGGCATTTCTTGCCTTTTACTTGTTTTATAATTTAGTATTGATTTCCTATTTCAGCATAGTTTATATACGGTGTTGTGTTTGAGTTCGACAGCAAGGTGATGAAGTTATGAATGTAGCTGTACCTGTAGTATTTTGGATTCTTCTCCCTGTTAGGTTATTGAAGAATATTGAGTAGCGTTCCTTGTGCTATCAGGTGTGTCATCGTTGATGAATTCTTTTTGATACATTAGTGTGTTTCTGTTAATCCCAACCTCCGACTTCATCCTTCCCCGATCCCCAATTTCCCCCTCTGGGAACTGTACACTTCTTTCTTCCGTTTGTGAACCTGGGTTTCCTTTGTATACTACATCCTTTGTATCCCTTTTTAGACTCCACATATAAGTGATATCCTGGAATATGTGTCTTTTTGTCTCTAAATTACCAGAATTAGTGAGATCATCTACTGCTCCATCCATGTTGCTGCAAATAGCATGGGTTCATTTTGCTTTCTGGATGAGTGATAGTCGCCAGAATGTAAGTAGCACAACATCTTTATCCATTCATCTCTCACTGGACATTTCGGTCGTTTGTATGTCTGGGCTATGGTAAAGAGTAGCACAACGTCCGTTGGGGTGCAAGTGTTTTATTCCAATGATGGTATTCTCTGGTTATACGGACTGGAGTGCGGTTTCCGTATCTCGTGGTAGCTCCAGTGTTTAGTTTAGTAAGGGACTTGCTAACTGATCTCCATACTGGCTATTATCAATTTACACTCCCACCAACAGCATAGTAGGGTTCCCTTTATTGGCTGCCCTCTTGAGCACTTACTCTTTTTAGGCTTTTTGAGGACTGCAGCCAGGGAACACCTCGTCTACATTTCTTTGCATTCTCTGAACATGACAGATCCTGAGCATTTTTTCATTTGATGTGCTGTTTTTAAAAATACGTGTAAGTACCACTGAGCCCTTGAAACATTTCTGCCTGAGAGTCGGGCCAGATTTGAGTTCATTTCAGATCAACTAGCCAAGGACATTTCTCGAGGGCAGGGGTCGTTTGTAGCCCCGCAGGCCTTGTGAATGTTAAGTGCCCTTGAGCACAGTTTTTCAAGTGGTTGTTACGGGAAAGCGCCACAAGGCGGCAGCACTTCTTCGTGTCCTCTGTGTTAACTTGGGCAAACACAGCCTTAGCAAGAGTCTTGGTGGTGGGTTGCAACTTGGAGTCGAACGTGGACGCACACACACCGCAGGGCTTGTGTATCTTTACCTCTTCCCCCTGACACTGCACCGCCACTCCCCAGGCAAATCCCAAGCCTTGCAAATGTGCTATTCGGAGGGTGGTCTGGTTTGTAGGTGGGGCGATTCTAAGGAAGGAGGCTGGAGGTGGATACCCCACTTAGCAGGAGCTGTGGAGATCTGGTGTCCTTTCACAGCTCCTCCCTCCCAGCGGGTCTACCATCATTTGGGTACACTAGGCTTTGCTTACCTGTAAGGGGGCTGTCTTGGATCGGGAGGTTGTGGTACCATGCAGAGGAGAATGGCCAATAGAGGTCCAAGGGGCCGCTGATCTGGTGGCACGTGCTCCTTCCTGTCTCCCTCAGCACCAGCATACCGCAACCTTGGGACCCAGGCCTGCTGAGGCTCTAGGGTTGTGTCATCAGCCCACGTCACAGAGGCCTGAGGGTAATAGAGTAGGCATTTCTTGCCTTTTTCTTGTTTTATAATTTAATATTGATTTTCTATTTCAGCATAATTTATATACAATGTTGTGTCTATTTGAGTCCTACAGCAACTTGATGCAGTTCTAAACGTAGCTGTACCTGGAGTATTTCGGATTCTCTTCCCTGTTAGGTTATTGAAGAATATTGAATAGCGTTCCCTGTGCTATCAGGTGCGTCATCGTTGATGAACTCTTTTTGATACATTACTGTGTTTCTGTTAATGCCAACCCCTTACTTCATCTTTCTCCGATCCCCAATTTCCCCCGATGGTAACTCTACATTTTGTGTCTCCGTTTGTGAGTCTGTGTTTGCTCTGTACATTACGTTCCTTGGTCTCCATTTTTCGACTGCACATGTAAGTGATATCCTGGGATATGTGTCTTTCTGTCTCTAATTTTCCAGAATTAGTGTGATCATCTACTGCTCCATCCGTGAAGCTACAAATAGCATGAGTTCATTTTGTTGTCTGGATGAGTGACAGTCCAGGGGGGTATAGGTAGCACAACTTCTTTATCCAATCATCTCTCGCTGGACATTCTGGTCGTTTGGGTGTCTTGGCTATGGCAAAGAGTACCACAACGACCGTTGGGGGGGGGCAAATGTTTTATTCCAATGATGGTATTCTCTTGTTATACAAACTGGAGTGGGGATGCCAAGTCTCGTGGTAGCTCCAGTTTACAGTTTAGTAAGGAACATGCCTACTGATCTCCATACTGGCTGTTAGCAATTTACATTTCCACCAACAGCATAGTAGGATCCCCTTTTCTGCCTACCCTCTTGAGCACTTACTCTTTTCAGGTTTTTTGAGGACTGCAGGGAGGGAACACCTCGTCTCCATTTATTTGCATTCTCTAATCATGATAGATGCTGAACATCTTTTGATTGGATGTGCTGTTTTTTAAAAAGCGTGTGAGGATCATTGAGCTCTTGAAACATTTCTGCTTGGGGGTCGGGCCTGATTTGAATTCATTTCACATTACCTAGCCCAGGACGTTACTCCAGGGCAGGGGTCGTTTGCAGCCCCGCAGGCCTTGTGAATATTAAGTGCCCTTGAGCACAGTTTTTCAAGTTGTTGTTACAGGAAAGCGCCACGATGTGGCAGCACTTCTTCGTGTCCTCTGTGTTAACTTGGGCAAACCGAGCCTTAGAGGGAGTCTTGGTGTTGGGTTGCAAATTGGAGTCGAAAGTGGCTGAACACACACCACAGGGCTTGTGTGTGTTTACCTCTTCCCCCTTACCCTGCACAGCCAGACCCCAGGCAAATCCCAGGCCTTGCAAATGTGCTATTCGGAGGGTGCTGTGGTTTGTAGGTGGGGCGATTCTAAGGAAGGAGGCTGGAGGTACGAACCCCACTAGCAGGAGCTGTGGAGATCCAATGTCTTTTCACAGCTCTTCCCTCCCAGCGGGTCTACCAACATTTGGGTACACTAGGCTTTGCTTACCTGTAAGAGGACTGTCTTGGATCAGGAGGTTGTGGTACCATGCAGAGCAGAATGGGCAATAGAGGTCCAAGGGGCCGGTGATCTGGTGGCACGTCCTCCTTCCTGTCTCCCTCAGCAACAGCATACTCCAGCCTTGGGACCCAGGCCTGCTGAGGCTCTAGGGTTGTGACATCAGCCCACGTCACAGAGGCCTGAGGGTAATAGAGTAGGCATTTCTTGCCTTTTACTTGTTTTATAATTTAGTATTGATTTCCTATTTCAGCATAGTTTATATACGGTGTTGTGTTTGAGTTCGACAGCAAGGTGATGAAGTTATGAATGTAGCTGTACCTGTAGTATTTTGGATTCTTTTCCCTGTTAGGTTATTGAAGAATATTGAGTAGCGTTCCTTGTGCTATCAGGTGTGTCATCGTTGATGAATTCTTTTTGATACATTAGTGTGTTTCTGTTAATCCCAACCTCCGACTTCATCCTTCCCCGATCCCCAATTTCCCCCTCTGGGAACTGTACACTTCTTTCTTCCGTTTGTGAACCTGGGTTTCCTTTGTATACTACATCCTTTGTATCCCTTTTTAGACTCCACATATAAGTGATATCCTGGAATATGTGTCTTTTTGTCTCTAAATTACCAGAATTAGTGAGATCATCTACTGCTCCATCCATGTTGCTGCAAATAGCATGGGTTCATTTTGCTTTCTGGATGAGTGATAGTCGCCAGAATGTAAGTAGCACAACATCTTTATCCATTCATCTCTCACTGGACATTTCGGTCGTTTGTATGTCTGGGCTATGGTAAAGAGTAGCACAACGTCCGTTGGGGTGCAAGTGTTTTATTCCAATGATGGTATTCTCTGGTTATACGGACTGGAGTGCGGTTTCCGTATCTCGTGGTAGCTCCAGTGTTTAGTTTAGTAAGGGACTTGCTAACTGATCTCCATACTGGCTATTATCAATTTACACTCCCACCAACAGCATAGTAGGGTTCCCTTTATTGGCTGCCCTCTTGAGCACTTACTCTTTTTAGGCTTTTTGAGGACTGCAGCCAGGGAACACCTCGTCTACATTTCTTTGCATTCTCTGAACATGACAGATCCTGAGCATTTTTTCATTTGATGTGCTGTTTTTAAAAATACGTGTAAGTACCACTGAGCCCTTGAAACATTTCTGCCTGAGAGTCGGGCCAGATTTGAGTTCATTTCAGATCAACTAGCCAAGGACATTTCTCGAGGGCAGGGGTCGTTTGTAGCCCCGCAGGCCTTGTGAATGTTAAGTGCCCTTGAGCACAGTTTTTCAAGTGGTTGTTACGGGAAAGCGCCACAAGGCGGCAGCACTTCTTCGTGTCCTCTGTGTTAACTTGGGCAAACACAGCCTTAGCAAGAGTCTTGGTGGTGGGTTGCAACTTGGAGTCGAACGTGGACGCACACACACCGCAGGGCTTGTGTATCTTTACCTCTTCCCCCTGACACTGCACCGCCACTCCCCAGGCAAATCCCAAGCCTTGCAAATGTGCTATTCGGAGGGTGGTCTGGTTTGTAGGTGGGGCGATTCTAAGGAAGGAGGCTGGAGGTGGATACCCCACTTAGCAGGAGCTGTGGAGATCTGGTGTCCTTTCACAGCTCCTCCCTCCCAGCGGGTCTACCATCATTTGGGTACACTAGGCTTTGCTTACCTGTAAGGGGGCTGTCTTGGATCGGGAGGTTGTGGTACCATGCAGAGGAGAATGGCCAATAGAGGTCCAAGGGGCCGCTGATCTGGTGGCACGTGCTCCTTCCTGTCTCCCTCAGCACCAGCATACCGCAACCTTGGGACCCAGGCCTGCTGAGGCTCTAGGGTTGTGTCATCAGCCCACGTCACAGAGGCCTGAGGGTAATAGAGTAGGCATTTCTTGCCTTTTTCTTGTTTTATAATTTAATATTGATTTTCTATTTCAGCATAATTTATATACAATGTTGTGTCTATTTGAGTCCTACAGCAACTTGATGCAGTTCTAAACGTAGCTGTACCTGGAGTATTTCGGATTCTCTTCCCTGTTAGGTTATTGAAGAATATTGAATAGCGTTCCCTGTGCTATCAGGTGCGTCATCGTTGATGAACTCTTTTTGATACATTACTGTGTTTCTGTTAATGCCAACCCCTTACTTCATCTTTCTCCGATCCCCAATTTCCCCCGATGGTAACTCTACATTTTGTGTCTCCGTTTGTGAGTCTGTGTTTGCTCTGTACATTACGTTCCTTGGTCTCCATTTTTCGACTGCACATGTAAGTGATATCCTGGGATATGTGTCTTTCTGTCTCTAATTTTCCAGAATTAGTGTGATCATCTACTGCTCCATCCGTGAAGCTACAAATAGCATGAGTTCATTTTGTTGTCTGGATGAGTGACAGTCCAGGGGGTATAGGTAGCACAACTTCTTTATCCAATCATCTCTCGCTGGACATTCTGGTCGTTTGGGTGTCTTGGCTATGGCAAAGAGTACCACAACGACCGTTGGGGGGGGGGCAAATGTTTTATTCCAATGATGGTATTCTCTTGTTATACAAACTGGAGTGGGGATGCCAAGTCTCGTGGTAGCTCCAGTTTACAGTTTAGTAAGGAACATGCCTACTGATCTCCATACTGGCTGTTAGCAATTTACATTTCCACCAACAGCATAGTAGGATCCCCTTTTCTGCCTACCCTCTTGAGCACTTACTCTTTTCAGGTTTTTTGAGGACTGCAGGGAGGGAACACCTCGTCTCCATTTATTTGCATTCTCTAATCATGATAGATGCTGAACATCTTTTGATTGGATGTGCTGTTTTTTAAAAAGCGTGTGAGGATCATTGAGCTCTTGAAACATTTCTGCTTGGGGGTCGGGCCTGATTTGAATTCATTTCACATTACCTAGCCCAGGACGTTACTCCAGGGCAGGGGTCGTTTGCAGCCCCGCAGGCCTTGTGAATATTAAGTGCCCTTGAGCACAGTTTTTCAAGTTGTTGTTACAGGAAAGCGCCACGATGTGGCAGCACTTCTTCGTGTCCTCTGTGTTAACTTGGGCAAACCGAGCCTTAGAGGGAGTCTTGGTGTTGGGTTGCAAATTGGAGTCGAAAGTGGCTGAACACACACCACAGGGCTTGTGTGTGTTTACCTCTTCCCCCTTACCCTGCACAGCCAGACCCCAGGCAAATCCCAAGCCTTGCAAATGTGCTATTCGGAGGGTGCTGTGGTTTGTAGGTGGGGCGATTCTAAGGAAGGAGGCTGGAGGTACGAACCCCACTAGCAGGAGCTGTGGAGATCCAATGTCTTTTCACAGCTCTTCCCTCCCAGCGGGTCTACCAACATTTGGGTACACTAGGCTTTGCTTACCTGTAAGAGGACTGTCTTGGATCAGGAGGTTGTGGTACCATGCAGAGCAGAATGGGCAATAGAGGTCCAAGGGGCCGGTGATCTGGTGGCACGTCCTCCTTCCTGTCTCCCTCAGCAACAGCATACTCCAGCCTTGGGACCCAGGCCTGCTGAGGCTCTAGGGTTGTGACATCAGCCCACGTCACAGAGGCCTGAGGGTAATAGAGTAGGCATTTCTTGCCTTTTACTTGTTTTATAATTTAGTATTGATTTCCTATTTCAGCATAGTTTATATACGGTGTTGTGTTTGAGTTCGACAGCAAGGTGATGAAGTTATGAATGTAGCTGTACCTGTAGTATTTTGGATTCTTCTCCCTGTTAGGTTATTGAAGAATATTGAGTAGCGTTCCTTGTGCTATCAGGTGTGTCATCGTTGATGAATTCTTTTTGATACATTAGTGTGTTTCTGTTAATCCCAACCTCCGACTTCATCCTTCCCCGATCCCCAATTTCCCCCTCTGGGAACTGTACACTTCTTTCTTCCGTTTGTGAACCTGTGTTTCCTTTGTATACTACATCCTTTGTATCCCTTTTTAGACTCCACATATAAGTGATATCCTGGAATATGTGTCTTTTTGTCTCTAAATTACCAGAATTAGTGAGATCATCTACTGCTCCATCCATGTTGCTGCAAATAGCATGGGTTCATTTTGCTTTCTGGATGAGTGATAGTCGCCAGAATGTAAGTAGCACAACATCTTTATCCATTCATCTCTCACTGGACATTTCGGTCGTTTGTATGTCTGGGCTATGGTAAAGAGTAGCACAACGTCCGTTGGGGTGCAAGTGTTTTATTCCAATGATGGTATTCTCTGGTTATACGGACTGGAGTGCGGTTTCCGTATCTCGTGGTAGCTCCAGTGTTTAGTTTAGTAAGGGACTTGCTAACTGATCTCCATACTGGCTATTATCAATTTACACTCCCACCAACAGCATAGTAGGGTTCCCTTTATTGGCTGCCCTCTTGAGCACTTACTCTTTTTAGGCTTTTTGAGGACTGCAGCCAGGGAACACCTCGTCTACATTTCTTTGCATTCTCTGAACATGACAGATCCTGAGCATTTTTTCATTTGATGTGCTGTTTTTAAAAATACGTGTAAGTACCACTGAGCCCTTGAAACATTTCTGCCTGAGAGTCGGGCCAGATTTGAGTTCATTTCAGATCAACTAGCCAAGGACATTTCTCGAGGGCAGGGGTCGTTTGTAGCCCCGCAGGCCTTGTGAATGTTAAGTGCCCTTGAGCACAGTTTTTCAAGTGGTTGTTACGGGAAAGCGCCACAAGGCGGCAGCACTTCTTCGTGTCCTCTGTGTTAACTTGGGCAAACACAGCCTTAGCAAGAGTCTTGGTGGTGGGTTGCAACTTGGAGTCGAACGTGGACGCACACACACCGCAGGGCTTGTGTATCTTTACCTCTTCCCCCTGACACTGCACCGCCACTCCCCAGGCAAATCCCAAGCCTTGCAAATGTGCTATTCGGAGGGTGGTCTGGTTTGTAGGTGGGGCGATTCTAAGGAAGGAGGCTGGAGGTGGATACCCCACTTAGCAGGAGCTGTGGAGATCTGGTGTCCTTTCACAGCTCCTCCCTCCCAGCGGGTCTACCATCATTTGGGTACACTAGGCTTTGCTTACCTGTAAGGGGGCTGTCTTGGATCGGGAGGTTGTGGTACCATGCAGAGGAGAATGGCCAATAGAGGTCCAAGGGGCCGCTGATCTGGTGGCACGTGCTCCTTCCTGTCTCCCTCAGCACCAGCATACCGCAACCTTGGGACCCAGGCCTGCTGAGGCTCTAGGGTTGTGTCATCAGCCCACGTCACAGAGGCCTGAGGGTAATAGAGTAGGCATTTCTTGCCTTTTTCTTGTTTTATAATTTAATATTGATTTTCTATTTCAGCATAATTTATATACAATGTTGTGTCTATTTGAGTCCTACAGCAACTTGATGCAGTTCTAAACGTAGCTGTACCTGGAGTATTTCGGATTCTCTTCCCTGTTAGGTTATTGAAGAATATTGAATAGCGTTCCCTGTGCTATCAGGTGCGTCATCGTTGATGAACTCTTTTTGATACATTACTGTGTTTCTGTTAATGCCAACCCCTTACTTCATCTTTCTCCGATCCCCAATTTCCCCCGATGGTAACTCTACATTTTGTGTCTCCGTTTGTGAGTCTGTGTTTGCTCTGTACATTACGTTCCTTGGTCTCCATTTTTCGACTGCACATGTAAGTGATATCCTGGGATATGTGTCTTTCTGTCTCTAATTTTCCAGAATTAGTGTGATCATCTACTGCTCCATCCGTGAAGCTACAAATAGCATGAGTTCATTTTGTTGTCTGGATGAGTGACAGTCCAGGGGGTATAGGTAGCACAACTTCTTTATCCAATCATCTCTCGCTGGACATTCTGGTCGTTTGGGTGTCTTGGCTATGGCAAAGAGTACCACAACGACCGTTGGGGGGGGGGCAAATGTTTTATTCCAATGATGGTATTCTCTTGTTATACAAACTGGAGTGGGGATGCCAAGTCTCGTGGTAGCTCCAGTTTACAGTTTAGTAAGGAACATGCCTACTGATCTCCATACTGGCTGTTAGCAATTTACATTTCCACCAACAGCATAGTAGGATCCCCTTTTCTGCCTACCCTCTTGAGCACTTACTCTTTTCAGGTTTTTTGAGGACTGCAGGGAGGGAACACCTCGTCTCCATTTATTTGCATTCTCTAATCATGATAGATGCTGAACATCTTTTGATTGGATGTGCTGTTTTTTAAAAAGCGTGTGAGGATCATTGAGCTCTTGAAACATTTCTGCTTGGGGGTCGGGCCTGATTTGAATTCATTTCACATTACCTAGCCCAGGACGTTACTCCAGGGCAGGGGTCGTTTGCAGCCCCGCAGGCCTTGTGAATATTAAGTGCCCTTGAGCACAGTTTTTCAAGTTGTTGTTACAGGAAAGCGCCACGATGTGGCAGCACTTCTTCGTGTCCTCTGTGTTAACTTGGGCAAACCGAGCCTTAGAGGGAGTCTTGGTGTTGGGTTGCAAATTGGAGTCGAAAGTGGCTGAACACACACCACAGGGCTTGTGTGTGTTTACCTCTTCCCCCTTACCCTGCACAGCCAGACCCCAGGCAAATCCCAAGCCTTGCAAATGTGCTATTCGGAGGGTGCTGTGGTTTGTAGGTGGGGCGATTCTAAGGAAGGAGGCTGGAGGTACGAACCCCACTAGCAGGAGCTGTGGAGATCCAATGTCTTTTCACAGCTCTTCCCTCCCAGCGGGTCTACCAACATTTGGGTACACTAGGCTTTGCTTACCTGTAAGAGGACTGTCTTGGATCAGGAGGTTGTGGTACCATGCAGAGCAGAATGGGCAATAGAGGTCCAAGGGGCCGGTGATCTGGTGGCACGTCCTCCTTCCTGTCTCCCTCAGCAACAGCATACTCCAGCCTTGGGACCCAGGCCTGCTGAGGCTCTAGGGTTGTGACATCAGCCCACGTCACAGAGGCCTGAGGGTAATAGAGTAGGCATTTCTTGCCTTTTACTTGTTTTATAATTTAGTATTGATTTCCTATTTCAGCATAGTTTATATACGGTGTTGTGTTTGAGTTCGACAGCAAGGTGATGAAGTTATGAATGTAGCTGTACCTGTAGTATTTTGGATTCTTCTCCCTGTTAGGTTATTGAAGAATATTGAGTAGCGTTCCTTGTGCTATCAGGTGTGTCATCGTTGATGAATTCTTTTTGATACATTAGTGTGTTTCTGTTAATCCCAACCTCCGACTTCATCCTTCCCCGATCCCCAATTTCCCCCTCTGGGAACTGTACACTTCTTTCTTCCGTTTGTGAACCTGTGTTTCCTTTGTATACTACATCCTTTGTATCCCTTTTTAGACTCCACATATAAGTGATATCCTGGAATATGTGTCTTTTTGTCTCTAAATTACCAGAATTAGTGAGATCATCTACTGCTCCATCCATGTTGCTGCAAATAGCATGGGTTCATTTTGCTTTCTGGATGAGTGATAGTCGCCAGAATGTAAGTAGCACAACATCTTTATCCATTCATCTCTCACTGGACATTTCGGTCGTTTGTATGTCTGGGCTATGGTAAAGAGTAGCACAACGTCCGTTGGGGTGCAAGTGTTTTATTCCAATGATGGTATTCTCTGGTTATACGGACTGGAGTGCGGTTTCCGTATCTCGTGGTAGCTCCAGTGTTTAGTTTAGTAAGGGACTTGCTAACTGATCTCCATACTGGCTATTATCAATTTACACTCCCACCAACAGCATAGTAGGGTTCCCTTTATTGGCTGCCCTCTTGAGCACTTACTCTTTTTAGGCTTTTTGAGGACTGCAGCCAGGGAACACCTCGTCTACATTTCTTTGCATTCTCTGAACATGACAGATCCTGAGCATTTTTTCATTTGATGTGCTGTTTTTAAAAATACGTGTAAGCACCACTGAGCCCTTGAAACATTTCTGCCTGAGAGTCGGGCCAGATTTGAGTTCATTTCAGATCAACTAGCCAAGGACATTTCTCGAGGGCAGGGGTCGTTTGTAGCCCCGCAGGCCTTGTGAATGTTAAGTGCCCTTGAGCACAGTTTTTCAAGTGGTTGTTACGGGAAAGCGCCACAAGGCGGCAGCACTTCTTCGTGTCCTCTGTGTTAACTTGGGCAAACACAGCCTTAGCAAGAGTCTTGGTGGTGGGTTGCAACTTGGAGTCGAACGTGGACGCACACACACCGCAGGGCTTGTGTATCTTTACCTCTTCCCCCTGACACTGCACCGCCACTCCCCAGGCAAATCCCAAGCCTTGCAAATGTGCTATTCGGAGGGTGGTCTGGTTTGTAGGTGGGGCGATTCTAAGGAAGGAGGCTGGAGGTGGATACCCCACTTAGCAGGAGCTGTGGAGATCTGGTGTCCTTTCACAGCTCCTCCCTCCCAGCGGGTCTACCATCATTTGGGTACACTAGGCTTTGCTTACCTGTAAGGGGGCTGTCTTGGATCGGGAGGTTGTGGTACCATGCAGAGGAGAATGGCCAATAGAGGTCCAAGGGGCCGCTGATCTGGTGGCACGTGCTCCTTCCTGTCTCCCTCAGCACCAGCATACCGCAACCTTGGGACCCAGGCCTGCTGAGGCTCTAGGGTTGTGTCATCAGCCCACGTCACAGAGGCCTGAGGGTAATAGAGTAGGCATTTCTTGCCTTTTTCTTGTTTTATAATTTAATATTGATTTTCTATTTCAGCATAATTTATATACAATGTTGTGTCTATTTGAGTCCTACAGCAACTTGATGCAGTTCTAAACGTAGCTGTACCTGGAGTATTTCGGATTCTCTTCCCTGTTAGGTTATTGAAGAATATTGAATAGCGTTCCCTGTGCTATCAGGTGCGTCATCGTTGATGAACTCTTTTTGATACATTACTGTGTTTCTGTTAATGCCAACCCCTTACTTCATCTTTCTCCGATCCCCAATTTCCCCCGATGGTAACTCTACATTTTGTGTCTCCGTTTGTGAGTCTGTGTTTGCTCTGTACATTACGTTCCTTGGTCTCCATTTTTCGACTGCACATGTAAGTGATATCCTGGGATATGTGTCTTTCTGTCTCTAATTTTCCAGAATTAGTGTGATCATCTACTGCTCCATCCGTGAAGCTACAAATAGCATGAGTTCATTTTGTTGTCTGGATGAGTGACAGTCCAGGGGGTATAGGTAGCACAACTTCTTTATCCAATCATCTCTCGCTGGACATTCTGGTCGTTTGGGTGTCTTGGCTATGGCAAAGAGTACCACAACGACCGTTGGGGGGGGGGCAAATGTTTTATTCCAATGATGGTATTCTCTTGTTATACAAACTGGAGTGGGGATGCCAAGTCTCGTGGTAGCTCCAGTTTACAGTTTAGTAAGGAACATGCCTACTGATCTCCATACTGGCTGTTAGCAATTTACATTTCCACCAACAGCATAGTAGGATCCCCTTTTCTGCCTACCCTCTTGAGCACTTACTCTTTTCAGGTTTTTTGAGGACTGCAGGGAGGGAACACCTCGTCTCCATTTATTTGCATTCTCTAATCATGATAGATGCTGAACATCTTTTGATTGGATGTGCTGTTTTTTAAAAAGCGTGTGAGGATCATTGAGCTCTTGAAACATTTCTGCTTGGGGGTCGGGCCTGATTTGAATTCATTTCACATTACCTAGCCCAGGACGTTACTCCAGGGCAGGGGTCGTTTGCAGCCCCGCAGGCCTTGTGAATATTAAGTGCCCTTGAGCACAGTTTTTCAAGTTGTTGTTACAGGAAAGCGCCACGATGTGGCAGCACTTCTTCGTGTCCTCTGTGTTAACTTGGGCAAACCGAGCCTTAGAGGGAGTCTTGGTGTTGGGTTGCAAATTGGAGTCGAAAGTGGCTGAACACACACCACAGGGCTTGTGTGTGTTTACCTCTTCCCCCTTACCCTGCACAGCCAGACCCCAGGCAAATCCCAAGCCTTGCAAATGTGCTATTCGGAGGGTGCTGTGGTTTGTAGGTGGGGCGATTCTAAGGAAGGAGGCTGGAGGTACGAACCCCACTAGCAGGAGCTGTGGAGATCCAATGTCTTTTCACAGCTCTTCCCTCCCAGCGGGTCTACCAACATTTGGGTACACTAGGCTTTGCTTACCTGTAAGAGGACTGTCTTGGATCAGGAGGTTGTGGTACCATGCAGAGCAGAATGGGCAATAGAGGTCCAAGGGGCCGGTGATCTGGTGGCACGTCCTCCTTCCTGTCTCCCTCAGCAACAGCATACTCCAGCCTTGGGACCCAGGCCTGCTGAGGCTCTAGGGTTGTGACATCAGCCCACGTCACAGAGGCCTGAGGGTAATAGAGTAGGCATTTCTTGCCTTTTACTTGTTTTATAATTTAGTATTGATTTCCTATTTCAGCATAGTTTATATACGGTGTTGTGTTTGAGTTCGACAGCAAGGTGATGAAGTTATGAATGTAGCTGTACCTGTAGTATTTTGGATTCTTCTCCCTGTTAGGTTATTGAAGAATATTGAGTAGCGTTCCTTGTGCTATCAGGTGTGTCATCGTTGATGAATTCTTTTTGATACATTAGTGTGTTTCTGTTAATCCCAACCTCCGACTTCATCCTTCCCCGATCCCCAATTTCCCCCTCTGGGAACTGTACACTTCTTTCTTCCGTTTGTGAACCTGTGTTTCCTTTGTATACTACATCCTTTGTATCCCTTTTTAGACTCCACATATAAGTGATATCCTGGAATATGTGTCTTTTTGTCTCTAAATTACCAGAATTAGTGAGATCATCTACTGCTCCATCCATGTTGCTGCAAATAGCATGGGTTCATTTTGCTTTCTGGATGAGTGATAGTCGCCAGAATGTAAGTAGCACAACATCTTTATCCATTCATCTCTCACTGGACATTTCGGTCGTTTGTATGTCTGGGCTATGGTAAAGAGTAGCACAACGTCCGTTGGGGTGCAAGTGTTTTATTCCAATGATGGTATTCTCTGGTTATACGGACTGGAGTGCGGTTTCCGTATCTCGTGGTAGCTCCAGTGTTTAGTTTAGTAAGGGACTTGCTAACTGATCTCCATACTGGCTATTATCAATTTACACTCCCACCAACAGCATAGTAGGGTTCCCTTTATTGGCTGCCCTCTTGAGCACTTACTCTTTTTAGGCTTTTTGAGGACTGCAGCCAGGGAACACCTCGTCTACATTTCTTTGCATTCTCTGAACATGACAGATCCTGAGCATTTTTTCATTTGATGTGCTGTTTTTAAAAATACGTGTAAGCACCACTGAGCCCTTGAAACATTTCTGCCTGAGAGTCGGGCCAGATTTGAGTTCATTTCAGATCAACTAGCCAAGGACATTTCTCGAGGGCAGGGGTCGTTTGTAGCCCCGCAGGCCTTGTGAATGTTAAGTGCCCTTGAGCACAGTTTTTCAAGTGGTTGTTACGGGAAAGCGCCACAAGGCGGCAGCACTTCTTCGTGTCCTCTGTGTTAACTTGGGCAAACACAGCCTTAGCAAGAGTCTTGGTGGTGGGTTGCAACTTGGAGTCGAACGTGGACGCACACACACCGCAGGGCTTGTGTATCTTTACCTCTTCCCCCTGACACTGCACCGCCACTCCCCAGGCAAATCCCAAGCCTTGCAAATGTGCTATTCGGAGGGTGGTCTGGTTTGTAGGTGGGGCGATTCTAAGGAAGGAGGCTGGAGGTGGATACCCCACTTAGCAGGAGCTGTGGAGATCTGGTGTCCTTTCACAGCTCCTCCCTCCCAGCGGGTCTACCATCATTTGGGTACACTAGGCTTTGCTTACCTGTAAGGGGGCTGTCTTGGATCGGGAGGTTGTGGTACCATGCAGAGGAGAATGGCCAATAGAGGTCCAAGGGGCCGCTGATCTGGTGGCACGTGCTCCTTCCTGTCTCCCTCAGCACCAGCATACCGCAACCTTGGGACCCAGGCCTGCTGAGGCTCTAGGGTTGTGTCATCAGCCCACGTCACAGAGGCCTGAGGGTAATAGAGTAGGCATTTCTTGCCTTTTTCTTGTTTTATAATTTAATATTGATTTTCTATTTCAGCATAATTTATATACAATGTTGTGTCTATTTGAGTCCTACAGCAACTTGATGCAGTTCTAAACGTAGCTGTACCTGGAGTATTTCGGATTCTCTTCCCTGTTAGGTTATTGAAGAATATTGAATAGCGTTCCCTGTGCTATCAGGTGCGTCATCGTTGATGAACTCTTTTTGATACATTACTGTGTTTCTGTTAATGCCAACCCCTTACTTCATCTTTCTCCGATCCCCAATTTCCCCCGATGGTAACTCTACATTTTGTGTCTCCGTTTGTGAGTCTGTGTTTGCTCTGTACATTACGTTCCTTGGTCTCCATTTTTCGACTGCACATGTAAGTGATATCCTGGGATATGTGTCTTTCTGTCTCTAATTTTCCAGAATTAGTGTGATCATCTACTGCTCCATCCGTGAAGCTACAAATAGCATGAGTTCATTTTGTTGTCTGGATGAGTGACAGTCCAGGGGGTATAGGTAGCACAACTTCTTTATCCAATCATCTCTCGCTGGACATTCTGGTCGTTTGGGTGTCTTGGCTATGGCAAAGAGTACCACAACGACCGTTGGGGGGGGGGCAAATGTTTTATTCCAATGATGGTATTCTCTTGTTATACAAACTGGAGTGGGGATGCCAAGTCTCGTGGTAGCTCCAGTTTACAGTTTAGTAAGGAACATGCCTACTGATCTCCATACTGGCTGTTAGCAATTTACATTTCCACCAACAGCATAGTAGGATCCCCTTTTCTGCCTACCCTCTTGAGCACTTACTCTTTTCAGGTTTTTTGAGGACTGCAGGGAGGGAACACCTCGTCTCCATTTATTTGCATTCTCTAATCATGATAGATGCTGAACATCTTTTGATTGGATGTGCTGTTTTTTAAAAAGCGTGTGAGGATCATTGAGCTCTTGAAACATTTCTGCTTGGGGGTCGGGCCTGATTTGAATTCATTTCACATTACCTAGCCCAGGACGTTACTCCAGGGCAGGGGTCGTTTGCAGCCCCGCAGGCCTTGTGAATATTAAGTGCCCTTGAGCACAGTTTTTCAAGTTGTTGTTACAGGAAAGCGCCACGATGTGGCAGCACTTCTTCGTGTCCTCTGTGTTAACTTGGGCAAACCGAGCCTTAGAGGGAGTCTTGGTGTTGGGTTGCAAATTGGAGTCGAAAGTGGCTGAACACACACCACAGGGCTTGTGTGTGTTTACCTCTTCCCCCTTACCCTGCACAGCCAGACCCCAGGCAAATCCCAAGCCTTGCAAATGTGCTATTCGGAGGGTGCTGTGGTTTGTAGGTGGGGCGATTCTAAGGAAGGAGGCTGGAGGTACGAACCCCACTAGCAGGAGCTGTGGAGATCCAATGTCTTTTCACAGCTCTTCCCTCCCAGCGGGTCTACCAACATTTGGGTACACTAGGCTTTGCTTACCTGTAAGAGGACTGTCTTGGATCAGGAGGTTGTGGTACCATGCAGAGCAGAATGGGCAATAGAGGTCCAAGGGGCCGGTGATCTGGTGGCACGTCCTCCTTCCTGTCTCCCTCAGCAACAGCATACTCCAGCCTTGGGACCCAGGCCTGCTGAGGCTCTAGGGTTGTGACATCAGCCCACGTCACAGAGGCCTGAGGGTAATAGAGTAGGCATTTCTTGCCTTTTACTTGTTTTATAATTTAGTATTGATTTCCTATTTCAGCATAGTTTATATACGGTGTTGTGTTTGAGTTCGACAGCAAGGTGATGAAGTTATGAATGTAGCTGTACCTGTAGTATTTTGGATTCTTCTCCCTGTTAGGTTATTGAAGAATATTGAGTAGCGTTCCTTGTGCTATCAGGTGTGTCATCGTTGATGAATTCTTTTTGATACATTAGTGTGTTTCTGTTAATCCCAACCTCCGACTTCATCCTTCCCCGATCCCCAATTTCCCCCTCTGGGAACTGTACACTTCTTTCTTCCGTTTGTGAACCTGTGTTTCCTTTGTATACTACATCCTTTGTATCCCTTTTTAGACTCCACATATAAGTGATATCCTGGAATATGTGTCTTTTTGTCTCTAAATTACCAGAATTAGTGAGATCATCTACTGCTCCATCCATGTTGCTGCAAATAGCATGGGTTCATTTTGCTTTCTGGATGAGTGATAGTCGCCAGAATGTAAGTAGCACAACATCTTTATCCATTCATCTCTCACTGGACATTTCGGTCGTTTGTATGTCTGGGCTATGGTAAAGAGTAGCACAACGTCCGTTGGGGTGCAAGTGTTTTATTCCAATGATGGTATTCTCTGGTTATACGGACTGGAGTGCGGTTTCCGTATCTCGTGGTAGCTCCAGTGTTTAGTTTAGTAAGGGACTTGCTAACTGATCTCCATACTGGCTATTATCAATTTACACTCCCACCAACAGCATAGTAGGGTTCCCTTTATTGGCTGCCCTCTTGAGCACTTACTCTTTTTAGGCTTTTTGAGGACTGCAGCCAGGGAACACCTCGTCTACATTTCTTTGCATTCTCTGAACATGACAGATCCTGAGCATTTTTTCATTTGATGTGCTGTTTTTAAAAATACGTGTAAGTACCACTGAGCCCTTGAAACATTTCTGCCTGAGAGTCGGGCCAGATTTGAGTTCATTTCAGATCAACTAGCCAAGGACATTTCTCGAGGGCAGGGGTCGTTTGTAGCCCCGCAGGCCTTGTGAATGTTAAGTGCCCTTGAGCACAGTTTTTCAAGTGGTTGTTACGGGAAAGCGCCACAAGGCGGCAGCACTTCTTCGTGTCCTCTGTGTTAACTTGGGCAAACACAGCCTTAGCAAGAGTCTTGGTGGTGGGTTGCAACTTGGAGTCGAACGTGGACGCACACACACCGCAGGGCTTGTGTATCTTTACCTCTTCCCCCTGACACTGCACCGCCACTCCCCAGGCAAATCCCAAGCCTTGCAAATGTGCTATTCGGAGGGTGGTCTGGTGTGTAGGTGGGGCGATTCTAAGGAAGGAGGCTGGAGGTGGATACCCCACTTAGCAGGAGCTGTGGAGATCTGGTGTCCTTTCACAGCTCCTCCCTCCCAGCGGGTCTACCATCATTTGGGTACACTAGGCTTTGCTTACCTGTAAGGGGGCTGTCTTGGATCGGGAGGTTGTGGTACCATGCAGAGGAGAATGGCCAATAGAGGTCCAAGGGGCCGCTGATCTGGTGGCACGTGCTCCTTCCTGTCTCCCTCAGCACCAGCATACCGCAACCTTGGGACCCAGGCCTGCTGAGGCTCTAGGGTTGTGTCATCAGCCCACGTCACAGAGGCCTGAGGGTAATAGAGTAGGCATTTCTTGCCTTTTTCTTGTTTTATAATTTAATATTGATTTTCTATTTCAGCATACTTTATATACAATGTTGTGTCTATTTGAGTCCTACAGCAACTTGATGCAGTTCTAAACGTAGCTGTACCTGGAGTATTTCGGATTCTCTTCCCTGTTAGGTTATTGAAGAATATTGAATAGCGTTCCCTGTGCTATCAGGTGCGTCATCGTTGATGAACTCTTTTTGATACATTACTGTGTTTCTGTTAATGCCAACCCCTTACTTCATCTTTCTCCGATCCCCAATTTCCCCCGATGGTAACTCTACATTTTGTGTCTCCGTTTGTGAGTCTGTGTTTGCTCTGTACATTACGTTCCTTGGTCTCCATTTTTCGACTGCACATGTAAGTGATATCCTGGGATATGTGTCTTTCTGTCTCTAATTTTCCAGAATTAGTGTGATCATCTACTGCTCCATCCGTGAAGCTACAAATAGCATGAGTTCATTTTGTTGTCTGGATGAGTGACAGTCCAGGGGGTATAGGTAGCACAACTTCTTTATCCAATCATCTCTCGCTGGACATTCTGGTCGTTTGGGTGTCTTGGCTATGGCAAAGAGTACCACAACGACCGTTGGGGGGGGGCAAATGTTTTATTCCAATGATGGTATTCTCTTGTTATACAAACTGGAGTGGGGATGCCAAGTCTCGTGGTAGCTCCAGTTTACAGTTTAGTAAGGAACATGCCTACTGATCTCCATACTGGCTGTTAGCAATTTACATTTCCACCAACAGCATAGTAGGATCCCCTTTTCTGCCTACCCTCTTGAGCACTTGCTCTTTTCAGGTTTTTTGAGGACTGCAGGGAGGGAACACCTCGTCTCCATTTATTTGCATTCTCTAATCATGATAGATGCTGAACATCTTTTGATTGGATGTGCTGTTTTTTAAAAAGCGTGTGAGGATCATTGAGCTCTTGAAACATTTCTGCTTGGGGGTCGGGCCTGATTTGAATTCATTTCACATTACCTAGCCCAGGACGTTACTCCAGGGCAGGGGTCGTTTGCAGCCCCGCAGGCCTTGTGAATATTAAGTGCCCTTGAGCACAGTTTTTCAAGTTGTTGTTACAGGAAAGCGCCACGATGTGGCAGCACTTCTTCGTGTCCTCTGTGTTAACTTGGGCAAACCGAGCCTTAGAGGGAGTCTTGGTGTTGGGTTGCAAATTGGAGTCGAAAGTGGCTGAACACACACCACAGGGCTTGTGTGTGTTTACCTCTTCCCCCTTACCCTGCACAGCCAGACCCCAGGCAAATCCCAAGCCTTGCAAATGTGCTATTCGGAGGGTGCTGTGGTTTGTAGGTGGGGCGATTCTAAGGAAGGAGGCTGGAGGTACGAACCCCACTAGCAGGAGCTGTGGAGATCCAATGTCTTTTCACAGCTCTTCCCTCCCAGCGGGTCTACCAACATTTGGGTACACTAGGCTTTGCTTACCTGTAAGAGGACTGTCTTGGATCAGGAGGTTGTGGTACCATGCAGAGCAGAATGGGCAATAGAGGTCCAAGGGGCCGGTGATCTGGTGGCACGTCCTCCTTCCTGTCTCCCTCAGCAACAGCATACTCCAGCCTTGGGACCCAGGCCTGCTGAGGCTCTAGGGTTGTGACATCAGCCCACGTCACAGAGGCCTGAGGGTAATAGAGTAGGCATTTCTTGCCTTTTACTTGTTTTATAATTTAGTATTGATTTCCTATTTCAGCATAGTTTATATACGGTGTTGTGTTTGAGTTCGACAGCAAGGTGATGAAGTTATGAATGTAGCTGTACCTGTAGTATTTTGGATTCTTCTCCCTGTTAGGTTATTGAAGAATATTGAGTAGCGTTCCTTGTGCTATCAGGTGTGTCATCGTTGATGAATTCTTTTTGATACATTAGTGTGTTTCTGTTAATCCCAACCTCCGACTTCATCCTTCCCCGATCCCCAATTTCCCCCTCTGGGAACTGTACACTTCTTTCTTCCGTTTGTGAACCTGTGTTTCCTTTGTATACTACATCCTTTGTATCCCTTTTTAGACTCCACATATAAGTGATATCCTGGAATATGTGTCTTTTTGTCTCTAAATTACCAGAATTAGTGAGATCATCTACTGCTCCATCCATGTTGCTGCAAATAGCATGGGTTCATTTTGCTTTCTGGATGAGTGATAGTCGCCAGAATGTAAGTAGCACAACATCTTTATCCATTCATCTCTCACTGGACATTTCGGTCGTTTGTATGTCTGGGCTATGGTAAAGAGTAGCACAACGTCCGTTGGGGTGCAAGTGTTTTATTCCAATGATGGTATTCTCTGGTTATACGGACTGGAGTGCGGTTTCCGTATCTCGTGGTAGCTCCAGTGTTTAGTTTAGTAAGGGACTTGCTAACTGATCTCCATACTGGCTATTATCAATTTACACTCCCACCAACAGCATAGTAGGGTTCCCTTTATTGGCTGCCCTCTTGAGCACTTACTCTTTTTAGGCTTTTTGAGGACTGCAGCCAGGGAACACCTCGTCTACATTTCTTTGCATTCTCTGAACATGACAGATCCTGAGCATTTTTTCATTTGATGTGCTGTTTTTAAAAATACGTGTAAGTACCACTGAGCCCTTGAAACATTTCTGCCTGAGAGTCGGGCCAGATTTGAGTTCATTTCAGATCAACTAGCCAAGGACATTTCTCGAGGGCAGGGGTCGTTTGTAGCCCCGCAGGCCTTGTGAATGTTAAGTGCCCTTGAGCACAGTTTTTCAAGTGGTTGTTACGGGAAAGCGCCACAAGGCGGCAGCACTTCTTCGTGTCCTCTGTGTTAACTTGGGCAAACACAGCCTTAGCAAGAGTCTTGGTGGTGGGTTGCAACTTGGAGTCGAACGTGGACGCACACACACCGCAGGGCTTGTGTATCTTTACCTCTTCCCCCTGACACTGCACCGCCACTCCCCAGGCAAATCCCAAGCCTTGCAAATGTGCTATTCGGAGGGTGGTCTGGTGTGTAGGTGGGGCGATTCTAAGGAAGGAGGCTGGAGGTGGATACCCCACTTAGCAGGAGCTGTGGAGATCTGGTGTCCTTTCACAGCTCCTCCCTCCCAGCGGGTCTACCATCATTTGGGTACACTAGGCTTTGCTTACCTGTAAGGGGGCTGTCTTGGATCGGGAGGTTGTGGTACCATGCAGAGGAGAATGGCCAATAGAGGTCCAAGGGGCCGCTGATCTGGTGGCACGTGCTCCTTCCTGTCTCCCTCAGCACCAGCATACCGCAACCTTGGGACCCAGGCCTGCTGAGGCTCTAGGGTTGTGTCATCAGCCCACGTCACAGAGGCCTGAGGGTAATAGAGTAGGCATTTCTTGCCTTTTTCTTGTTTTATAATTTAATATTGATTTTCTATTTCAGCATACTTTATATACAATGTTGTGTCTATTTGAGTCCTACAGCAACTTGATGCAGTTCTAAACGTAGCTGTACCTGGAGTATTTCGGATTCTCTTCCCTGTTAGGTTATTGAAGAATATTGAATAGCGTTCCCTGTGCTATCAGGTGCGTCATCGTTGATGAACTCTTTTTGATACATTACTGTGTTTCTGTTAATGCCAACCCCTTACTTCATCTTTCTCCGATCCCCAATTTCCCCCGATGGTAACTCTACATTTTGTGTCTCCGTTTGTGAGTCTGTGTTTGCTCTGTACATTACGTTCCTTGGTCTCCATTTTTCGACTGCACATGTAAGTGATATCCTGGGATATGTGTCTTTCTGTCTCTAATTTTCCAGAATTAGTGTGATCATCTACTGCTCCATCCGTGAAGCTACAAATAGCATGAGTTCATTTTGTTGTCTGGATGAGTGACAGTCCAGGGGGTATAGGTAGCACAACTTCTTTATCCAATCATCTCTCGCTGGACATTCTGGTCGTTTGGGTGTCTTGGCTATGGCAAAGAGTACCACAACGACCGTTGGGGGGGGGGGCAAATGTTTTATTCCAATGATGGTATTCTCTTGTTATACAAACTGGAGTGGGGATGCCAAGTCTCGTGGTAGCTCCAGTTTACAGTTTAGTAAGGAACATGCCTACTGATCTCCATACTGGCTGTTAGCAATTTACATTTCCACCAACAGCATAGTAGGATCCCCTTTTCTGCCTACCCTCTTGAGCACTTACTCTTTTCAGGTTTTTTGAGGACTGCAGGGAGGGAACACCTCGTCTCCATTTATTTGCATTCTCTAATCATGATAGATGCTGAACATCTTTTGATTGGATGTGCTGTTTTTTAAAAAGCGTGTGAGGATCATTGAGCTCTTGAAACATTTCTGCTTGGGGGTCGGGCCTGATTTGAATTCATTTCACATTACCTAGCCCAGGACGTTACTCCAGGGCAGGGGTCGTTTGCAGCCCCGCAGGCCTTGTGAATATTAAGTGCCCTTGAGCACAGTTTTTCAAGTTGTTGTTACAGGAAAGCGCCACGATGTGGCAGCACTTCTTCGTGTCCTCTGTGTTAACTTGGGCAAACCGAGCCTTAGAGGGAGTCTTGGTGTTGGGTTGCAAATTGGAGTCGAAAGTGGCTGAACACACACCACAGGGCTTGTGTGTGTTTACCTCTTCCCCCTTACCCTGCACAGCCAGACCCCAGGCAAATCCCAAGCCTTGCAAATGTGCTATTCGGAGGGTGCTGTGGTTTGTAGGTGGGGCGATTCTAAGGAAGGAGGCTGGAGGTACGAACCCCACTAGCAGGAGCTGTGGAGATCCAATGTCTTTTCACAGCTCTTCCCTCCCAGCGGGTCTACCAACATTTGGGTACACTAGGCTTTGCTTACCTGTAAGAGGACTGTCTTGGATCAGGAGGTTGTGGTACCATGCAGAGCAGAATGGGCAATAGAGGTCCAAGGGGCCGGTGATCTGGTGGCACGTCCTCCTTCCTGTCTCCCTCAGCAACAGCATACTCCAGCCTTGGGACCCAGGCCTGCTGAGGCTCTAGGGTTGTGACATCAGCCCACGTCACAGAGGCCTGAGGGTAATAGAGTAGGCATTTCTTGCCTTTTACTTGTTTTATAATTTAGTATTGATTTCCTATTTCAGCATAGTTTATATACGGTGTTGTGTTTGAGTTCGACAGCAAGGTGATGAAGTTATGAATGTAGCTGTACCTGTAGTATTTTGGATTCTTCTCCCTGTTAGGTTATTGAAGAATATTGAGTAGCGTTCCTTGTGCTATCAGGTGTGTCATCGTTGATGAATTCTTTTTGATACATTAGTGTGTTTCTGTTAATCCCAACCTCCGACTTCATCCTTCCCCGATCCCCAATTTCCCCCTCTGGGAACTGTACACTTCTTTCTTCCGTTTGTGAACCTGTGTTTCCTTTGTATACTACATCCTTTGTATCCCTTTTTAGACTCCACATATAAGTGATATCCTGGAATATGTGTCTTTTTGTCTCTAAATTACCAGAATTAGTGAGATCATCTACTGCTCCATCCATGTTGCTGCAAATAGCATGGGTTCATTTTGCTTTCTGGATGAGTGATAGTCGCCAGAATGTAAGTAGCACAACATCTTTATCCATTCATCTCTCACTGGACATTTCGGTCGTTTGTATGTCTGGGCTATGGTAAAGAGTAGCACAACGTCCGTTGGGGTGCAAGTGTTTTATTCCAATGATGGTATTCTCTGGTTATACGGACTGGAGTGCGGTTTCCGTATCTCGTGGTAGCTCCAGTGTTTAGTTTAGTAAGGGACTTGCTAACTGATCTCCATACTGGCTATTATCAATTTACACTCCCACCAACAGCATAGTAGGGTTCCCTTTATTGGCTGCCCTCTTGAGCACTTACTCTTTTTAGGCTTTTTGAGGACTGCAGCCAGGGAACACCTCGTCTACATTTCTTTGCATTCTCTGAACATGACAGATCCTGAGCATTTTTTCATTTGATGTGCTGTTTTTAAAAATACGTGTAAGCACCACTGAGCCCTTGAAACATTTCTGCCTGAGAGTCGGGCCAGATTTGAGTTCATTTCAGATCAACTAGCCAAGGACATTTCTCGAGGGCAGGGGTCGTTTGTAGCCCCGCAGGCCTTGTGAATGTTAAGTGCCCTTGAGCACAGTTTTTCAAGTGGTTGTTACGGGAAAGCGCCACAAGGCGGCAGCACTTCTTCGTGTCCTCTGTGTTAACTTGGGCAAACACAGCCTTAGCAAGAGTCTTGGTGGTGGGTTGCAACTTGGAGTCGAACGTGGACGCACACACACCGCAGGGCTTGTGTATCTTTACCTCTTCCCCCTGACACTGCACCGCCACTCCCCAGGCAAATCCCAAGCCTTGCAAATGTGCTATTCGGAGGGTGGTCTGGTTTGTAGGTGGGGCGATTCTAAGGAAGGAGGCTGGAGGTGGATACCCCACTTAGCAGGAGCTGTGGAGATCTGGTGTCCTTTCACAGCTCCTCCCTCCCAGCGGGTCTACCATCATTTGGGTACACTAGGCTTTGCTTACCTGTAAGGGGGCTGTCTTGGATCGGGAGGTTGTGGTACCATGCAGAGGAGAATGGCCAATAGAGGTCCAAGGGGCCGCTGATCTGGTGGCACGTGCTCCTTCCTGTCTCCCTCAGCACCAGCATACCGCAACCTTGGGACCCAGGCCTGCTGAGGCTCTAGGGTTGTGTCATCAGCCCACGTCACAGAGGCCTGAGGGTAATAGAGTAGGCATTTCTTGCCTTTTTCTTGTTTTATAATTTAATATTGATTTTCTATTTCAGCATACTTTATATACAATGTTGTGTCTATTTGAGTCCTACAGCAACTTGATGCAGTTCTAAACGTAGCTGTACCTGGAGTATTTCGGATTCTCTTCCCTGTTAGGTTATTGAAGAATATTGAATAGCGTTCCCTGTGCTATCAGGTGCGTCATCGTTGATGAACTCTTTTTGATACATTACTGTGTTTCTGTTAATGCCAACCCCTTACTTCATCTTTCTCCGATCCCCAATTTCCCCCGATGGTAACTCTACATTTTGTGTCTCCGTTTGTGAGTCTGTGTTTGCTCTGTACATTACGTTCCTTGGTCTCCATTTTTCGACTGCACATGTAAGTGATATCCTGGGATATGTGTCTTTCTGTCTCTAATTTTCCAGAATTAGTGTGATCATCTACTGCTCCATCCGTGAAGCTACAAATAGCATGAGTTCATTTTGTTGTCTGGATGAGTGACAGTCCAGGGGGTATAGGTAGCACAACTTCTTTATCCAATCATCTCTCGCTGGACATTCTGGTCGTTTGGGTGTCTTGGCTATGGCAAAGAGTACCACAACGACCGTTGGGGGGGGGGCAAATGTTTTATTCCAATGATGGTATTCTCTTGTTATACAAACTGGAGTGGGGATGCCAAGTCTCGTGGTAGCTCCAGTTTACAGTTTAGTAAGGAACATGCCTACTGATCTCCATACTGGCTGTTAGCAATTTACATTTCCACCAACAGCATAGTAGGATCCCCTTTTCTGCCTACCCTCTTGAGCACTTACTCTTTTCAGGTTTTTTGAGGACTGCAGGGAGGGAACACCTCGTCTCCATTTATTTGCATTCTCTAATCATGATAGATGCTGAACATCTTTTGATTGGATGTGCTGTTTTTTAAAAAGCGTGTGAGGATCATTGAGCTCTTGAAACATTTCTGCTTGGGGGTCGGGCCTGATTTGAATTCATTTCACATTACCTAGCCCAGGACGTTACTCCAGGGCAGGGGTCGTTTGCAGCCCCGCAGGCCTTGTGAATATTAAGTGCCCTTGAGCACAGTTTTTCAAGTTGTTGTTACAGGAAAGCGCCACGATGTGGCAGCACTTCTTCGTGTCCTCTGTGTTAACTTGGGCAAACCGAGCCTTAGAGGGAGTCTTGGTGTTGGGTTGCAAATTGGAGTCGAAAGTGGCTGAACACACACCACAGGGCTTGTGTGTGTTTACCTCTTCCCCCTTACCCTGCACAGCCAGACCCCAGGCAAATCCCAAGCCTTGCAAATGTGCTATTCGGAGGGTGCTGTGGTTTGTAGGTGGGGCGATTCTAAGGAAGGAGGCTGGAGGTACGAACCCCACTAGCAGGAGCTGTGGAGATCCAATGTCTTTTCACAGCTCTTCCCTCCCAGCGGGTCTACCAACATTTGGGTACACTAGGCTTTGCTTACCTGTAAGAGGACTGTCTTGGATCAGGAGGTTGTGGTACCATGCAGAGCAGAATGGGCAATAGAGGTCCAAGGGGCCGGTGATCTGGTGGCACGTCCTCCTTCCTGTCTCCCTCAGCAACAGCATACTCCAGCCTTGGGACCCAGGCCTGCTGAGGCTCTAGGGTTGTGACATCAGCCCACGTCACAGAGGCCTGAGGGTAATAGAGTAGGCATTTCTTGCCTTTTACTTGTTTTATAATTTAGTATTGATTTCCTATTTCAGCATAGTTTATATACGGTGTTGTGTTTGAGTTCGACAGCAAGGTGATGAAGTTATGAATGTAGCTGTACCTGTAGTATTTTGGATTCTTCTCCCTGTTAGGTTATTGAAGAATATTGAGTAGCGTTCCTTGTGCTATCAGGTGTGTCATCGTTGATGAATTCTTTTTGATACATTAGTGTGTTTCTGTTAATCCCAACCTCCGACTTCATCCTTCCCCGATCCCCAATTTCCCCCTCTGGGAACTGTACACTTCTTTCTTCCGTTTGTGAACCTGTGTTTCCTTTGTATACTACATCCTTTGTATCCCTTTTTAGACTCCACATATAAGTGATATCCTGGAATATGTGTCTTTTTGTCTCTAAATTACCAGAATTAGTGAGATCATCTACTGCTCCATCCATGTTGCTGCAAATAGCATGGGTTCATTTTGCTTTCTGGATGAGTGATAGTCGCCAGAATGTAAGTAGCACAACATCTTTATCCATTCATCTCTCACTGGACATTTCGGTCGTTTGTATGTCTGGGCTATGGTAAAGAGTAGCACAACGTCCGTTGGGGTGCAAGTGTTTTATTCCAATGATGGTATTCTCTGGTTATACGGACTGGAGTGCGGTTTCCGTATCTCGTGGTAGCTCCAGTGTTTAGTTTAGTAAGGGACTTGCTAACTGATCTCCATACTGGCTATTATCAATTTACACTCCCACCAACAGCATAGTAGGGTTCCCTTTATTGGCTGCCCTCTTGAGCACTTACTCTTTTTAGGCTTTTTGAGGACTGCAGCCAGGGAACACCTCGTCTACATTTCTTTGCATTCTCTGAACATGACAGATCCTGAGCATTTTTTCATTTGATGTGCTGTTTTTAAAAATACGTGTAAGCACCACTGAGCCCTTGAAACATTTCTGCCTGAGAGTCGGGCCAGATTTGAGTTCATTTCAGATCAACTAGCCAAGGACATTTCTCGAGGGCAGGGGTCGTTTGTAGCCCCGCAGGCCTTGTGAATGTTAAGTGCCCTTGAGCACAGTTTTTCAAGTGGTTGTTACGGGAAAGCGCCACAAGGCGGCAGCACTTCTTCGTGTCCTCTGTGTTAACTTGGGCAAACACAGCCTTAGCAAGAGTCTTGGTGGTGGGTTGCAACTTGGAGTCGAACGTGGACGCACACACACCGCAGGGCTTGTGTATCTTTACCTCTTCCCCCTGACACTGCACCGCCACTCCCCAGGCAAATCCCAAGCCTTGCAAATGTGCTATTCGGAGGGTGGTCTGGTGTGTAGGTGGGGCGATTCTAAGGAAGGAGGCTGGAGGTGGATACCCCACTTAGCAGGAGCTGTGGAGATCTGGTGTCCTTTCACAGCTCCTCCCTCCCAGCGGGTCTACCATCATTTGGGTACACTAGGCTTTGCTTACCTGTAAGGGGGCTGTCTTGGATCGGGAGGTTGTGGTACCATGCAGAGGAGAATGGCCAATAGAGGTCCAAGGGGCCGCTGATCTGGTGGCACGTGCTCCTTCCTGTCTCCCTCAGCACCAGCATACCGCAACCTTGGGACCCAGGCCTGCTGAGGCTCTAGGGTTGTGTCATCAGCCCACGTCACAGAGGCCTGAGGGTAATAGAGTAGGCATTTCTTGCCTTTTTCTTGTTTTATAATTTAATATTGATTTTCTATTTCAGCATACTTTATATACAATGTTGTGTCTATTTGAGTCCTACAGCAACTTGATGCAGTTCTAAACGTAGCTGTACCTGGAGTATTTCGGATTCTCTTCCCTGTTAGGTTATTGAAGAATATTGAATAGCGTTCCCTGTGCTATCAGGTGCGTCATCGTTGATGAACTCTTTTTGATACATTACTGTGTTTCTGTTAATGCCAACCCCTTACTTCATCTTTCTCCGATCCCCAATTTCCCCCGATGGTAACTCTACATTTTGTGTCTCCGTTTGTGAGTCTGTGTTTGCTCTGTACATTACGTTCCTTGGTCTCCATTTTTCGACTGCACATGTAAGTGATATCCTGGGATATGTGTCTTTCTGTCTCTAATTTTCCAGAATTAGTGTGATCATCTACTGCTCCATCCGTGAAGCTACAAATAGCATGAGTTCATTTTGTTGTCTGGATGAGTGACAGTCCAGGGGGTATAGGTAGCACAACTTCTTTATCCAATCATCTCTCGCTGGACATTCTGGTCGTTTGGGTGTCTTGGCTATGGCAAAGAGTACCACAACGACCGTTGGGGGGGGGGCAAATGTTTTATTCCAATGATGGTATTCTCTTGTTATACAAACTGGAGTGGGGATGCCAAGTCTCGTGGTAGCTCCAGTTTACAGTTTAGTAAGGAACATGCCTACTGATCTCCATACTGGCTGTTAGCAATTTACATTTCCACCAACAGCATAGTAGGATCCCCTTTTCTGCCTACCCTCTTGAGCACTTACTCTTTTCAGGTTTTTTGAGGACTGCAGGGAGGGAACACCTCGTCTCCATTTATTTGCATTCTCTAATCATGATAGATGCTGAACATCTTTTGATTGGATGTGCTGTTTTTTAAAAAGCGTGTGAGGATCATTGAGCTCTTGAAACATTTCTGCTTGGGGGTCGGGCCTGATTTGAATTCATTTCACATTACCTAGCCCAGGACGTTACTCCAGGGCAGGGGTCGTTTGCAGCCCCGCAGGCCTTGTGAATATTAAGTGCCCTTGAGCACAGTTTTTCAAGTTGTTGTTACAGGAAAGCGCCACGATGTGGCAGCACTTCTTCGTGTCCTCTGTGTTAACTTGGGCAAACCGAGCCTTAGAGGGAGTCTTGGTGTTGGGTTGCAAATTGGAGTCGAAAGTGGCTGAACACACACCACAGGGCTTGTGTGTGTTTACCTCTTCCCCCTTACCCTGCACAGCCAGACCCCAGGCAAATCCCAAGCCTTGCAAATGTGCTATTCGGAGGGTGCTGTGGTTTGTAGGTGGGGCGATTCTAAGGAAGGAGGCTGGAGGTACGAACCCCACTAGCAGGAGCTGTGGAGATCCAATGTCTTTTCACAGCTCTTCCCTCCCAGCGGGTCTACCAACATTTGGGTACACTAGGCTTTGCTTACCTGTAAGAGGACTGTCTTGGATCAGGAGGTTGTGGTACCATGCAGAGCAGAATGGGCAATAGAGGTCCAAGGGGCCGGTGATCTGGTGGCACGTCCTCCTTCCTGTCTCCCTCAGCAACAGCATACTCCAGCCTTGGGACCCAGGCCTGCTGAGGCTCTAGGGTTGTGACATCAGCCCACGTCACAGAGGCCTGAGGGTAATAGAGTAGGCATTTCTTGCCTTTTACTTGTTTTATAATTTAGTATTGATTTCCTATTTCAGCATAGTTTATATACGGTGTTGTGTTTGAGTTCGACAGCAAGGTGATGAAGTTATGAATGTAGCTGTACCTGTAGTATTTTGGATTCTTCTCCCTGTTAGGTTATTGAAGAATATTGAGTAGCGTTCCTTGTGCTATCAGGTGTGTCATCGTTGATGAATTCTTTTTGATACATTAGTGTGTTTCTGTTAATCCCAACCTCCGACTTCATCCTTCCCCGATCCCCAATTTCCCCCTCTGGGAACTGTACACTTCTTTCTTCCGTTTGTGAACCTGTGTTTCCTTTGTATACTACATCCTTTGTATCCCTTTTTAGACTCCACATATAAGTGATATCCTGGAATATGTGTCTTTTTGTCTCTAAATTACCAGAATTAGTGAGATCATCTACTGCTCCATCCATGTTGCTGCAAATAGCATGGGTTCATTTTGCTTTCTGGATGAGTGATAGTCGCCAGAATGTAAGTAGCACAACATCTTTATCCATTCATCTCTCACTGGACATTTCGGTCGTTTGTATGTCTGGGCTATGGTAAAGAGTAGCACAACGTCCGTTGGGGTGCAAGTGTTTTATTCCAATGATGGTATTCTCTGGTTATACGGACTGGAGTGCGGTTTCCGTATCTCGTGGTAGCTCCAGTGTTTAGTTTAGTAAGGGACTTGCTAACTGATCTCCATACTGGCTATTATCAATTTACACTCCCACCAACAGCATAGTAGGGTTCCCTTTATTGGCTGCCCTCTTGAGCACTTACTCTTTTTAGGCTTTTTGAGGACTGCAGCCAGGGAACACCTCGTCTACATTTCTTTGCATTCTCTGAACATGACAGATCCTGAGCATTTTTTCATTTGATGTGCTGTTTTTAAAAATACGTGTAAGCACCACTGAGCCCTTGAAACATTTCTGCCTGAGAGTCGGGCCAGATTTGAGTTCATTTCAGATCAACTAGCCAAGGACATTTCTCGAGGGCAGGGGTCGTTTGTAGCCCCGCAGGCCTTGTGAATGTTAAGTGCCCTTGAGCACAGTTTTTCAAGTGGTTGTTACGGGAAAGCGCCACAAGGCGGCAGCACTTCTTCGTGTCCTCTGTGTTAACTTGGGCAAACACAGCCTTAGCAAGAGTCTTGGTGGTGGGTTGCAACTTGGAGTCGAACGTGGACGCACACACACCGCAGGGCTTGTGTATCTTTACCTCTTCCCCCTGACACTGCACCGCCACTCCCCAGGCAAATCCCAAGCCTTGCAAATGTGCTATTCGGAGGGTGGTCTGGTGTGTAGGTGGGGCGATTCTAAGGAAGGAGGCTGGAGGTGGATACCCCACTTAGCAGGAGCTGTGGAGATCTGGTGTCCTTTCACAGCTCCTCCCTCCCAGCGGGTCTACCATCATTTGGGTACACTAGGCTTTGCTTACCTGTAAGGGGGCTGTCTTGGATCGGGAGGTTGTGGTACCATGCAGAGGAGAATGGCCAATAGAGGTCCAAGGGGCCGCTGATCTGGTGGCACGTGCTCCTTCCTGTCTCCCTCAGCACCAGCATACCGCAACCTTGGGACCCAGGCCTGCTGAGGCTCTAGGGTTGTGTCATCAGCCCACGTCACAGAGGCCTGAGGGTAATAGAGTAGGCATTTCTTGCCTTTTTCTTGTTTTATAATTTAATATTGATTTTCTATTTCAGCATAATTTATATACAATGTTGTGTCTATTTGAGTCCTACAGCAACTTGATGCAGTTCTAAACGTAGCTGTACCTGGAGTATTTCGGATTCTCTTCCCTGTTAGGTTATTGAAGAATATTGAATAGCGTTCCCTGTGCTATCAGGTGCGTCATCGTTGATGAACTCTTTTTGATACATTACTGTGTTTCTGTTAATGCCAACCCCTTACTTCATCTTTCTCCGATCCCCAATTTCCCCCGATGGTAACTCTACATTTTGTGTCTCCGTTTGTGAGTCTGTGTTTGCTCTGTACATTACGTTCCTTGGTCTCCATTTTTCGACTGCACATGTAAGTGATATCCTGGGATATGTGTCTTTCTGTCTCTAATTTTCCAGAATTAGTGTGATCATCTACTGCTCCATCCGTGAAGCTACAAATAGCATGAGTTCATTTTGTTGTCTGGATGAGTGACAGTCCAGGGGGTATAGGTAGCACAACTTCTTTATCCAATCATCTCTCGCTGGACATTCTGGTCGTTTGGGTGTCTTGGCTATGGCAAAGAGTACCACAACGACCGTTGGGGGGGGGCAAATGTTTTATTCCAATGATGGTATTCTCTTGTTATACAAACTGGAGTGGGGATGCCAAGTCTCGTGGTAGCTCCAGTTTACAGTTTAGTAAGGAACATGCCTACTGATCTCCATACTGGCTGTTAGCAATTTACATTTCCACCAACAGCATAGTAGGATCCCCTTTTCTGCCTACCCTCTTGAGCACTTACTCTTTTCAGGTTTTTTGAGGACTGCAGGGAGGGAACACCTCGTCTCCATTTATTTGCATTCTCTAATCATGATAGATGCTGAACATCTTTTGATTGGATGTGCTGTTTTTTAAAAAGCGTGTGAGGATCATTGAGCTCTTGAAACATTTCTGCTTGGGGGTCGGGCCTGATTTGAATTCATTTCACATTACCTAGCCCAGGACGTTACTCCAGGGCAGGGGTCGTTTGCAGCCCCGCAGGCCTTGTGAATATTAAGTGCCCTTGAGCACAGTTTTTCAAGTTGTTGTTACAGGAAAGCGCCACGATGTGGCAGCACTTCTTCGTGTCCTCTGTGTTAACTTGGGCAAACCGAGCCTTAGAGGGAGTCTTGGTGTTGGGTTGCAAATTGGAGTCGAAAGTGGCTGAACACACACCACAGGGCTTGTGTGTGTTTACCTCTTCCCCCTTACCCTGCACAGCCAGACCCCAGGCAAATCCCAAGCCTTGCAAATGTGCTATTCGGAGGGTGCTGTGGTTTGTAGGTGGGGCGATTCTAAGGAAGGAGGCTGGAGGTACGAACCCCACTAGCAGGAGCTGTGGAGATCCAATGTCTTTTCACAGCTCTTCCCTCCCAGCGGGTCTACCAACATTTGGGTACACTAGGCTTTGCTTACCTGTAAGAGGACTGTCTTGGATCAGGAGGTTGTGGTACCATGCAGAGCAGAATGGGCAATAGAGGTCCAAGGGGCCGGTGATCTGGTGGCACGTCCTCCTTCCTGTCTCCCTCAGCAACAGCATACTCCAGCCTTGGGACCCAGGCCTGCTGAGGCTCTAGGGTTGTGACATCAGCCCACGTCACAGAGGCCTGAGGGTAATAGAGTAGGCATTTCTTGCCTTTTACTTGTTTTATAATTTAGTATTGATTTCCTATTTCAGCATAGTTTATATACGGTGTTGTGTTTGAGTTCGACAGCAAGGTGATGAAGTTATGAATGTAGCTGTACCTGTAGTATTTTGGATTCTTCTCCCTGTTAGGTTATTGAAGAATATTGAGTAGCGTTCCTTGTGCTATCAGGTGTGTCATCGTTGATGAATTCTTTTTGATACATTAGTGTGTTTCTGTTAATCCCAACCTCCGACTTCATCCTTCCCCGATCCCCAATTTCCCCCTCTGGGAACTGTACACTTCTTTCTTCCGTTTGTGAACCTGTGTTTCCTTTGTATACTACATCCTTTGTATCCCTTTTTAGACTCCACATATAAGTGATATCCTGGAATATGTGTCTTTTTGTCTCTAAATTACCAGAATTAGTGAGATCATCTACTGCTCCATCCATGTTGCTGCAAATAGCATGGGTTCATTTTGCTTTCTGGATGAGTGATAGTCGCCAGAATGTAAGTAGCACAACATCTTTATCCATTCATCTCTCACTGGACATTTCGGTCGTTTGTATGTCTGGGCTATGGTAAAGAGTAGCACAACGTCCGTTGGGGTGCAAGTGTTTTATTCCAATGATGGTATTCTCTGGTTATACGGACTGGAGTGCGGTTTCCGTATCTCGTGGTAGCTCCAGTGTTTAGTTTAGTAAGGGACTTGCTAACTGATCTCCATACTGGCTATTATCAATTTACACTCCCACCAACAGCATAGTAGGGTTCCCTTTATTGGCTGCCCTCTTGAGCACTTACTCTTTTTAGGCTTTTTGAGGACTGCAGCCAGGGAACACCTCGTCTACATTTCTTTGCATTCTCTGAACATGACAGATCCTGAGCATTTTTTCATTTGATGTGCTGTTTTTAAAAATACGTGTAAGTACCACTGAGCCCTTGAAACATTTCTGCCTGAGAGTCGGGCCAGATTTGAGTTCATTTCAGATCAACTAGCCAAGGACATTTCTCGAGGGCAGGGGTCGTTTGTAGCCCCGCAGGCCTTGTGAATGTTAAGTGCCCTTGAGCACAGTTTTTCAAGTGGTTGTTACGGGAAAGCGCCACAAGGCGGCAGCACTTCTTCGTGTCCTCTGTGTTAACTTGGGCAAACACAGCCTTAGCAAGAGTCTTGGTGGTGGGTTGCAACTTGGAGTCGAACGTGGACGCACACACACCGCAGGGCTTGTGTATCTTTACCTCTTCCCCCTGACACTGCACCGCCACTCCCCAGGCAAATCCCAAGCCTTGCAAATGTGCTATTCGGAGGGTGGTCTGGTGTGTAGGTGGGGCGATTCTAAGGAAGGAGGCTGGAGGTGGATACCCCACTTAGCAGGAGCTGTGGAGATCTGGTGTCCTTTCACAGCTCCTCCCTCCCAGCGGGTCTACCATCATTTGGGTACACTAGGCTTTGCTTACCTGTAAGGGGGCTGTCTTGGATCGGGAGGTTGTGGTACCATGCAGAGGAGAATGGCCAATAGAGGTCCAAGGGGCCGCTGATCTGGTGGCACGTGCTCCTTCCTGTCTCCCTCAGCACCAGCATACCGCAACCTTGGGACCCAGGCCTGCTGAGGCTCTAGGGTTGTGTCATCAGCCCACGTCACAGAGGCCTGAGGGTAATAGAGTAGGCATTTCTTGCCTTTTTCTTGTTTTATAATTTAATATTGATTTTCTATTTCAGCATAATTTATATACAATGTTGTGTCTATTTGAGTCCTACAGCAACTTGATGCAGTTCTAAACGTAGCTGTACCTGGAGTATTTCGGATTCTCTTCCCTGTTAGGTTATTGAAGAATATTGAATAGCGTTCCCTGTGCTATCAGGTGCGTCATCGTTGATGAACTCTTTTTGATACATTACTGTGTTTCTGTTAATGCCAACCCCTTACTTCATCTTTCTCCGATCCCCAATTTCCCCCGATGGTAACTCTACATTTTGTGTCTCCGTTTGTGAGTCTGTGTTTGCTCTGTACATTACGTTCCTTGGTCTCCATTTTTCGACTGCACATGTAAGTGATATCCTGGGATATGTGTCTTTCTGTCTCTAATTTTCCAGAATTAGTGTGATCATCTACTGCTCCATCCGTGAAGCTACAAATAGCATGAGTTCATTTTGTTGTCTGGATGAGTGACAGTCCAGGGGGTATAGGTAGCACAACTTCTTTATCCAATCATCTCTCGCTGGACATTCTGGTCGTTTGGGTGTCTTGGCTATGGCAAAGAGTACCACAACGACCGTTGGGGGGGGGCAAATGTTTTATTCCAATGATGGTATTCTCTTGTTATACAAACTGGAGTGGGGATGCCAAGTCTCGTGGTAGCTCCAGTTTACAGTTTAGTAAGGAACATGCCTACTGATCTCCATACTGGCTGTTAGCAATTTACATTTCCACCAACAGCATAGTAGGATCCCCTTTTCTGCCTACCCTCTTGAGCACTTACTCTTTTCAGGTTTTTTGAGGACTGCAGGGAGGGAACACCTCGTCTCCATTTATTTGCATTCTCTAATCATGATAGATGCTGAACATCTTTTGATTGGATGTGCTGTTTTTTAAAAAGCGTGTGAGGATCATTGAGCTCTTGAAACATTTCTGCTTGGGGGTCGGGCCTGATTTGAATTCATTTCACATTACCTAGCCCAGGACGTTACTCCAGGGCAGGGGTCGTTTGCAGCCCCGCAGGCCTTGTGAATATTAAGTGCCCTTGAGCACAGTTTTTCAAGTTGTTGTTACAGGAAAGCGCCACGATGTGGCAGCACTTCTTCGTGTCCTCTGTGTTAACTTGGGCAAACCGAGCCTTAGAGGGAGTCTTGGTGTTGGGTTGCAAATTGGAGTCGAAAGTGGCTGAACACACACCACAGGGCTTGTGTGTGTTTACCTCTTCCCCCTTACCCTGCACAGCCAGACCCCAGGCAAATCCCAAGCCTTGCAAATGTGCTATTCGGAGGGTGCTGTGGTTTGTAGGTGGGGCGATTCTAAGGAAGGAGGCTGGAGGTACGAACCCCACTAGCAGGAGCTGTGGAGATCCAATGTCTTTTCACAGCTCTTCCCTCCCAGCGGGTCTACCAACATTTGGGTACACTAGGCTTTGCTTACCTGTAAGAGGACTGTCTTGGATCAGGAGGTTGTGGTACCATGCAGAGCAGAATGGGCAATAGAGGTCCAAGGGGCCGGTGATCTGGTGGCACGTCCTCCTTCCTGTCTCCCTCAGCAACAGCATACTCCAGCCTTGGGACCCAGGCCTGCTGAGGCTCTAGGGTTGTGACATCAGCCCACGTCACAGAGGCCTGAGGGTAATAGAGTAGGCATTTCTTGCCTTTTACTTGTTTTATAATTTAGTATTGATTTCCTATTTCAGCATAGTTTATATACGGTGTTGTGTTTGAGTTCGACAGCAAGGTGATGAAGTTATGAATGTAGCTGTACCTGTAGTATTTTGGATTCTTCTCCCTGTTAGGTTATTGAAGAATATTGAGTAGCGTTCCTTGTGCTATCAGGTGTGTCATCGTTGATGAATTCTTTTTGATACATTAGTGTGTTTCTGTTAATCCCAACCTCCGACTTCATCCTTCCCCGATCCCCAATTTCCCCCTCTGGGAACTGTACACTTCTTTCTTCCGTTTGTGAACCTGTGTTTCCTTTGTATACTACATCCTTTGTATCCCTTTTTAGACTCCACATATAAGTGATATCCTGGAATATGTGTCTTTTTGTCTCTAAATTACCAGAATTAGTGAGATCATCTACTGCTCCATCCATGTTGCTGCAAATAGCATGGGTTCATTTTGCTTTCTGGATGAGTGATAGTCGCCAGAATGTAAGTAGCACAACATCTTTATCCATTCATCTCTCACTGGACATTTCGGTCGTTTGTATGTCTGGGCTATGGTAAAGAGTAGCACAACGTCCGTTGGGGTGCAAGTGTTTTATTCCAATGATGGTATTCTCTGGTTATACGGACTGGAGTGCGGTTTCCGTATCTCGTGGTAGCTCCAGTGTTTAGTTTAGTAAGGGACTTGCTAACTGATCTCCATACTGGCTATTATCAATTTACACTCCCACCAACAGCATAGTAGGGTTCCCTTTATTGGCTGCCCTCTTGAGCACTTACTCTTTTTAGGCTTTTTGAGGACTGCAGCCAGGGAACACCTCGTCTACATTTCTTTGCATTCTCTGAACATGACAGATCCTGAGCATTTTTTCATTTGATGTGCTGTTTTTAAAAATACGTGTAAGCACCACTGAGCCCTTGAAACATTTCTGCCTGAGAGTCGGGCCAGATTTGAGTTCATTTCAGATCAACTAGCCAAGGACATTTCTCGAGGGCAGGGGTCGTTTGTAGCCCCGCAGGCCTTGTGAATGTTAAGTGCCCTTGAGCACAGTTTTTCAAGTGGTTGTTACGGGAAAGCGCCACAAGGCGGCAGCACTTCTTCGTGTCCTCTGTGTTAACTTGGGCAAACACAGCCTTAGCAAGAGTCTTGGTGGTGGGTTGCAACTTGGAGTCGAACGTGGACGCACACACACCGCAGGGCTTGTGTATCTTTACCTCTTCCCCCTGACACTGCACCGCCACTCCCCAGGCAAATCCCAAGCCTTGCAAATGTGCTATTCGGAGGGTGGTCTGGTTTGTAGGTGGGGCGATTCTAAGGAAGGAGGCTGGAGGTGGATACCCCACTTAGCAGGAGCTGTGGAGATCTGGTGTCCTTTCACAGCTCCTCCCTCCCAGCGGGTCTACCATCATTTGGGTACACTAGGCTTTGCTTACCTGTAAGGGGGCTGTCTTGGATCGGGAGGTTGTGGTACCATGCAGAGGAGAATGGCCAATAGAGGTCCAAGGGGCCGCTGATCTGGTGGCACGTGCTCCTTCCTGTCTCCCTCAGCACCAGCATACCGCAACCTTGGGACCCAGGCCTGCTGAGGCTCTAGGGTTGTGTCATCAGCCCACGTCACAGAGGCCTGAGGGTAATAGAGTAGGCATTTCTTGCCTTTTTCTTGTTTTATAATTTAATATTGATTTTCTATTTCAGCATACTTTATATACAATGTTGTGTCTATTTGAGTCCTACAGCAACTTGATGCAGTTCTAAACGTAGCTGTACCTGGAGTATTTCGGATTCTCTTCCCTGTTAGGTTATTGAAGAATATTGAATAGCGTTCCCTGTGCTATCAGGTGCGTCATCGTTGATGAACTCTTTTTGATACATTACTGTGTTTCTGTTAATGCCAACCCCTTACTTCATCTTTCTCCGATCCCCAATTTCCCCCGATGGTAACTCTACATTTTGTGTCTCCGTTTGTGAGTCTGTGTTTGCTCTGTACATTACGTTCCTTGGTCTCCATTTTTCGACTGCACATGTAAGTGATATCCTGGGATATGTGTCTTTCTGTCTCTAATTTTCCAGAATTAGTGTGATCATCTACTGCTCCATCCGTGAAGCTACAAATAGCATGAGTTCATTTTGTTGTCTGGATGAGTGACAGTCCAGGGGGTATAGGTAGCACAACTTCTTTATCCAATCATCTCTCGCTGGACATTCTGGTCGTTTGGGTGTCTTGGCTATGGCAAAGAGTACCACAACGACCGTTGGGGGGGGGGCAAATGTTTTATTCCAATGATGGTATTCTCTTGTTATACAAACTGGAGTGGGGATGCCAAGTCTCGTGGTAGCTCCAGTTTACAGTTTAGTAAGGAACATGCCTACTGATCTCCATACTGGCTGTTAGCAATTTACATTTCCACCAACAGCATAGTAGGATCCCCTTTTCTGCCTACCCTCTTGAGCACTTACTCTTTTCAGGTTTTTTGAGGACTGCAGGGAGGGAACACCTCGTCTCCATTTATTTGCATTCTCTAATCATGATAGATGCTGAACATCTTTTGATTGGATGTGCTGTTTTTTAAAAAGCGTGTGAGGATCATTGAGCTCTTGAAACATTTCTGCTTGGGGGTCGGGCCTGATTTGAATTCATTTCACATTACCTAGCCCAGGACGTTACTCCAGGGCAGGGGTCGTTTGCAGCCCCGCAGGCCTTGTGAATATTAAGTGCCCTTGAGCACAGTTTTTCAAGTTGTTGTTACAGGAAAGCGCCACGATGTGGCAGCACTTCTTCGTGTCCTCTGTGTTAACTTGGGCAAACCGAGCCTTAGAGGGAGTCTTGGTGTTGGGTTGCAAATTGGAGTCGAAAGTGGCTGAACACACACCACAGGGCTTGTGTGTGTTTACCTCTTCCCCCTTACCCTGCACAGCCAGACCCCAGGCAAATCCCAAGCCTTGCAAATGTGCTATTCGGAGGGTGCTGTGGTTTGTAGGTGGGGCGATTCTAAGGAAGGAGGCTGGAGGTACGAACCCCACTAGCAGGAGCTGTGGAGATCCAATGTCTTTTCACAGCTCTTCCCTCCCAGCGGGTCTACCAACATTTGGGTACACTAGGCTTTGCTTACCTGTAAGAGGACTGTCTTGGATCAGGAGGTTGTGGTACCATGCAGAGCAGAATGGGCAATAGAGGTCCAAGGGGCCGGTGATCTGGTGGCACGTCCTCCTTCCTGTCTCCCTCAGCAACAGCATACTCCAGCCTTGGGACCCAGGCCTGCTGAGGCTCTAGGGTTGTGACATCAGCCCACGTCACAGAGGCCTGAGGGTAATAGAGTAGGCATTTCTTGCCTTTTACTTGTTTTATAATTTAGTATTGATTTCCTATTTCAGCATAGTTTATATACGGTGTTGTGTTTGAGTTCGACAGCAAGGTGATGAAGTTATGAATGTAGCTGTACCTGTAGTATTTTGGATTCTTCTCCCTGTTAGGTTATTGAAGAATATTGAGTAGCGTTCCTTGTGCTATCAGGTGTGTCATCGTTGATGAATTCTTTTTGATACATTAGTGTGTTTCTGTTAATCCCAACCTCCGACTTCATCCTTCCCCGATCCCCAATTTCCCCCTCTGGGAACTGTACACTTCTTTCTTCCGTTTGTGAACCTGTGTTTCCTTTGTATACTACATCCTTTGTATCCCTTTTTAGACTCCACATATAAGTGATATCCTGGAATATGTGTCTTTTTGTCTCTAAATTACCAGAATTAGTGAGATCATCTACTGCTCCATCCATGTTGCTGCAAATAGCATGGGTTCATTTTGCTTTCTGGATGAGTGATAGTCGCCAGAATGTAAGTAGCACAACATCTTTATCCATTCATCTCTCACTGGACATTTCGGTCGTTTGTATGTCTGGGCTATGGTAAAGAGTAGCACAACGTCCGTTGGGGTGCAAGTGTTTTATTCCAATGATGGTATTCTCTGGTTATACGGACTGGAGTGCGGTTTCCGTATCTCGTGGTAGCTCCAGTGTTTAGTTTAGTAAGGGACTTGCTAACTGATCTCCATACTGGCTATTATCAATTTACACTCCCACCAACAGCATAGTAGGGTTCCCTTTATTGGCTGCCCTCTTGAGCACTTACTCTTTTTAGGCTTTTTGAGGACTGCAGCCAGGGAACACCTCGTCTACATTTCTTTGCATTCTCTGAACATGACAGATCCTGAGCATTTTTTCATTTGATGTGCTGTTTTTAAAAATACGTGTAAGCACCACTGAGCCCTTGAAACATTTCTGCCTGAGAGTCGGGCCAGATTTGAGTTCATTTCAGATCAACTAGCCAAGGACATTTCTCGAGGGCAGGGGTCGTTTGTAGCCCCGCAGGCCTTGTGAATGTTAAGTGCCCTTGAGCACAGTTTTTCAAGTGGTTGTTACGGGAAAGCGCCACAAGGCGGCAGCACTTCTTCGTGTCCTCTGTGTTAACTTGGGCAAACACAGCCTTAGCAAGAGTCTTGGTGGTGGGTTGCAACTTGGAGTCGAACGTGGACGCACACACACCGCAGGGCTTGTGTATCTTTACCTCTTCCCCCTGACACTGCACCGCCACTCCCCAGGCAAATCCCAAGCCTTGCAAATGTGCTATTCGGAGGGTGGTCTGGTGTGTAGGTGGGGCGATTCTAAGGAAGGAGGCTGGAGGTGGATACCCCACTTAGCAGGAGCTGTGGAGATCTGGTGTCCTTTCACAGCTCCTCCCTCCCAGCGGGTCTACCATCATTTGGGTACACTAGGCTTTGCTTACCTGTAAGGGGGCTGTCTTGGATCGGGAGGTTGTGGTACCATGCAGAGGAGAATGGCCAATAGAGGTCCAAGGGGCCGCTGATCTGGTGGCACGTGCTCCTTCCTGTCTCCCTCAGCACCAGCATACCGCAACCTTGGGACCCAGGCCTGCTGAGGCTCTAGGGTTGTGTCATCAGCCCACGTCACAGAGGCCTGAGGGTAATAGAGTAGGCATTTCTTGCCTTTTTCTTGTTTTATAATTTAATATTGATTTTCTATTTCAGCATAATTTATATACAATGTTGTGTCTATTTGAGTCCTACAGCAACTTGATGCAGTTCTAAACGTAGCTGTACCTGGAGTATTTCGGATTCTCTTCCCTGTTAGGTTATTGAAGAATATTGAATAGCGTTCCCTGTGCTATCAGGTGCGTCATCGTTGATGAACTCTTTTTGATACATTACTGTGTTTCTGTTAATGCCAACCCCTTACTTCATCTTTCTCCGATCCCCAATTTCCCCCGATGGTAACTCTACATTTTGTGTCTCCGTTTGTGAGTCTGTGTTTGCTCTGTACATTACGTTCCTTGGTCTCCATTTTTCGACTGCACATGTAAGTGATATCCTGGGATATGTGTCTTTCTGTCTCTAATTTTCCAGAATTAGTGTGATCATCTACTGCTCCATCCGTGAAGCTACAAATAGCATGAGTTCATTTTGTTGTCTGGATGAGTGACAGTCCAGGGGGTATAGGTAGCACAACTTCTTTATCCAATCATCTCTCGCTGGACATTCTGGTCGTTTGGGTGTCTTGGCTATGGCAAAGAGTACCACAACGACCGTTGGGGGGGGGCAAATGTTTTATTCCAATGATGGTATTCTCTTGTTATACAAACTGGAGTGGGGATGCCAAGTCTCGTGGTAGCTCCAGTTTACAGTTTAGTAAGGAACATGCCTACTGATCTCCATACTGGCTGTTAGCAATTTACATTTCCACCAACAGCATAGTAGGATCCCCTTTTCTGCCTACCCTCTTGAGCACTTACTCTTTTCAGGTTTTTTGAGGACTGCAGGGAGGGAACACCTCGTCTCCATTTATTTGCATTCTCTAATCATGATAGATGCTGAACATCTTTTGATTGGATGTGCTGTTTTTTAAAAAGCGTGTGAGGATCATTGAGCTCTTGAAACATTTCTGCTTGGGGGTCGGGCCTGATTTGAATTCATTTCACATTACCTAGCCCAGGACGTTACTCCAGGGCAGGGGTCGTTTGCAGCCCCGCAGGCCTTGTGAATATTAAGTGCCCTTGAGCACAGTTTTTCAAGTTGTTGTTACAGGAAAGCGCCACGATGTGGCAGCACTTCTTCGTGTCCTCTGTGTTAACTTGGGCAAACCGAGCCTTAGAGGGAGTCTTGGTGTTGGGTTGCAAATTGGAGTCGAAAGTGGCTGAACACACACCACAGGGCTTGTGTGTGTTTACCTCTTCCCCCTTACCCTGCACAGCCAGACCCCAGGCAAATCCCAAGCCTTGCAAATGTGCTATTCGGAGGGTGCTGTGGTTTGTAGGTGGGGCGATTCTAAGGAAGGAGGCTGGAGGTACGAACCCCACTAGCAGGAGCTGTGGAGATCCAATGTCTTTTCACAGCTCTTCCCTCCCAGCGGGTCTACCAACATTTGGGTACACTAGGCTTTGCTTACCTGTAAGAGGACTGTCTTGGATCAGGAGGTTGTGGTACCATGCAGAGCAGAATGGGCAATAGAGGTCCAAGGGGCCGGTGATCTGGTGGCACGTCCTCCTTCCTGTCTCCCTCAGCAACAGCATACTCCAGCCTTGGGACCCAGGCCTGCTGAGGCTCTAGGGTTGTGACATCAGCCCACGTCACAGAGGCCTGAGGGTAATAGAGTAGGCATTTCTTGCCTTTTACTTGTTTTATAATTTAGTATTGATTTCCTATTTCAGCATAGTTTATATACGGTGTTGTGTTTGAGTTCGACAGCAAGGTGATGAAGTTATGAATGTAGCTGTACCTGTAGTATTTTGGATTCTTCTCCCTGTTAGGTTATTGAAGAATATTGAGTAGCGTTCCTTGTGCTATCAGGTGTGTCATCGTTGATGAATTCTTTTTGATACATTAGTGTGTTTCTGTTAATCCCAACCTCCGACTTCATCCTTCCCCGATCCCCAATTTCCCCCTCTGGGAACTGTACACTTCTTTCTTCCGTTTGTGAACCTGTGTTTCCTTTGTATACTACATCCTTTGTATCCCTTTTTAGACTCCACATATAAGTGATATCCTGGAATATGTGTCTTTTTGTCTCTAAATTACCAGAATTAGTGAGATCATCTACTGCTCCATCCATGTTGCTGCAAATAGCATGGGTTCATTTTGCTTTCTGGATGAGTGATAGTCGCCAGAATGTAAGTAGCACAACATCTTTATCCATTCATCTCTCACTGGACATTTCGGTCGTTTGTATGTCTGGGCTATGGTAAAGAGTAGCACAACGTCCGTTGGGGTGCAAGTGTTTTATTCCAATGATGGTATTCTCTGGTTATACGGACTGGAGTGCGGTTTCCGTATCTCGTGGTAGCTCCAGTGTTTAGTTTAGTAAGGGACTTGCTAACTGATCTCCATACTGGCTATTATCAATTTACACTCCCACCAACAGCATAGTAGGGTTCCCTTTATTGGCTGCCCTCTTGAGCACTTACTCTTTTTAGGCTTTTTGAGGACTGCAGCCAGGGAACACCTCGTCTACATTTCTTTGCATTCTCTGAACATGACAGATCCTGAGCATTTTTTCATTTGATGTGCTGTTTTTAAAAATACGTGTAAGCACCACTGAGCCCTTGAAACATTTCTGCCTGAGAGTCGGGCCAGATTTGAGTTCATTTCAGATCAACTAGCCAAGGACATTTCTCGAGGGCAGGGGTCGTTTGTAGCCCCGCAGGCCTTGTGAATGTTAAGTGCCCTTGAGCACAGTTTTTCAAGTGGTTGTTACGGGAAAGCGCCACAAGGCGGCAGCACTTCTTCGTGTCCTCTGTGTTAACTTGGGCAAACACAGCCTTAGCAAGAGTCTTGGTGGTGGGTTGCAACTTGGAGTCGAACGTGGACGCACACACACCGCAGGGCTTGTGTATCTTTACCTCTTCCCCCTGACACTGCACCGCCACTCCCCAGGCAAATCCCAAGCCTTGCAAATGTGCTATTCGGAGGGTGGTCTGGTGTGTAGGTGGGGCGATTCTAAGGAAGGAGGCTGGAGGTGGATACCCCACTTAGCAGGAGCTGTGGAGATCTGGTGTCCTTTCACAGCTCCTCCCTCCCAGCGGGTCTACCATCATTTGGGTACACTAGGCTTTGCTTACCTGTAAGGGGGCTGTCTTGGATCGGGAGGTTGTGGTACCATGCAGAGGAGAATGGCCAATAGAGGTCCAAGGGGCCGCTGATCTGGTGGCACGTGCTCCTTCCTGTCTCCCTCAGCACCAGCATACCGCAACCTTGGGACCCAGGCCTGCTGAGGCTCTAGGGTTGTGTCATCAGCCCACGTCACAGAGGCCTGAGGGTAATAGAGTAGGCATTTCTTGCCTTTTTCTTGTTTTATAATTTAATATTGATTTTCTATTTCAGCATAATTTATATACAATGTTGTGTCTATTTGAGTCCTACAGCAACTTGATGCAGTTCTAAACGTAGCTGTACCTGGAGTATTTCGGATTCTCTTCCCTGTTAGGTTATTGAAGAATATTGAATAGCGTTCCCTGTGCTATCAGGTGCGTCATCGTTGATGAACTCTTTTTGATACATTACTGTGTTTCTGTTAATGCCAACCCCTTACTTCATCTTTCTCCGATCCCCAATTTCCCCCGATGGTAACTCTACATTTTGTGTCTCCGTTTGTGAGTCTGTGTTTGCTCTGTACATTACGTTCCTTGGTCTCCATTTTTCGACTGCACATGTAAGTGATATCCTGGGATATGTGTCTTTCTGTCTCTAATTTTCCAGAATTAGTGTGATCATCTACTGCTCCATCCGTGAAGCTACAAATAGCATGAGTTCATTTTGTTGTCTGGATGAGTGACAGTCCAGGGGGTATAGGTAGCACAACTTCTTTATCCAATCATCTCTCGCTGGACATTCTGGTCGTTTGGGTGTCTTGGCTATGGCAAAGAGTACCACAACGACCGTTGGGGGGGGGCAAATGTTTTATTCCAATGATGGTATTCTCTTGTTATACAAACTGGAGTGGGGATGCCAAGTCTCGTGGTAGCTCCAGTTTACAGTTTAGTAAGGAACATGCCTACTGATCTCCATACTGGCTGTTAGCAATTTACATTTCCACCAACAGCATAGTAGGATCCCCTTTTCTGCCTACCCTCTTGAGCACTTACTCTTTTCAGGTTTTTTGAGGACTGCAGGGAGGGAACACCTCGTCTCCATTTATTTGCATTCTCTAATCATGATAGATGCTGAACATCTTTTGATTGGATGTGCTGTTTTTTAAAAAGCGTGTGAGGATCATTGAGCTCTTGAAACATTTCTGCTTGGGGGTCGGGCCTGATTTGAATTCATTTCACATTACCTAGCCCAGGACGTTACTCCAGGGCAGGGGTCGTTTGCAGCCCCGCAGGCCTTGTGAATATTAAGTGCCCTTGAGCACAGTTTTTCAAGTTGTTGTTACAGGAAAGCGCCACGATGTGGCAGCACTTCTTCGTGTCCTCTGTGTTAACTTGGGCAAAACGAGCCTTAGAGGGAGTCTTGGTGTTGGGTTGCAAATTGGAGTCGAAAGTGGCTGAACACACACCACAGGGCTTGTGTGTGTTTACCTCTTCCCCCTTACCCTGCACAGCCAGACCCCAGGCAAATCCCAAGCCTTGCAAATGTGCTATTCGGAGGGTGCTGTGGTTTGTAGGTGGGGCGATTCTAAGGAAGGAGGCTGGAGGTACGAACCCCACTAGCAGGAGCTGTGGAGATCCAATGTCTTTTCACAGCTCTTCCCTCCCAGCGGGTCTACCAACATTTGGGTACACTAGGCTTTGCTTACCTGTAAGAGGACTGTCTTGGATCAGGAGGTTGTGGTACCATGCAGAGCAGAATGGGCAATAGAGGTCCAAGGGGCCGGTGATCTGGTGGCACGTCCTCCTTCCTGTCTCCCTCAGCAACAGCATACTCCAGCCTTGGGACCCAGGCCTGCTGAGGCTCTAGGGTTGTGACATCAGCCCACGTCACAGAGGCCTGAGGGTAATAGAGTAGGCATTTCTTGCCTTTTACTTGTTTTATAATTTAGTATTGATTTCCTATTTCAGCATAGTTTATATACGGTGTTGTGTTTGAGTTCGACAGCAAGGTGATGAAGTTATGAATGTAGCTGTACCTGTAGTATTTTGGATTCTTCTCCCTGTTAGGTTATTGAAGAATATTGAGTAGCGTTCCTTGTGCTATCAGGTGTGTCATCGTTGATGAATTCTTTTTGATACATTAGTGTGTTTCTGTTAATCCCAACCTCCGACTTCATCCTTCCCCGATCCCCAATTTCCCCCTCTGGGAACTGTACACTTCTTTCTTCCGTTTGTGAACCTGTGTTTCCTTTGTATACTACATCCTTTGTATCCCTTTTTAGACTCCACATATAAGTGATATCCTGGAATATGTGTCTTTTTGTCTCTAAATTACCAGAATTAGTGAGATCATCTACTGCTCCATCCATGTTGCTGCAAATAGCATGGGTTCATTTTGCTTTCTGGATGAGTGATAGTCGCCAGAATGTAAGTAGCACAACATCTTTATCCATTCATCTCTCACTGGACATTTCGGTCGTTTGTATGTCTGGGCTATGGTAAAGAGTAGCACAACGTCCGTTGGGGTGCAAGTGTTTTATTCCAATGATGGTATTCTCTGGTTATACGGACTGGAGTGCGGTTTCCGTATCTCGTGGTAGCTCCAGTGTTTAGTTTAGTAAGGGACTTGCTAACTGATCTCCATACTGGCTATTATCAATTTACACTCCCACCAACAGCATAGTAGGGTTCCCTTTATTGGCTGCCCTCTTGAGCACTTACTCTTTTTAGGCTTTTTGAGGACTGCAGCCAGGGAACACCTCGTCTACATTTCTTTGCATTCTCTGAACATGACAGATCCTGAGCATTTTTTCATTTGATGTGCTGTTTTTAAAAATACGTGTAAGTACCACTGAGCCCTTGAAACATTTCTGCCTGAGAGTCGGGCCAGATTTGAGTTCATTTCAGATCAACTAGCCAAGGACATTTCTCGAGGGCAGGGGTCGTTTGTAGCCCCGCAGGCCTTGTGAATGTTAAGTGCCCTTGAGCACAGTTTTTCAAGTGGTTGTTACGGGAAAGCGCCACAAGGCGGCAGCACTTCTTCGTGTCCTCTGTGTTAACTTGGGCAAACACAGCCTTAGCAAGAGTCTTGGTGGTGGGTTGCAACTTGGAGTCGAACGTGGACGCACACACACCGCAGGGCTTGTGTATCTTTACCTCTTCCCCCTGACACTGCACCGCCACTCCCCAGGCAAATCCCAAGCCTTGCAAATGTGCTATTCGGAGGGTGGTCTGGTGTGTAGGTGGGGCGATTCTAAGGAAGGAGGCTGGAGGTGGATACCCCACTTAGCAGGAGCTGTGGAGATCTGGTGTCCTTTCACAGCTCCTCCCTCCCAGCGGGTCTACCATCATTTGGGTACACTAGGCTTTGCTTACCTGTAAGGGGGCTGTCTTGGATCGGGAGGTTGTGGTACCATGCAGAGGAGAATGGCCAATAGAGGTCCAAGGGGCCGCTGATCTGGTGGCACGTGCTCCTTCCTGTCTCCCTCAGCACCAGCATACCGCAACCTTGGGACCCAGGCCTGCTGAGGCTCTAGGGTTGTGTCATCAGCCCACGTCACAGAGGCCTGAGGGTAATAGAGTAGGCATTTCTTGCCTTTTTCTTGTTTTATAATTTAATATTGATTTTCTATTTCAGCATAATTTATATACAATGTTGTGTCTATTTGAGTCCTACAGCAACTTGATGCAGTTCTAAACGTAGCTGTACCTGGAGTATTTCGGATTCTCTTCCCTGTTAGGTTATTGAAGAATATTGAATAGCGTTCCCTGTGCTATCAGGTGCGTCATCGTTGATGAACTCTTTTTGATACATTACTGTGTTTCTGTTAATGCCAACCCCTTACTTCATCTTTCTCCGATCCCCAATTTCCCCCGATGGTAACTCTACATTTTGTGTCTCCGTTTGTGAGTCTGTGTTTGCTCTGTACATTACGTTCCTTGGTCTCCATTTTTCGACTGCACATGTAAGTGATATCCTGGGATATGTGTCTTTCTGTCTCTAATTTTCCAGAATTAGTGTGATCATCTACTGCTCCATCCGTGAAGCTACAAATAGCATGAGTTCATTTTGTTGTCTGGATGAGTGACAGTCCAGGGGGTATAGGTAGCACAACTTCTTTATCCAATCATCTCTCGCTGGACATTCTGGTCGTTTGGGTGTCTTGGCTATGGCAAAGAGTACCACAACGACCGTTGGGGGGGGGCAAATGTTTTATTCCAATGATGGTATTCTCTTGTTATACAAACTGGAGTGGGGATGCCAAGTCTCGTGGTAGCTCCAGTTTACAGTTTAGTAAGGAACATGCCTACTGATCTCCATACTGGCTGTTAGCAATTTACATTTCCACCAACAGCATAGTAGGATCCCCTTTTCTGCCTACCCTCTTGAGCACTTACTCTTTTCAGGTTTTTTGAGGACTGCAGGGAGGGAACACCTCGTCTCCATTTATTTGCATTCTCTAATCATGATAGATGCTGAACATCTTTTGATTGGATGTGCTGTTTTTTAAAAAGCGTGTGAGGATCATTGAGCTCTTGAAACATTTCTGCTTGGGGGTCGGGCCTGATTTGAATTCATTTCACATTACCTAGCCCAGGACGTTACTCCAGGGCAGAGGTCGTTTGCAGCCCCGCAGGCCTTGTGAATATTAAGTGCCCTTGAGCACAGTTTTTCAAGTTGTTGTTACAGGAAAGCGCCACGATGTGGCAGCACTTCTTCGTGTCCTCTGTGTTAACTTGGGCAAACCGAGCCTTAGAGGGAGTCTTGGTGTTGGGTTGCAAATTGGAGTCGAAAGTGGCTGAACACACACCACAGGGCTTGTGTGTGTTTACCTCTTCCCCCTTACCCTGCACAGCCAGACCCCAGGCAAATCCCAAGCCTTGCAAATGTGCTATTCGGAGGGTGCTGTGGTTTGTAGGTGGGGCGATTCTAAGGAAGGAGGCTGGAGGTACGAACCCCACTAGCAGGAGCTGTGGAGATCCAATGTCTTTTCACAGCTCTTCCCTCCCAGCGGGTCTACCAACATTTGGGTACACTAGGCTTTGCTTACCTGTAAGAGGACTGTCTTGGATCAGGAGGTTGTGGTACCATGCAGAGCAGAATGGGCAATAGAGGTCCAAGGGGCCGGTGATCTGGTGGCACGTCCTCCTTCCTGTCTCCCTCAGCAACAGCATACTCCAGCCTTGGGACCCAGGCCTGCTGAGGCTCTAGGGTTGTGACATCAGCCCACGTCACAGAGGCCTGAGGGTAATAGAGTAGGCATTTCTTGCCTTTTACTTGTTTTATAATTTAGTATTGATTTCCTATTTCAGCATAGTTTATATACGGTGTTGTGTTTGAGTTCGACAGCAAGGTGATGAAGTTATGAATGTAGCTGTACCTGTAGTATTTTGGATTCTTCTCCCTGTTAGGTTATTGAAGAATATTGAGTAGCGTTCCTTGTGCTATCAGGTGTGTCATCGTTGATGAATTCTTTTTGATACATTAGTGTGTTTCTGTTAATCCCAACCTCCGACTTCATCCTTCCCCGATCCCCAATTTCCCCCTCTGGGAACTGTACACTTCTTTCTTCCGTTTGTGAACCTGTGTTTCCTTTGTATACTACATCCTTTGTATCCCTTTTTAGACTCCACATATAAGTGATATCCTGGAATATGTGTCTTTTTGTCTCTAAATTACCAGAATTAGTGAGATCATCTACTGCTCCATCCATGTTGCTGCAAATAGCATGGGTTCATTTTGCTTTCTGGATGAGTGATAGTCGCCAGAATGTAAGTAGCACAACATCTTTATCCATTCATCTCTCACTGGACATTTCGGTCGTTTGTATGTCTGGGCTATGGTAAAGAGTAGCACAACGTCCGTTGGGGTGCAAGTGTTTTATTCCAATGATGGTATTCTCTGGTTATACGGACTGGAGTGCGGTTTCCGTATCTCGTGGTAGCTCCAGTGTTTAGTTTAGTAAGGGACTTGCTAACTGATCTCCATACTGGCTATTATCAATTTACACTCCCACCAACAGCATAGTAGGGTTCCCTTTATTGGCTGCCCTCTTGAGCACTTACTCTTTTTAGGCTTTTTGAGGACTGCAGCCAGGGCACACCTCGTCTACATTTCTTTGCATTCTCTGAACATGACAGATCCTGAGCATTTTTTCATTTGATGTGCTGTTTTTAAAAATACGTGTAAGCACCACTGAGCCCTTGAAACATTTCTGCCTGAGAGTCGGGCCAGATTTGAGTTCATTTCAGATCAACTAGCCAAGGACATTTCTCGAGGGCAGGGGTCGTTTGTAGCCCCGCAGGCCTTGTGAATGTTAAGTGCCCTTGAGCACAGTTTTTCAAGTGGTTGTTACGGGAAAGCGCCACAAGGCGGCAGCACTTCTTCGTGTCCTCTGTGTTAACTTGGGCAAACACAGCCTTAGCAAGAGTCTTGGTGGTGGGTTGCAACTTGGAGTCGAACGTGGACGCACACACACCGCAGGGCTTGTGTATCTTTACCTCTTCCCCCTGACACTGCACCGCCACTCCCCAGGCAAATCCCAAGCCTTGCAAATGTGCTATTCGGAGGGTGGTCTGGTTTGTAGGTGGGGCGATTCTAAGGAAGGAGGCTGGAGGTGGATACCCCACTTAGCAGGAGCTGTGGAGATCTGGTGTCCTTTCACAGCTCCTCCCTCCCAGCGGGTCTACCATCATTTGGGTACACTAGGCTTTGCTTACCTGTAAGGGGGCTGTCTTGGATCGGGAGGTTGTGGTACCATGCAGAGGAGAATGGCCAATAGAGGTCCAAGGGGCCGCTGATCTGGTGGCACGTGCTCCTTCCTGTCTCCCTCAGCACCAGCATACCGCAACCTTGGGACCCAGGCCTGCTGAGGCTCTAGGGTTGTGTCATCAGCCCACGTCACAGAGGCCTGAGGGTAATAGAGTAGGCATTTCTTGCCTTTTTCTTGTTTTATAATTTAATATTGATTTTCTATTTCAGCATACTTTATATACAATGTTGTGTCTATTTGAGTCCTACAGCAACTTGATGCAGTTCTAAACGTAGCTGTACCTGGAGTATTTCGGATTCTCTTCCCTGTTAGGTTATTGAAGAATATTGAATAGCGTTCCCTGTGCTATCAGGTGCGTCATCGTTGATGAACTCTTTTTGATACATTACTGTGTTTCTGTTAATGCCAACCCCTTACTTCATCTTTCTCCGATCCCCAATTTCCCCCGATGGTAACTCTACATTTTGTGTCTCCGTTTGTGAGTCTGTGTTTGCTCTGTACATTACGTTCCTTGGTCTCCATTTTTCGACTGCACATGTAAGTGATATCCTGGGATATGTGTCTTTCTGTCTCTAATTTTCCAGAATTAGTGTGATCATCTACTGCTCCATCCGTGAAGCTACAAATAGCATGAGTTCATTTTGTTGTCTGGATGAGTGACAGTCCAGGGGGTATAGGTAGCACAACTTCTTTATCCAATCATCTCTCGCTGGACATTCTGGTCGTTTGGGTGTCTTGGCTATGGCAAAGAGTACCACAACGACCGTTGGGGGGGGGGCAAATGTTTTATTCCAATGATGGTATTCTCTTGTTATACAAACTGGAGTGGGGATGCCAAGTCTCGTGGTAGCTCCAGTTTACAGTTTAGTAAGGAACATGCCTACTGATCTCCATACTGGCTGTTAGCAATTTACATTTCCACCAACAGCATAGTAGGATCCCCTTTTCTGCCTACCCTCTTGAGCACTTACTCTTTTCAGGTTTTTTGAGGACTGCAGGGAGGGAACACCTCGTCTCCATTTATTTGCATTCTCTAATCATGATAGATGCTGAACATCTTTTGATTGGATGTGCTGTTTTTTAAAAAGCGTGTGAGGATCATTGAGCTCTTGAAACATTTCTGCTTGGGGGTCGGGCCTGATTTGAATTCATTTCACATTACCTAGCCCAGGACGTTACTCCAGGGCAGGGGTCGTTTGCAGCCCCGCAGGCCTTGTGAATATTAAGTGCCCTTGAGCACAGTTTTTCAAGTTGTTGTTACAGGAAAGCGCCACGATGTGGCAGCACTTCTTCGTGTCCTCTGTGTTAACTTGGGCAAACCGAGCCTTAGAGGGAGTCTTGGTGTTGGGTTGCAAATTGGAGTCGAAAGTGGCTGAACACACACCACAGGGCTTGTGTGTGTTTACCTCTTCCCCCTTACCCTGCACAGCCAGACCCCAGGCAAATCCCAAGCCTTGCAAATGTGCTATTCGGAGGGTGCTGTGGTTTGTAGGTGGGGCGATTCTAAGGAAGGAGGCTGGAGGTACGAACCCCACTAGCAGGAGCTGTGGAGATCCAATGTCTTTTCACAGCTCTTCCCTCCCAGCGGGTCTACCAACATTTGGGTACACTAGGCTTTGCTTACCTGTAAGAGGACTGTCTTGGATCAGGAGGTTGTGGTACCATGCAGAGCAGAATGGGCAATAGAGGTCCAAGGGGCCGGTGATCTGGTGGCACGTCCTCCTTCCTGTCTCCCTCAGCAACAGCATACTCCAGCCTTGGGACCCAGGCCTGCTGAGGCTCTAGGGTTGTGACATCAGCCCACGTCACAGAGGCCTGAGGGTAATAGAGTAGGCATTTCTTGCCTTTTACTTGTTTTATAATTTAGTATTGATTTCCTATTTCAGCATAGTTTATATACGGTGTTGTGTTTGAGTTCGACAGCAAGGTGATGAAGTTATGAATGTAGCTGTACCTGTAGTATTTTGGATTCTTCTCCCTGTTAGGTTATTGAAGAATATTGAGTAGCGTTCCTTGTGCTATCAGGTGTGTCATCGTTGATGAATTCTTTTTGATACATTAGTGTGTTTCTGTTAATCCCAACCTCCGACTTCATCCTTCCCCGATCCCCAATTTCCCCCTCTGGGAACTGTACACTTCTTTCTTCCGTTTGTGAACCTGTGTTTCCTTTGTATACTACATCCTTTGTATCCCTTTTTAGACTCCACATATAAGTGATATCCTGGAATATGTGTCTTTTTGTCTCTAAATTACCAGAATTAGTGAGATCATCTACTGCTCCATCCATGTTGCTGCAAATAGCATGGGTTCATTTTGCTTTCTGGATGAGTGATAGTCGCCAGAATGTAAGTAGCACAACATCTTTATCCATTCATCTCTCACTGGACATTTCGGTCGTTTGTATGTCTGGGCTATGGTAAAGAGTAGCACAACGTCCGTTGGGGTGCAAGTGTTTTATTCCAATGATGGTATTCTCTGGTTATACGGACTGGAGTGCGGTTTCCGTATCTCGTGGTAGCTCCAGTGTTTAGTTTAGTAAGGGACTTGCTAACTGATCTCCATACTGGCTATTATCAATTTACACTCCCACCAACAGCATAGTAGGGTTCCCTTTATTGGCTGCCCTCTTGAGCACTTACTCTTTTTAGGCTTTTTGAGGACTGCAGCCAGGGAACACCTCGTCTACATTTCTTTGCATTCTCTGAACATGACAGATCCTGAGCATTTTTTCATTTGATGTGCTGTTTTTAAAAATACGTGTAAGCACCACTGAGCCCTTGAAACATTTCTGCCTGAGAGTCGGGCCAGATTTGAGTTCATTTCAGATCAACTAGCCAAGGACATTTCTCGAGGGCAGGGGTCGTTTGTAGCCCCGCAGGCCTTGTGAATGTTAAGTGCCCTTGAGCACAGTTTTTCAAGTGGTTGTTACGGGAAAGCGCCACAAGGCGGCAGCACTTCTTCGTGTCCTCTGTGTTAACTTGGGCAAACACAGCCTTAGCAAGAGTCTTGGTGGTGGGTTGCAACTTGGAGTCGAACGTGGACGCACACACACCGCAGGGCTTGTGTATCTTTACCTCTTCCCCCTGACACTGCACCGCCACTCCCCAGGCAAATCCCAAGCCTTGCAAATGTGCTATTCGGAGGGTGGTCTGGTGTGTAGGTGGGGCGATTCTAAGGAAGGAGGCTGGAGGTGGATACCCCACTTAGCAGGAGCTGTGGAGATCTGGTGTCCTTTCACAGCTCCTCCCTCCCAGCGGGTCTACCATCATTTGGGTACACTAGGCTTTGCTTACCTGTAAGGGGGCTGTCTTGGATCGGGAGGTTGTGGTACCATGCAGAGGAGAATGGCCAATAGAGGTCCAAGGGGCCGCTGATCTGGTGGCACGTGCTCCTTCCTGTCTCCCTCAGCACCAGCATACCGCAACCTTGGGACCCAGGCCTGCTGAGGCTCTAGGGTTGTGTCATCAGCCCACGTCACAGAGGCCTGAGGGTAATAGAGTAGGCATTTCTTGCCTTTTTCTTGTTTTATAATTTAATATTGATTTTCTATTTCAGCATAATTTATATACAATGTTGTGTCTATTTGAGTCCTACAGCAACTTGATGCAGTTCTAAACGTAGCTGTACCTGGAGTATTTCGGATTCTCTTCCCTGTTAGGTTATTGAAGAATATTGAATAGCGTTCCCTGTGCTATCAGGTGCGTCATCGTTGATGAACTCTTTTTGATACATTACTGTGTTTCTGTTAATGCCAACCCCTTACTTCATCTTTCTCCGATCCCCAATTTCCCCCGATGGTAACTCTACATTTTGTGTCTCCGTTTGTGAGTCTGTGTTTGCTCTGTACATTACGTTCCTTGGTCTCCATTTTTCGACTGCACATGTAAGTGATATCCTGGGATATGTGTCTTTCTGTCTCTAATTTTCCAGAATTAGTGTGATCATCTACTGCTCCATCCGTGAAGCTACAAATAGCATGAGTTCATTTTGTTGTCTGGATGAGTGACAGTCCAGGGGGTATAGGTAGCACAACTTCTTTATCCAATCATCTCTCGCTGGACATTCTGGTCGTTTGGGTGTCTTGGCTATGGCAAAGAGTACCACAACGACCGTTGGGGGGGGGCAAATGTTTTATTCCAATGATGGTATTCTCTTGTTATACAAACTGGAGTGGGGATGCCAAGTCTCGTGGTAGCTCCAGTTTACAGTTTAGTAAGGAACATGCCTACTGATCTCCATACTGGCTGTTAGCAATTTACATTTCCACCAACAGCATAGTAGGATCCCCTTTTCTGCCTACCCTCTTGAGCACTTACTCTTTTCAGGTTTTTTGAGGACTGCAGGGAGGGAACACCTCGTCTCCATTTATTTGCATTCTCTAATCATGATAGATGCTGAACATCTTTTGATTGGATGTGCTGTTTTTTAAAAAGCGTGTGAGGATCATTGAGCTCTTGAAACATTTCTGCTTGGGGGTCGGGCCTGATTTGAATTCATTTCACATTACCTAGCCCAGGACGTTACTCCAGGGCAGGGGTCGTTTGCAGCCCCGCAGGCCTTGTGAATATTAAGTGCCCTTGAGCACAGTTTTTCAAGTTGTTGTTACAGGAAAGCGCCACGATGTGGCAGCACTTCTTCGTGTCCTCTGTGTTAACTTGGGCAAACCGAGCCTTAGAGGGAGTCTTGGTGTTGGGTTGCAAATTGGAGTCGAAAGTGGCTGAACACACACCACAGGGCTTGTGTGTGTTTACCTCTTCCCCCTTACCCTGCACAGCCAGACCCCAGGCAAATCCCAAGCCTTGCAAATGTGCTATTCGGAGGGTGCTGTGGTTTGTAGGTGGGGCGATTCTAAGGAAGGAGGCTGGAGGTACGAACCCCACTAGCAGGAGCTGTGGAGATCCAATGTCTTTTCACAGCTCTTCCCTCCCAGCGGGTCTACCAACATTTGGGTACACTAGGCTTTGCTTACCTGTAAGAGGACTGTCTTGGATCAGGAGGTTGTGGTACCATGCAGAGCAGAATGGGCAATAGAGGTCCAAGGGGCCGGTGATCTGGTGGCACGTCCTCCTTCCTGTCTCCCTCAGCAACAGCATACTCCAGCCTTGGGACCCAGGCCTGCTGAGGCTCTAGGGTTGTGACATCAGCCCACGTCACAGAGGCCTGAGGGTAATAGAGTAGGCATTTCTTGCCTTTTACTTGTTTTATAATTTAGTATTGATTTCCTATTTCAGCATAGTTTATATACGGTGTTGTGTTTGAGTTCGACAGCAAGGTGATGAAGTTATGAATGTAGCTGTACCTGTAGTATTTTGGATTCTTCTCCCTGTTAGGTTATTGAAGAATATTGAGTAGCGTTCCTTGTGCTATCAGGTGTGTCATCGTTGATGAATTCTTTTTGATACATTAGTGTGTTTCTGTTAATCCCAACCTCCGACTTCATCCTTCCCCGATCCCCAATTTCCCCCTCTGGGAACTGTACACTTCTTTCTTCCGTTTGTGAACCTGTGTTTCCTTTGTATACTACATCCTTTGTATCCCTTTTTAGACTCCACATATAAGTGATATCCTGGAATATGTGTCTTTTTGTCTCTAAATTACCAGAATTAGTGAGATCATCTACTGCTCCATCCATGTTGCTGCAAATAGCATGGGTTCATTTTGCTTTCTGGATGAGTGATAGTCGCCAGAATGTAAGTAGCACAACATCTTTATCCATTCATCTCTCACTGGACATTTCGGTCGTTTGTATGTCTGGGCTATGGTAAAGAGTAGCACAACGTCCGTTGGGGTGCAAGTGTTTTATTCCAATGATGGTATTCTCTGGTTATACGGACTGGAGTGCGGTTTCCGTATCTCGTGGTAGCTCCAGTGTTTAGTTTAGTAAGGGACTTGCTAACTGATCTCCATACTGGCTATTATCAATTTACACTCCCACCAACAGCATAGTAGGGTTCCCTTTATTGGCTGCCCTCTTGAGCACTTACTCTTTTTAGGCTTTTTGAGGACTGCAGCCAGGGAACACCTCGTCTACATTTCTTTGCATTCTCTGAACATGACAGATCCTGAGCATTTTTTCATTTGATGTGCTGTTTTTAAAAATACGTGTAAGTACCACTGAGCCCTTGAAACATTTCTGCCTGAGAGTCGGGCCAGATTTGAGTTCATTTCAGATCAACTAGCCAAGGACATTTCTCGAGGGCAGGGGTCGTTTGTAGCCCCGCAGGCCTTGTGAATGTTAAGTGCCCTTGAGCACAGTTTTTCAAGTGGTTGTTACGGGAAAGCGCCACAAGGCGGCAGCACTTCTTCGTGTCCTCTGTGTTAACTTGGGCAAACACAGCCTTAGCAAGAGTCTTGGTGGTGGGTTGCAACTTGGAGTCGAACGTGGACGCACACACACCGCAGGGCTTGTGTATCTTTACCTCTTCCCCCTGACACTGCACCGCCACTCCCCAGGCAAATCCCAAGCCTTGCAAATGTGCTATTCGGAGGGTGGTCTGGTGTGTAGGTGGGGCGATTCTAAGGAAGGAGGCTGGAGGTGGATACCCCACTTAGCAGGAGCTGTGGAGATCTGGTGTCCTTTCACAGCTCCTCCCTCCCAGCGGGTCTACCATCATTTGGGTACACTAGGCTTTGCTTACCTGTAAGGGGGCTGTCTTGGATCGGGAGGTTGTGGTACCATGCAGAGGAGAATGGCCAATAGAGGTCCAAGGGGCCGCTGATCTGGTGGCACGTGCTCCTTCCTGTCTCCCTCAGCACCAGCATACCGCAACCTTGGGACCCAGGCCTGCTGAGGCTCTAGGGTTGTGTCATCAGCCCACGTCACAGAGGCCTGAGGGTAATAGAGTAGGCATTTCTTGCCTTTTTCTTGTTTTATAATTTAATATTGATTTTCTATTTCAGCATAATTTATATACAATGTTGTGTCTATTTGAGTCCTACAGCAACTTGATGCAGTTCTAAACGTAGCTGTACCTGGAGTATTTCGGATTCTCTTCCCTGTTAGGTTATTGAAGAATATTGAATAGCGTTCCCTGTGCTATCAGGTGCGTCATCGTTGATGAACTCTTTTTGATACATTACTGTGTTTCTGTTAATGCCAACCCCTTACTTCATCTTTCTCCGATCCCCAATTTCCCCCGATGGTAACTCTACATTTTGTGTCTCCGTTTGTGAGTCTGTGTTTGCTCTGTACATTACGTTCCTTGGTCTCCATTTTTCGACTGCACATGTAAGTGATATCCTGGGATATGTGTCTTTCTGTCTCTAATTTTCCAGAATTAGTGTGATCATCTACTGCTCCATCCGTGAAGCTACAAATAGCATGAGTTCATTTTGTTGTCTGGATGAGTGACAGTCCAGGGGGTATAGGTAGCACAACTTCTTTATCCAATCATCTCTCGCTGGACATTCTGGTCGTTTGGGTGTCTTGGCTATGGCAAAGAGTACCACAACGACCGTTGGGGGGGGGCAAATGTTTTATTCCAATGATGGTATTCTCTTGTTATACAAACTGGAGTGGGGATGCCAAGTCTCGTGGTAGCTCCAGTTTACAGTTTAGTAAGGAACATGCCTACTGATCTCCATACTGGCTGTTAGCAATTTACATTTCCACCAACAGCATAGTAGGATCCCCTTTTCTGCCTACCCTCTTGAGCACTTACTCTTTTCAGGTTTTTTGAGGACTGCAGGGAGGGAACACCTCGTCTCCATTTATTTGCATTCTCTAATCATGATAGATGCTGAACATCTTTTGATTGGATGTGCTGTTTTTTAAAAAGCGTGTGAGGATCATTGAGCTCTTGAAACATTTCTGCTTGGGGGTCGGGCCTGATTTGAATTCATTTCACATTACCTAGCCCAGGACGTTACTCCAGGGCAGAGGTCGTTTGCAGCCCCGCAGGCCTTGTGAATATTAAGTGCCCTTGAGCACAGTTTTTCAAGTTGTTGTTACAGGAAAGCGCCACGATGTGGCAGCACTTCTTCGTGTCCTCTGTGTTAACTTGGGCAAACCGAGCCTTAGAGGGAGTCTTGGTGTTGGGTTGCAAATTGGAGTCGAAAGTGGCTGAACACACACCACAGGGCTTGTGTGTGTTTACCTCTTCCCCCTTACCCTGCACAGCCAGACCCCAGGCAAATCCCAAGCCTTGCAAATGTGCTATTCGGAGGGTGCTGTGGTTTGTAGGTGGGGCGATTCTAAGGAAGGAGGCTGGAGGTACGAACCCCACTAGCAGGAGCTGTGGAGATCCAATGTCTTTTCACAGCTCTTCCCTCCCAGCGGGTCTACCAACATTTGGGTACACTAGGCTTTGCTTACCTGTAAGAGGACTGTCTTGGATCAGGAGGTTGTGGTACCATGCAGAGCAGAATGGGCAATAGAGGTCCAAGGGGCCGGTGATCTGGTGGCACGTCCTCCTTCCTGTCTCCCTCAGCAACAGCATACTCCAGCCTTGGGACCCAGGCCTGCTGAGGCTCTAGGGTTGTGACATCAGCCCACGTCACAGAGGCCTGAGGGTAATAGAGTAGGCATTTCTTGCCTTTTACTTGTTTTATAATTTAGTATTGATTTCCTATTTCAGCATAGTTTATATACGGTGTTGTGTTTGAGTTCGACAGCAAGGTGATGAAGTTATGAATGTAGCTGTACCTGTAGTATTTTGGATTCTTCTCCCTGTTAGGTTATTGAAGAATATTGAGTAGCGTTCCTTGTGCTATCAGGTGTGTCATCGTTGATGAATTCTTTTTGATACATTAGTGTGTTTCTGTTAATCCCAACCTCCGACTTCATCCTTCCCCGATCCCCAATTTCCCCCTCTGGGAACTGTACACTTCTTTCTTCCGTTTGTGAACCTGTGTTTCCTTTGTATACTACATCCTTTGTATCCCTTTTTAGACTCCACATATAAGTGATATCCTGGAATATGTGTCTTTTTGTCTCTAAATTACCAGAATTAGTGAGATCATCTACTGCTCCATCCATGTTGCTGCAAATAGCATGGGTTCATTTTGCTTTCTGGATGAGTGATAGTCGCCAGAATGTAAGTAGCACAACATCTTTATCCATTCATCTCTCACTGGACATTTCGGTCGTTTGTATGTCTGGGCTATGGTAAAGAGTAGCACAACGTCCGTTGGGGTGCAAGTGTTTTATTCCAATGATGGTATTCTCTGGTTATACGGACTGGAGTGCGGTTTCCGTATCTCGTGGTAGCTCCAGTGTTTAGTTTAGTAAGGGACTTGCTAACTGATCTCCATACTGGCTATTATCAATTTACACTCCCACCAACAGCATAGTAGGGTTCCCTTTATTGGCTGCCCTCTTGAGCACTTACTCTTTTTAGGCTTTTTGAGGACTGCAGCCAGGGAACACCTCGTCTACATTTCTTTGCATTCTCTGAACATGACAGATCCTGAGCATTTTTTCATTTGATGTGCTGTTTTTAAAAATACGTGTAAGTACCACTGAGCCCTTGAAACATTTCTGCCTGAGAGTCGGGCCAGATTTGAGTTCATTTCAGATCAACTAGCCAAGGACATTTCTCGAGGGCAGGGGTCGTTTGTAGCCCCGCAGGCCTTGTGAATGTTAAGTGCCCTTGAGCACAGTTTTTCAAGTGGTTGTTACGGGAAAGCGCCACAAGGCGGCAGCACTTCTTCGTGTCCTCTGTGTTAACTTGGGCAAACACAGCCTTAGCAAGAGTCTTGGTGGTGGGTTGCAACTTGGAGTCGAACGTGGACGCACACACACCGCAGGGCTTGTGTATCTTTACCTCTTCCCCCTGACACTGCACCGCCACTCCCCAGGCAAATCCCAAGCCTTGCAAATGTGCTATTCGGAGGGTGGTCTGGTGTGTAGGTGGGGCGATTCTAAGGAAGGAGGCTGGAGGTGGATACCCCACTTAGCAGGAGCTGTGGAGATCTGGTGTCCTTTCACAGCTCCTCCCTCCCAGCGGGTCTACCATCATTTGGGTACACTAGGCTTTGCTTACCTGTAAGGGGGCTGTCTTGGATCGGGAGGTTGTGGTACCATGCAGAGGAGAATGGCCAATAGAGGTCCAAGGGGCCGCTGATCTGGTGGCACGTGCTCCTTCCTGTCTCCCTCAGCACCAGCATACCGCAACCTTGGGACCCAGGCCTGCTGAGGCTCTAGGGTTGTGTCATCAGCCCACGTCACAGAGGCCTGAGGGTAATAGAGTAGGCATTTCTTGCCTTTTTCTTGTTTTATAATTTAATATTGATTTTCTATTTCAGCATAATTTATATACAATGTTGTGTCTATTTGAGTCCTACAGCAACTTGATGCAGTTCTAAACGTAGCTGTACCTGGAGTATTTCGGATTCTCTTCCCTGTTAGGTTATTGAAGAATATTGAATAGCGTTCCCTGTGCTATCAGGTGCGTCATCGTTGATGAACTCTTTTTGATACATTACTGTGTTTCTGTTAATGCCAACCCCTTACTTCATCTTTCTCCGATCCCCAATTTCCCCCGATGGTAACTCTACATTTTGTGTCTCCGTTTGTGAGTCTGTGTTTGCTCTGTACATTACGTTCCTTGGTCTCCATTTTTCGACTGCACATGTAAGTGATATCCTGGGATATGTGTCTTTCTGTCTCTAATTTTCCAGAATTAGTGTGATCATCTACTGCTCCATCCGTGAAGCTACAAATAGCATGAGTTCATTTTGTTGTCTGGATGAGTGACAGTCCAGGGGGTATAGGTAGCACAACTTCTTTATCCAATCATCTCTCGCTGGACATTCTGGTTGTTTGGGTGTCTTGGCTATGGCAAAGAGTACCACAACGACCGTTGGGGGGGGGCAAATGTTTTATTCCAATGATGGTATTCTCTTGTTATACAAACTGGAGTGGGGATGCCAAGTCTCGTGGTAGCTCCAGTTTACAGTTTAGTAAGGAACATGCCTACTGATCTCCATACTGGCTGTTAGCAATTTACATTTCCACCAACAGCATAGTAGGATCCCCTTTTCTGCCTACCCTCTTGAGCACTTACTCTTTTCAGGTTTTTTGAGGACTGCAGGGAGGGAACACCTCGTCTCCATTTATTTGCATTCTCTAATCATGATAGATGCTGAACATCTTTTGATTGGATGTGCTGTTTTTTAAAAAGCGTGTGAGGATCATTGAGCTCTTGAAACATTTCTGCTTGGGGGTCGGGCCTGATTTGAATTCATTTCACATTACCTAGCCCAGGACGTTACTCCAGGGCAGAGGTCGTTTGCAGCCCCGCAGGCCTTGTGAATATTAAGTGCCCTTGAGCACAGTTTTTCAAGTTGTTGTTACAGGAAAGCGCCACGATGTGGCAGCACTTCTTCGTGTCCTCTGTGTTAACTTGGGCAAACCGAGCCTTAGAGGGAGTCTTGGTGTTGGGTTGCAAATTGGAGTCGAAAGTGGCTGAACACACACCACAGGGCTTGTGTGTGTTTACCTCTTCCCCCTTACCCTGCACAGCCAGACCCCAGGCAAATCCCAAGCCTTGCAAATGTGCTATTCAGAGGGTGCTGTGGTTTGTAGGTGGGGCGATTCTAAGGAAGGAGGCTGGAGGTACGAACCCCACTAGCAGGAGCTGTGGAGATCCAATGTCTTTTCACAGCTCTTCCCTCCCAGCGGGTCTACCAACATTTGGGTACACTAGGCTTTGCTTACCTGTAAGAGGACTGTCTTGGATCAGGAGGTTGTGGTACCATGCAGAGCAGAATGGGCAATAGAGGTCCAAGGGGCCGGTGATCTGGTGGCACGTCCTCCTTCCTGTCTCCCTCAGCAACAGCATACTCCAGCCTTGGGACCCAGGCCTGCTGAGGCTCTAGGGTTGTGACATCAGCCCACGTCACAGAGGCCTGAGGGTAATAGAGTAGGCATTTCTTGCCTTTTACTTGTTTTATAATTTAGTATTGATTTCCTATTTCAGCATAGTTTATATACGGTGTTGTGTTTGAGTTCGACAGCAAGGTGATGAAGTTATGAATGTAGCTGTACCTGTAGTATTTTGGATTCTTCTCCCTGTTAGGTTATTGAAGAATATTGAGTAGCGTTCCTTGTGCTATCAGGTGTGTCATCGTTGATGAATTCTTTTTGATACATTAGTGTGTTTCTGTTAATCCCAACCTCCGACTTCATCCTTCCCCGATCCCCAATTTCCCCCTCTGGGAACTGTACACTTCTTTCTTCCGTTTGTGAACCTGGGTTTCCTTTGTATACTACATCCTTTGTATCCCTTTTTAGACTCCACATATAAGTGATATCCTGGAATATGTGTCTTTTTGTCTCTAAATTACCAGAATTAGTGAGATCATCTACTGCTCCATCCATGTTGCTGCAAATAGCATGGGTTCATTTTGCTTTCTGGATGAGTGATAGTCGCCAGAATGTAAGTAGCACAACATCTTTATCCATTCATCTCTCACTGGACATTTCGGTCGTTTGTATGTCTGGGCTATGGTAAAGAGTAGCACAACGTCCGTTGGGGTGCAAGTGTTTTATTCCAATGATGGTATTCTCTGGTTATACGGACTGGAGTGCGGTTTCCGTATCTCGTGGTAGCTCCAGTGTTTAGTTTAGTAAGGGACTTGCTAACTGATCTCCATACTGGCTATTATCAATTTACACTCCCACCAACAGCATAGTAGGGTTCCCTTTATTGGCTGCCCTCTTGAGCACTTACTCTTTTTAGGCTTTTTGAGGACTGCAGCCAGGGAACACCTCGTCTACATTTCTTTGCATTCTCTGAACATGACAGATCCTGAGCATTTTTTCATTTGATGTGCTGTTTTTAAAAATACGTGTAAGTACCACTGAGCCCTTGAAACATTTCTGCCTGAGAGTCGGGCCAGATTTGAGTTCATTTCAGATCAACTAGCCAAGGACATTTCTCGAGGGCAGGGGTCGTTTGTAGCCCCGCAGGCCTTGTGAATGTTAAGTGCCCTTGAGCACAGTTTTTCAAGTGGTTGTTACGGGAAAGCGCCACAAGGCGGCAGCACTTCTTCGTGTCCTCTGTGTTAACTTGGGCAAACACAGCCTTAGCAAGAGTCTTGGTGGTGGGTTGCAACTTGGAGTCGAACGTGGACGCACACACACCGCAGGGCTTGTGTATCTTTACCTCTTCCCCCTGACACTGCACCGCCACTCCCCAGGCAAATCCCAAGCCTTGCAAATGTGCTATTCGGAGGGTGGTCTGGTGTGTAGGTGGGGCGATTCTAAGGAAGGAGGCTGGAGGTGGATACCCCACTTAGCAGGAGCTGTGGAGATCTGGTGTCCTTTCACAGCTCCTCCCTCCCAGCGGGTCTACCATCATTTGGGTACACTAGGCTTTGCTTACCTGTAAGGGGGCTGTCTTGGATCGGGAGGTTGTGGTACCATGCAGAGGAGAATGGCCAATAGAGGTCCAAGGGGCCGCTGATCTGGTGGCACGTGCTCCTTCCTGTCTCCCTCAGCACCAGCATACCGCAACCTTGGGACCCAGGCCTGCTGAGGCTCTAGGGTTGTGTCATCAGCCCACGTCACAGAGGCCTGAGGGTAATAGAGTAGGCATTTCTTGCCTTTTTCTTGTTTTATAATTTAATATTGATTTTCTATTTCAGCATAATTTATATACAATGTTGTGTCTATTTGAGTCCTACAGCAACTTGATGCAGTTCTAAACGTAGCTGTACCTGGAGTATTTCGGATTCTCTTCCCTGTTAGGTTATTGAAGAATATTGAATAGCGTTCCCTGTGCTATCAGGTGCGTCATCGTTGATGAACTCTTTTTGATACATTACTGTGTTTCTGTTAATGCCAACCCCTTACTTCATCTTTCTCCGATCCCCAATTTCCCCCGATGGTAACTCTACATTTTGTGTCTCCGTTTGTGAGTCTGTGTTTGCTCTGTACATTACGTTCCTTGGTCTCCATTTTTCGACTGCACATGTAAGTGATATCCTGGGATATGTGTCTTTCTGTCTCTAATTTTCCAGAATTAGTGTGATCATCTACTGCTCCATCCGTGAAGCTACAAATAGCATGAGTTCATTTTGTTGTCTGGATGAGTGACAGTCCAGGGGGTATAGGTAGCACAACTTCTTTATCCAATCATCTCTCGCTGGACATTCTGGTCGTTTGGGTGTCTTGGCTATGGCAAAGAGTACCACAACGACCGTTGGGGGGGGGCAAATGTTTTATTCCAATGATGGTATTCTCTTGTTATACAAACTGGAGTGGGGATGCCAAGTCTCGTGGTAGCTCCAGTTTACAGTTTAGTAAGGAACATGCCTACTGATCTCCATACTGGCTGTTAGCAATTTACATTTCCACCAACAGCATAGTAGGATCCCCTTTTCTGCCTACCCTCTTGAGCACTTACTCTTTTCAGGTTTTTTGAGGACTGCAGGGAGGGAACACCTCGTCTCCATTTATTTGCATTCTCTAATCATGATAGATGCTGAACATCTTTTGATTGGATGTGCTGTTTTTTAAAAAGCGTGTGAGGATCATTGAGCTCTTGAAACATTTCTGCTTGGGGGTCGGGCCTGATTTGAATTCATTTCACATTACCTAGCCCAGGACGTTACTCCAGGGCAGAGGTCGTTTGCAGCCCCGCAGGCCTTGTGAATATTAAGTGCCCTTGAGCACAGTTTTTCAAGTTGTTGTTACAGGAAAGCGCCACGATGTGGCAGCACTTCTTCGTGTCCTCTGTGTTAACTTGGGCAAACCGAGCCTTAGAGGGAGTCTTGGTGTTGGGTTGCAAATTGGAGTCGAAAGTGGCTGAACACACACCACAGGGCTTGTGTGTGTTTACCTCTTCCCCCTTACCCTGCACAGCCAGACCCCAGGCAAATCCCAAGCCTTGCAAATGTGCTATTCGGAGGGTGCTGTGGTTTGTAGGTGGGGCGATTCTAAGGAAGGAGGCTGGAGGTACGAACCCCACTAGCAGGAGCTGTGGAGATCCAATGTCTTTTCACAGCTCTTCCCTCCCAGCGGGTCTACCAACATTTGGGTACACTAGGCTTTGCTTACCTGTAAGAGGACTGTCTTGGATCAGGAGGTTGTGGTACCATGCAGAGCAGAATGGGCAATAGAGGTCCAAGGGGCCGGTGATCTGGTGGCACGTCCTCCTTCCTGTCTCCCTCAGCAACAGCATACTCCAGCCTTGGGACCCAGGCCTGCTGAGGCTCTAGGGTTGTGACATCAGCCCACGTCACAAAGGCCTGAGGGTAATAGAGTAGGCATTTCTTGCCTTTTACTTGTTTTATAATTTAGTATTGATTTCCTATTTCAGCATAGTTTATATACGGTGTTGTGTTTGAGTTCGACAGCAAGGTGATGAAGTTATGAATGTAGCTGTACCTGTAGTATTTTGGATTCTTCTCCCTGTTAGGTTATTGAAGAATATTGAGTAGCGTTCCTTGTGCTATCAGGTGTGTCATCGTTGATGAATTCTTTTTGATACATTAGTGTGTTTCTGTTAATCCCAACCTCCGACTTCATCCTTCCCCGATCCCCAATTTCCCCCTCTGGGAACTGTACACTTCTTTCTTCCGTTTGTGAACCTGGGTTTCCTTTGTATACTACATCCTTTGTATCCCTTTTTAGACTCCACATATAAGTGATATCCTGGAATATGTGTCTTTTTGTCTCTAAATTACCAGAATTAGTGAGATCATCTACTGCTCCATCCATGTTGCTGCAAATAGCATGGGTTCATTTTGCTTTCTGGATGAGTGATAGTCGCCAGAATGTAAGTAGCACAACATCTTTATCCATTCATCTCTCACTGGACATTTCGGTCGTTTGTATGTCTGGGCTATGGTAAAGAGTAGCACAACGTCCGTTGGGGTGCAAGTGTTTTATTCCAATGATGGTATTCTCTGGTTATACGGACTGGAGTGCGGTTTCCGTATCTCGTGGTAGCTCCAGTGTTTAGTTTAGTAAGGGACTTGCTAACTGATCTCCATACTGGCTATTATCAATTTACACTCCCACCAACAGCATAGTAGGGTTCCCTTTATTGGCTGCCCTCTTGAGCACTTACTCTTTTTAGGCTTTTTGAGGACTGCAGCCAGGGCACACCTCGTCTACATTTCTTTGCATTCTCTGAACATGACAGATCCTGAGCATTTTTTCATTTGATGTGCTGTTTTTAAAAATACGTGTAAGCACCACTGAGCCCTTGAAACATTTCTGCCTGAGAGTCGGGCCAGATTTGAGTTCATTTCAGATCAACTAGCCAAGGACATTTCTCGAGGGCAGGGGTCGTTTGTAGCCCCGCAGGCCTTGTGAATGTTAAGTGCCCTTGAGCACAGTTTTTCAAGTGGTTGTTACGGGAAAGCGCCACAAGGCGGCAGCACTTCTTCGTGTCCTCTGTGTTAACTTGGGCAAACACAGCCTTAGCAAGAGTCTTGGTGGTGGGTTGCAACTTGGAGTCGAACGTGGACGCACACACACCGCAGGGCTTGTGTATCTTTACCTCTTCCCCCTGACACTGCACCGCCACTCCCCAGGCAAATCCCAAGCCTTGCAAATGTGCTATTCGGAGGGTGGTCTGGTTTGTAGGTGGGGTGATTCTAAGGAAGGAGGCTGGAGGTGGATACCCCACTTAGCAGGAGCTGTGGAGATCTGGTGTCCTTTCACAGCTCCTCCCTCCCAGCGGGTCTACCATCATTTGGGTACACTAGGCTTTGCTTACCTGTAAGGGGGCTGTCTTGGATCGGGAGGTTGTGGTACCATGCAGAGGAGAATGGCCAATAGAGGTCCAAGGGGCCGCTGATCTGGTGGCACGTGCTCCTTCCTGTCTCCCTCAGCACCAGCATACCGCAACCTTGGGACCCAGGCCTGCTGAGGCTCTAGGGTTGTGTCATCAGCCCACGTCACAGAGGCCTGAGGGTAATAGAGTAGGCATTTCTTGCCTTTTTCTTGTTTTATAATTTAATATTGATTTTCTATTTCAGCATAATTTATATACAATGTTGTGTCTATTTGAGTCCTACAGCAACTTGATGCAGTTCTAAACGTAGCTGTACCTGGAGTATTTCGGATTCTCTTCCCTGTTAGGTTATTGAAGAATATTGAATAGCGTTCCCTGTGCTATCAGGTGCGTCATCGTTGATGAACTCTTTTTGATACATTACTGTGTTTCTGTTAATGCCAACCCCTTACTTCATCTTTCTCCGATCCCCAATTTCCCCCGATGGTAACTCTACATTTTGTGTCTCCGTTTGTGAGTCTGTGTTTGCTCTGTACATTACGTTCCTTGGTCTCCATTTTTCGACTGCACATGTAAGTGATATCCTGGGATATGTGTCTTTCTGTCTCTAATTTTCCAGAATTAGTGTGATCATCTACTGCTCCATCCGTGAAGCTACAAATAGCATGAGTTCATTTTGTTGTCTGGATGAGTGACAGTCCAGGGGGTATAGGTAGCACAACTTCTTTATCCAATCATCTCTCGCTGGACATTCTGGTCGTTTGGGTGTCTTGGCTATGGCAAAGAGTACCACAACGACCGTTGGGGGGGGGCAAATGTTTTATTCCAATGATGGTATTCTCTTGTTATACAAACTGGAGTGGGGATGCCAAGTCTCGTGGTAGCTCCAGTTTACAGTTTAGTAAGGAACATGCCTACTGATCTCCATACTGGCTGTTAGCAATTTACATTTCCACCAACAGCATAGTAGGATCCCCTTTTCTGCCTACCCTCTTGAGCACTTACTCTTTTCAGGTTTTTTGAGGACTGCAGGGAGGGAACACCTCGTCTCCATTTATTTGCATTCTCTAATCATGATAGATGCTGAACATCTTTTGATTGGATGTGCTGTTTTTTAAAAAGCGTGTGAGGATCATTGAGCTCTTGAAACATTTCTGCTTGGGGGTCGGGCCTGATTTGAATTCATTTCACATTACCTAGCCCAGGACGTTACTCCAGGGCAGGGGTCGTTTGCAGCCCCGCAGGCCTTGTGAATATTAAGTGCCCTTGAGCACAGTTTTTCAAGTTGTTGTTACAGGAAAGCGCCACGATGTGGCAGCACTTCTTCGTGTCCTCTGTGTTAACTTGGGCAAACCGAGCCTTAGAGGGAGTCTTGGTGTTGGGTTGCAAATTGGAGTCGAAAGTGGCTGAACACACACCACAGGGCTTGTGTGTGTTTACCTCTTCCCCCTTACCCTGCACAGCCAGACCCCAGGCAAATCCCAAGCCTTGCAAATGTGCTATTCGGAGGGTGCTGTGGTTTGTAGGTGGGGCGATTCTAAGGAAGGAGGCTGGAGGTACGAACCCCACTAGCAGGAGCTGTGGAGATCCAATGTCTTTTCACAGCTCTTCCCTCCCAGCGGGTCTACCAACATTTGGGTACACTAGGCTTTGCTTACCTGTAAGAGGACTGTCTTGGATCAGGAGGTTGTGGTACCATGCAGAGCAGAATGGGCAATAGAGGTCCAAGGGGCCGGTGATCTGGTGGCACGTCCTCCTTCCTGTCTCCCTCAGCAACAGCATACTCCAGCCTTGGGACCCAGGCCTGCTGAGGCTCTAGGGTTGTGACATCAGCCCACGTCACAGAGGCCTGAGGGTAATAGAGTAGGCATTTCTTGCCTTTTACTTGTTTTATAATTTAGTATTGATTTCCTATTTCAGCATAGTTTATATACGGTGTTGTGTTTGAGTTCGACAGCAAGGTGATGAAGTTATGAATGTAGCTGTACCTGTAGTATTTTGGATTCTTCTCCCTGTTAGGTTATTGAAGAATATTGAGTAGCGTTCCTTGTGCTATCAGGTGTGTCATCGTTGATGAATTCTTTTTGATACATTAGTGTGTTTCTGTTAATCCCAACCTCCGACTTCATCCTTCCCCGATCCCCAATTTCCCCCTCTGGGAACTGTACACTTCTTTCTTCCGTTTGTGAACCTGTGTTTCCTTTGTATACTACATCCTTTGTATCCCTTTTTAGACTCCACATATAAGTGATATCCTGGAATATGTGTCTTTTTGTCTCTAAATTACCAGAATTAGTGAGATCATCTACTGCTCCATCCATGTTGCTGCAAATAGCATGGGTTCATTTTGCTTTCTGGATGAGTGATAGTCGCCAGAATGTAAGTAGCACAACATCTTTATCCATTCATCTCTCACTGGACATTTCGGTCGTTTGTATGTCTGGGCTATGGTAAAGAGTAGCACAACGTCCGTTGGGGTGCAAGTGTTTTATTCCAATGATGGTATTCTCTGGTTATACGGACTGGAGTGCGGTTTCCGTATCTCGTGGTAGCTCCAGTGTTTAGTTTAGTAAGGGACTTGCTAACTGATCTCCATACTGGCTATTATCAATTTACACTCCCACCAACAGCATAGTAGGGTTCCCTTTATTGGCTGCCCTCTTGAGCACTTACTCTTTTTAGGCTTTTTGAGGACTGCAGCCAGGGAACACCTCGTCTACATTTCTTTGCATTCTCTGAACATGACAGATCCTGAGCATTTTTTCATTTGATGTGCTGTTTTTAAAAATACGTGTAAGTACCACTGAGCCCTTGAAACATTTCTGCCTGAGAGTCGGGCCAGATTTGAGTTCATTTCAGATCAACTAGCCAAGGACATTTCTCGAGGGCAGGGGTCGTTTGTAGCCCCGCAGGCCTTGTGAATGTTAAGTGCCCTTGAGCACAGTTTTTCAAGTGGTTGTTACGGGAAAGCGCCACAAGGCGGCAGCACTTCTTCGTGTCCTCTGTGTTAACTTGGGCAAACACAGCCTTAGCAAGAGTCTTGGTGGTGGGTTGCAACTTGGAGTCGAACGTGGACGCACACACACCGCAGGGCTTGTGTATCTTTACCTCTTCCCCCTGACACTGCACCGCCACTCCCCAGGCAAATCCCAAGCCTTGCAAATGTGCTATTCGGAGGGTGGTCTGGTGTGTAGGTGGGGCGATTCTAAGGAAGGAGGCTGGAGGTGGATACCCCACTTAGCAGGAGCTGTGGAGATCTGGTGTCCTTTCACAGCTCCTCCCTCCCAGCGGGTCTACCATCATTTGGGTACACTAGGCTTTGCTTACCTGTAAGGGGGCTGTCTTGGATCGGGAGGTTGTGGTACCATGCAGAGGAGAATGGCCAATAGAGGTCCAAGGGGCCGCTGATCTGGTGGCACGTGCTCCTTCCTGTCTCCCTCAGCACCAGCATACCGCAACCTTGGGACCCAGGCCTGCTGAGGCTCTAGGGTTGTGTCATCAGCCCACGTCACAGAGGCCTGAGGGTAATAGAGTAGGCATTTCTTGCCTTTTTCTTGTTTTATAATTTAATATTGATTTTCTATTTCAGCATAATTTATATACAATGTTGTGTCTATTTGAGTCCTACAGCAACTTGATGCAGTTCTAAACGTAGCTGTACCTGGAGTATTTCGGATTCTCTTCCCTGTTAGGTTATTGAAGAATATTGAATAGCGTTCCCTGTGCTATCAGGTGCGTCATCGTTGATGAACTCTTTTTGATACATTACTGTGTTTCTGTTAATGCCAACCCCTTACTTCATCTTTCTCCGATCCCCAATTTCCCCCGATGGTAACTCTACATTTTGTGTCTCCGTTTGTGAGTCTGTGTTTGCTCTGTACATTACGTTCCTTGGTCTCCATTTTTCGACTGCACATGTAAGTGATATCCTGGGATATGTGTCTTTCTGTCTCTAATTTTCCAGAATTAGTGTGATCATCTACTGCTCCATCCGTGAAGCTACAAATAGCATGAGTTCATTTTGTTGTCTGGATGAGTGACAGTCCAGGGGGTATAGGTAGCACAACTTCTTTATCCAATCATCTCTCGCTGGACATTCTGGTCGTTTGGGTGTCTTGGCTATGGCAAAGAGTACCACAACGACCGTTGGGGGGGGGCAAATGTTTTATTCCAATGATGGTATTCTCTTGTTATACAAACTGGAGTGGGGATGCCAAGTCTCGTGGTAGCTCCAGTTTACAGTTTAGTAAGGAACATGCCTACTGATCTCCATACTGGCTGTTAGCAATTTACATTTCCACCAACAGCATAGTAGGATCCCCTTTTCTGCCTACCCTCTTGAGCACTTACTCTTTTCAGGTTTTTTGAGGACTGCAGGGAGGGAACACCTCGTCTCCATTTATTTGCATTCTCTAATCATGATAGATGCTGAACATCTTTTGATTGGATGTGCTGTTTTTTAAAAAGCGTGTGAGGATCATTGAGCTCTTGAAACATTTCTGCTTGGGGGTCGGGCCTGATTTGAATTCATTTCACATTACCTAGCCCAGGACGTTACTCCAGGGCAGGGGTCGTTTGCAGCCCCGCAGGCCTTGTGAATATTAAGTGCCCTTGAGCACAGTTTTTCAAGTTGTTGTTACAGGAAAGCGCCACGATGTGGCAGCACTTCTTCGTGTCCTCTGTGTTAACTTGGGCAAACCGAGCCTTAGAGGGAGTCTTGGTGTTGGGTTGCAAATTGGAGTCGAAAGTGGCTGAACACACACCACAGGGCTTGTGTGTGTTTACCTCTTCCCCCTTACCCTGCACAGCCAGACCCCAGGCAAATCCCAAGCCTTGCAAATGTGCTATTCGGAGGGTGCTGTGGTTTGTAGGTGGGGCGATTCTAAGGAAGGAGGCTGGAGGTACGAACCCCACTAGCAGGAGCTGTGGAGATCCAATGTCTTTTCACAGCTCTTCCCTCCCAGCGGGTCTACCAACATTTGGGTACACTAGGCTTTGCTTACCTGTAAGAGGACTGTCTTGGATCAGGAGGTTGTGGTACCATGCAGAGCAGAATGGGCAATAGAGGTCCAAGGGGCCGGTGATCTGGTGGCACGTCCTCCTTCCTGTCTCCCTCAGCAACAGCATACTCCAGCCTTGGGACCCAGGCCTGCTGAGGCTCTAGGGTTGTGACATCAGCCCACGTCACAGAGGCCTGAGGGTAATAGAGTAGGCATTTCTTGCCTTTTACTTGTTTTATAATTTAGTATTGATTTCCTATTTCAGCATAGTTTATATACGGTGTTGTGTTTGAGTTCGACAGCAAGGTGATGAAGTTATGAATGTAGCTGTACCTGTAGTATTTTGGATTCTTCTCCCTGTTAGGTTATTGAAGAATATTGAGTAGCGTTCCTTGTGCTATCAGGTGTGTCATCGTTGATGAATTCTTTTTGATACATTAGTGTGTTTCTGTTAATCCCAACCTCCGACTTCATCCTTCCCCGATCCCCAATTTCCCCCTCTGGGAACTGTACACTTCTTTCTTCCGTTTGTGAACCTGTGTTTCCTTTGTATACTACATCCTTTGTATCCCTTTTTAGACTCCACATATAAGTGATATCCTGGAATATGTGTCTTTTTGTCTCTAAATTACCAGAATTAGTGAGATCATCTACTGCTCCATCCATGTTGCTGCAAATAGCATGGGTTCATTTTGCTTTCTGGATGAGTGATAGTCGCCAGAATGTAAGTAGCACAACATCTTTATCCATTCATCTCTCACTGGACATTTCGGTCGTTTGTATGTCTGGGCTATGGTAAAGAGTAGCACAACGTCCGTTGGGGTGCAAGTGTTTTATTCCAATGATGGTATTCTCTGGTTATACGGACTGGAGTGCGGTTTCCGTATCTCGTGGTAGCTCCAGTGTTTAGTTTAGTAAGGGACTTGCTAACTGATCTCCATACTGGCTATTATCAATTTACACTCCCACCAACAGCATAGTAGGGTTCCCTTTATTGGCTGCCCTCTTGAGCACTTACTCTTTTTAGGCTTTTTGAGGACTGCAGCCAGGGAACACCTCGTCTACATTTCTTTGCATTCTCTGAACATGACAGATCCTGAGCATTTTTTCATTTGATGTGCTGTTTTTAAAAATACGTGTAAGTACCACTGAGCCCTTGAAACATTTCTGCCTGAGAGTCGGGCCAGATTTGAGTTCATTTCAGATCAACTAGCCAAGGACATTTCTCGAGGGCAGGGGTCGTTTGTAGCCCCGCAGGCCTTGTGAATGTTAAGTGCCCTTGAGCACAGTTTTTCAAGTGGTTGTTACGGGAAAGTGCCACAAGGCGGCAGCACTTCTTCGTGTCCTCTGTGTTAACTTGGGCAAACACAGCCTTAGCAAGAGTCTTGGTGGTGGGTTGCAACTTGGAGTCGAACGTGGACGCACACACACCGCAGGGCTTGTGTATCTTTACCTCTTCCCCCTGACACTGCACCGCCACTCCCCAGGCAAATCCCAAGCCTTGCAAATGTGCTATTCGGAGGGTGGTCTGGTGTGTAGGTGGGGCGATTCTAAGGAAGGAGGCTGGAGGTGGATACCCCACTTAGCAGGAGCTGTGGAGATCTGGTGTCCTTTCACAGCTCCTCCCTCCCAGCGGGTCTACCATCATTTGGGTACACTAGGCTTTGCTTACCTGTAAGGGGGCTGTCTTGGATCGGGAGGTTGTGGTACCATGCAGAGGAGAATGGCCAATAGAGGTCCAAGGGGCCGCTGATCTGGTGGCACGTGCTCCTTCCTGTCTCCCTCAGCACCAGCATACCGCAACCTTGGGACCCAGGCCTGCTGAGGCTCTAGGGTTGTGTCATCAGCCCACGTCACAGAGGCCTGAGGGTAATAGAGTAGGCATTTCTTGCCTTTTTCTTGTTTTATAATTTAATATTGATTTTCTATTTCAGCATAATTTATATACAATGTTGTGTCTATTTGAGTCCTACAGCAACTTGATGCAGTTCTAAACGTAGCTGTACCTGGAGTATTTCGGATTCTCTTCCCTGTTAGGTTATTGAAGAATATTGAATAGCGTTCCCTGTGCTATCAGGTGCGTCATCGTTGATGAACTCTTTTTGATACATTACTGTGTTTCTGTTAATGCCAACCCCTTACTTCATCTTTCTCCGATCACCAATTTCCCCCGATGGTAACTCTACATTTTGTGTCTCCGTTTGTGAGTCTGTGTTTGCTCTGTACATTACGTTCCTTGGTCTCCATTTTTCGACTGCACATGTAAGTGATATCCTGGGATATGTGTCTTTCTGTCTCTAATTTTCCAGAATTAGTGTGATCATCTACTGCTCCATCCGTGAAGCTACAAATAGCATGAGTTCATTTTGTTGTCTGGATGAGTGACAGTCCAGGGGGTATAGGTAGCACAACTTCTTTATCCAATCATCTCTCGCTGGACATTCTGGTCGTTTGGGTGTCTTGGCTATGGCAAAGAGTACCACAACGACCGTTGGGGGGGGGCAAATGTTTTATTCCAATGATGGTATTCTCTTGTTATACAAACTGGAGTGGGGATGCCAAGTCTCGTGGTAGCTCCAGTTTACAGTTTAGTAAGGAACATGCCTACTGATCTCCATACTGGCTGTTAGCAATTTACATTTCCACCAACAGCATAGTAGGATCCCCTTTTCTGCCTACCCTCTTGAGCACTTACTCTTTTCAGGTTTTTTGAGGACTGCAGGGAGGGAACACCTCGTCTCCATTTATTTGCATTCTCTAATCATGATAGATGCTGAACATCTTTTGATTGGATGTGCTGTTTTTTAAAAAGCGTGTGAGGATCATTGAGCTCTTGAAACATTTCTGCTTGGGGGTCGGGCCTGATTTGAATTCATTTCACATTACCTAGCCCAGGACGTTACTCCAGGGCAGGGGTCGTTTGCAGCCCCGCAGGCCTTGTGAATATTAAGTGCCCTTGAGCACAGTTTTTCAAGTTGTTGTTACAGGAAAGCGCCACGATGTGGCAGCACTTCTTCGTGTCCTCTGTGTTAACTTGGGCAAACCGAGCCTTAGAGGGAGTCTTGGTGTTGGGTTGCAAATTGGAGTCGAAAGTGGCTGAACACACACCACAGGGCTTGTGTGTGTTTACCTCTTCCCCCTTACCCTGCACAGCCAGACCCCAGGCAAATCCCAAGCCTTGCAAATGTGCTATTCGGAGGGTGCTGTGGTTTGTAGGTGGGGCGATTCTAAGGAAGGAGGCTGGAGGTACGAACCCCACTAGCAGGAGCTGTGGAGATCCAATGTCTTTTCACAGCTCTTCCCTCCCAGCGGGTCTACCAACATTTGGGTACACTAGGCTTTGCTTACCTGTAAGAGGACTGTCTTGGATCAGGAGGTTGTGGTACCATGCAGAGCAGAATGGGCAATAGAGGTCCAAGGGGCCGGTGATCTGGTGGCACGTCCTCCTTCCTGTCTCCCTCAGCAACAGCATACTCCAGCCTTGGGACCCAGGCCTGCTGAGGCTCTAGGGTTGTGACATCAGCCCACGTCACAGAGGCCTGAGGGTAATAGAGTAGGCATTTCTTGCCTTTTACTTGTTTTATAATTTAGTATTGATTTCCTATTTCAGCATAGTTTATATACGGTGTTGTGTTTGAGTTCGACAGCAAGGTGATGAAGTTATGAATGTAGCTGTACCTGTAGTATTTTGGATTCTTTTCCCTGTTAGGTTATTGAAGAATATTGAGTAGCGTTCCTTGTGCTATCAGGTGTGTCATCGTTGATGAATTCTTTTTGATACATTAGTGTGTTTCTGTTAATCCCAACCTCCGACTTCATCCTTCCCCGATCCCCAATTTCCCCCTCTGGGAACTGTACACTTCTTTCTTCCGTTTGTGAACCTGTGTTTCCTTTGTATACTACATCCTTTGTATCCCTTTTTAGACTCCACATATAAGTGATATCCTGGAATATGTGTCTTTTTGTCTCTAAATTACCAGAATTAGTGAGATCATCTACTGCTCCATCCATGTTGCTGCAAATAGCATGGGTTCATTTTGCTTTCTGGATGAGTGATAGTCGCCAGAATGTAAGTAGCACAACATCTTTATCCATTCATCTCTCACTGGACATTTCGGTCGTTTGTATGTCTGGGCTATGGTAAAGAGTAGCACAACGTCCGTTGGGGTGCAAGTGTTTTATTCCAATGATGGTATTCTCTGGTTATACGGACTGGAGTGCGGTTTCCGTATCTCGTGGTAGCTCCAGTGTTTAGTTTAGTAAGGGACTTGCTAACTGATCTCCATACTGGCTATTATCAATTTACACTCCCACCAACAGCATAGTAGGGTTCCCTTTATTGGCTGCCCTCTTGAGCACTTACTCTTTTTAGGCTTTTTGAGGACTGCAGCCAGGGCACACCTCGTCTACATTTCTTTGCATTCTCTGAACATGACAGATCCTGAGCATTTTTTCATTTGATGTGCTGTTTTTAAAAATACGTGTAAGCACCACTGAGCCCTTGAAACATTTCTGCCTGAGAGTCGGGCCAGATTTGAGTTCATTTCAGATCAACTAGCCAAGGACATTTCTCGAGGGCAGGGGTCGTTTGTAGCCCCGCAGGCCTTGTGAATGTTAAGTGCCCTTGAGCACAGTTTTTCAAGTGGTTGTTACGGGAAAGCGCCACAAGGCGGCAGCACTTCTTCGTGTCCTCTGTGTTAACTTGGGCAAACACAGCCTTAGCAAGAGTCTTGGTGGTGGGTTGCAACTTGGAGTCGAACGTGGACGCACACACACCGCAGGGCTTGTGTATCTTTACCTCTTCCCCCTGACACTGCACCGCCACTCCCCAGGCAAATCCCAAGCCTTGCAAATGTGCTATTCGGAGGGTGGTCTGGTTTGTAGGTGGGGTGATTCTAAGGAAGGAGGCTGGAGGTGGATACCCCACTTAGCAGGAGCTGTGGAGATCTGGTGTCCTTTCACAGCTCCTCCCTCCCAGCGGGTCTACCATCATTTGGGTACACTAGGCTTTGCTTACCTGTAAGGGGGCTGTCTTGGATCGGGAGGTTGTGGTACCATGCAGAGGAGAATGGCCAATAGAGGTCCAAGGGGCCGCTGATCTGGTGGCACGTGCTCCTTCCTGTCTCCCTCAGCACCAGCATACCGCAACCTTGGGACCCAGGCCTGCTGAGGCTCTAGGGTTGTGTCATCAGCCCACGTCACAGAGGCCTGAGGGTAATAGAGTAGGCATTTCTTGCCTTTTTCTTGTTTTATAATTTAATATTGATTTTCTATTTCAGCATAATTTATATACAATGTTGTGTCTATTTGAGTCCTACAGCAACTTGATGCAGTTCTAAACGTAGCTGTACCTGGAGTATTTCGGATTCTCTTCCCTGTTAGGTTATTGAAGAATATTGAATAGCGTTCCCTGTGCTATCAGGTGCGTCATCGTTGATGAACTCTTTTTGATACATTACTGTGTTTCTGTTAATGCCAACCCCTTACTTCATCTTTCTCCGATCCCCAATTTCCCCCGATGGTAACTCTACATTTTGTGTCTCCGTTTGTGAGTCTGTGTTTGCTCTGTACATTACGTTCCTTGGTCTCCATTTTTCGACTGCACATGTAAGTGATATCCTGGGATATGTGTCTTTCTGTCTCTAATTTTCCAGAATTAGTGTGATCATCTACTGCTCCATCCGTGAAGCTACAAATAGCATGAGTTCATTTTGTTGTCTGGATGAGTGACAGTCCAGGGGGTATAGGTAGCACAACTTCTTTATCCAATCATCTCTCGCTGGACATTCTGGTCGTTTGGGTGTCTTGGCTATGGCAAAGAGTACCACAACGACCGTTGGGGGGGGGCAAATGTTTTATTCCAATGATGGTATTCTCTTGTTATACAAACTGGAGTGGGGATGCCAAGTCTCGTGGTAGCTCCAGTTTACAGTTTAGTAAGGAACATGCCTACTGATCTCCATACTGGCTGTTAGCAATTTACATTTCCACCAACAGCATAGTAGGATCCCCTTTTCTGCCTACCCTCTTGAGCACTTACTCTTTTCAGGTTTTTTGAGGACTGCAGGGAGGGAACACCTCGTCTCCATTTATTTGCATTCTCTAATCATGATAGATGCTGAACATCTTTTGATTGGATGTGCTGTTTTTTAAAAAGCGTGTGAGGATCATTGAGCTCTTGAAACATTTCTGCTTGGGGGTCGGGCCTGATTTGAATTCATTTCACATTACCTAGCCCAGGACGTTACTCCAGGGCAGGGGTCGTTTGCAGCCCCGCAGGCCTTGTGAATATTAAGTGCCCTTGAGCACAGTTTTTCAAGTTGTTGTTACAGGAAAGCGCCACGATGTGGCAGCACTTCTTCGTGTCCTCTGTGTTAACTTGGGCAAACCGAGCCTTAGAGGGAGTCTTGGTGTTGGGTTGCAAATTGGAGTCGAAAGTGGCTGAACACACACCACAGGGCTTGTGTGTGTTTACCTCTTCCCCCTTACCCTGCACAGCCAGACCCCAGGCAAATCCCAAGCCTTGCAAATGTGCTATTCGGAGGGTGCTGTGGTTTGTAGGTGGGGCGATTCTAAGGAAGGAGGCTGGAGGTACGAACCCCACTAGCAGGAGCTGTGGAGATCCAATGTCTTTTCACAGCTCTTCCCTCCCAGCGGGTCTACCAACATTTGGGTACACTAGGCTTTGCTTACCTGTAAGAGGACTGTCTTGGATCAGGAGGTTGTGGTACCATGCAGAGCAGAATGGGCAATAGAGGTCCAAGGGGCCGGTGATCTGGTGGCACGTCCTCCTTCCTGTCTCCCTCAGCAACAGCATACTCCAGCCTTGGGACCCAGGCCTGCTGAGGCTCTAGGGTTGTGACATCAGCCCACGTCACAGAGGCCTGAGGGTAATAGAGTAGGCATTTCTTGCCTTTTACTTGTTTTATAATTTAGTATTGATTTCCTATTTCAGCATAGTTTATATACGGTGTTGTGTTTGAGTTCGACAGCAAGGTGATGAAGTTATGAATGTAGCTGTACCTGTAGTATTTTGGATTCTTCTCCCTGTTAGGTTATTGAAGAATATTGAGTAGCGTTCCTTGTGCTATCAGGTGTGTCATCGTTGATGAATTCTTTTTGATACATTAGTGTGTTTCTGTTAATCCCAACCTCCGACTTCATCCTTCCCCGATCCCCAATTTCCCCCTCTGGGAACTGTACACTTCTTTCTTCCGTTTGTGAACCTGTGTTTCCTTTGTATACTACATCCTTTGTATCCCTTTTTAGACTCCACATATAAGTGATATCCTGGAATATGTGTCTTTTTGTCTCTAAATTACCAGAATTAGTGAGATCATCTACTGCTCCATCCATGTTGCTGCAAATAGCATGGGTTCATTTTGCTTTCTGGATGAGTGATAGTCGCCAGAATGTAAGTAGCACAACATCTTTATCCATTCATCTCTCACTGGACATTTCGGTCGTTTGTATGTCTGGGCTATGGTAAAGAGTAGCACAACGTCCGTTGGGGTGCAAGTGTTTTATTCCAATGATGGTATTCTCTGGTTATACGGACTGGAGTGCGGTTTCCGTATCTCGTGGTAGCTCCAGTGTTTAGTTTAGTAAGGGACTTGCTAACTGATCTCCATACTGGCTATTATCAATTTACACTCCCACCAACAGCATAGTAGGGTTCCCTTTATTGGCTGCCCTCTTGAGCACTTACTCTTTTTAGGCTTTTTGAGGACTGCAGCCAGGGAACACCTCGTCTACATTTCTTTGCATTCTCTGAACATGACAGATCCTGAGCATTTTTTCATTTGATGTGCTGTTTTTAAAAATACGTGTAAGTACCACTGAGCCCTTGAAACATTTCTGCCTGAGAGTCGGGCCAGATTTGAGTTCATTTCAGATCAACTAGCCAAGGACATTTCTCGAGGGCAGGGGTCGTTTGTAGCCCCGCAGGCCTTGTGAATGTTAAGTGCCCTTGAGCACAGTTTTTCAAGTGGTTGTTACGGGAAAGCGCCACAAGGCGGCAGCACTTCTTCGTGTCCTCTGTGTTAACTTGGGCAAACACAGCCTTAGCAAGAGTCTTGGTGGTGGGTTGCAACTTGGAGTCGAACGTGGACGCACACACACCGCAGGGCTTGTGTATCTTTACCTCTTCCCCCTGACACTGCACCGCCACTCCCCAGGCAAATCCCAAGCCTTGCAAATGTGCTATTCGGAGGGTGGTCTGGTGTGTAGGTGGGGCGATTCTAAGGAAGGAGGCTGGAGGTGGATACCCCACTTAGCAGGAGCTGTGGAGATCTGGTGTCCTTTCACAGCTCCTCCCTCCCAGCGGGTCTACCATCATTTGGGTACACTAGGCTTTGCTTACCTGTAAGGGGGCTGTCTTGGATCGGGAGGTTGTGGTACCATGCAGAGGAGAATGGCCAATAGAGGTCCAAGGGGCCGCTGATCTGGTGGCACGTGCTCCTTCCTGTCTCCCTCAGCACCAGCATACCGCAACCTTGGGACCCAGGCCTGCTGAGGCTCTAGGGTTGTGTCATCAGCCCACGTCACAGAGGCCTGAGGGTAATAGAGTAGGCATTTCTTGCCTTTTTCTTGTTTTATAATTTAATATTGATTTTCTATTTCAGCATAATTTATATACAATGTTGTGTCTATTTGAGTCCTACAGCAACTTGATGCAGTTCTAAACGTAGCTGTACCTGGAGTATTTCGGATTCTCTTCCCTGTTAGGTTATTGAAGAATATTGAATAGCGTTCCCTGTGCTATCAGGTGCGTCATCGTTGATGAACTCTTTTTGATACATTACTGTGTTTCTGTTAATGCCAACCCCTTACTTCATCTTTCTCCGATCCCCAATTTCCCCCGATGGTAACTCTACATTTTGTGTCTCCGTTTGTGAGTCTGTGTTTGCTCTGTACATTACGTTCCTTGGTCTCCATTTTTCGACTGCACATGTAAGTGATATCCTGGGATATGTGTCTTTCTGTCTCTAATTTTCCAGAATTAGTGTGATCATCTACTGCTCCATCCGTGAAGCTACAAATAGCATGAGTTCATTTTGTTGTCTGGATGAGTGACAGTCCAGGGGGTATAGGTAGCACAACTTCTTTATCCAATCATCTCTCGCTGGACATTCTGGTCGTTTGGGTGTCTTGGCTATGGCAAAGAGTACCACAACGACCGTTGGGGGGGGGCAAATGTTTTATTCCAATGATGGTATTCTCTTGTTATACAAACTGGAGTGGGGATGCCAAGTCTCGTGGTAGCTCCAGTTTACAGTTTAGTAAGGAACATGCCTACTGATCTCCATACTGGCTGTTAGCAATTTACATTTCCACCAACAGCATAGTAGGATCCCCTTTTCTGCCTACCCTCTTGAGCACTTACTCTTTTCAGGTTTTTTGAGGACTGCAGGGAGGGAACACCTCGTCTCCATTTATTTGCATTCTCTAATCATGATAGATGCTGAACATCTTTTGATTGGATGTGCTGTTTTTTAAAAAGCGTGTGAGGATCATTGAGCTCTTGAAACATTTCTGCTTGGGGGTCGGGCCTGATTTGAATTCATTTCACATTACCTAGCCCAGGACGTTACTCCAGGGCAGGGGTCGTTTGCAGCCCCGCAGGCCTTGTGAATATTAAGTGCCCTTGAGCACAGTTTTTCAAGTTGTTGTTACAGGAAAGCGCCACGATGTGGCAGCACTTCTTCGTGTCCTCTGTGTTAACTTGGGCAAACCGAGCCTTAGAGGGAGTCTTGGTGTTGGGTTGCAAATTGGAGTCGAAAGTGGCTGAACACACACCACAGGGCTTGTGTGTGTTTACCTCTTCCCCCTTACCCTGCACAGCCAGACCCCAGGCAAATCCCAAGCCTTGCAAATGTGCTATTCGGAGGGTGCTGTGGTTTGTAGGTGGGGCGATTCTAAGGAAGGAGGCTGGAGGTACGAACCCCACTAGCAGGAGCTGTGGAGATCCAATGTCTTTTCACAGCTCTTCCCTCCCAGCGGGTCTACCAACATTTGGGTACACTAGGCTTTGCTTACCTGTAAGAGGACTGTCTTGGATCAGGAGGTTGTGGTACCATGCAGAGCAGAATGGGCAATAGAGGTCCAAGGGGCCGGTGATCTGGTGGCACGTCCTCCTTCCTGTCTCCCTCAGCAACAGCATACTCCAGCCTTGGGACCCAGGCCTGCTGAGGCTCTAGGGTTGTGACATCAGCCCACGTCACAGAGGCCTGAGGGTAATAGAGTAGGCATTTCTTGCCTTTTACTTGTTTTATAATTTAGTATTGATTTCCTATTTCAGCATAGTTTATATACGGTGTTGTGTTTGAGTTCGACAGCAAGGTGATGAAGTTATGAATGTAGCTGTACCTGTAGTATTTTGGATTCTTCTCCCTGTTAGGTTATTGAAGAATATTGAGTAGCGTTCCTTGTGCTATCAGGTGTGTCATCGTTGATGAATTCTTTTTGATACATTAGTGTGTTTCTGTTAATCCCAACCTCCGACTTCATCCTTCCCCGATCCCCAATTTCCCCCTCTGGGAACTGTACACTTCTTTCTTCCGTTTGTGAACCTGTGTTTCCTTTGTATACTACATCCTTTGTATCCCTTTTTAGACTCCACATATAAGTGATATCCTGGAATATGTGTCTTTTTGTCTCTAAATTACCAGAATTAGTGAGATCATCTACTGCTCCATCCATGTTGCTGCAAATAGCATGGGTTCATTTTGCTTTCTGGATGAGTGATAGTCGCCAGAATGTAAGTAGCACAACATCTTTATCCATTCATCTCTCACTGGACATTTCGGTCGTTTGTATGTCTGGGCTATGGTAAAGAGTAGCACAACGTCCGTTGGGGTGCAAGTGTTTTATTCCAATGATGGTATTCTCTGGTTATACGGACTGGAGTGCGGTTTCCGTATCTCGTGGTAGCTCCAGTGTTTAGTTTAGTAAGGGACTTGCTAACTGATCTCCATACTGGCTATTATCAATTTACACTCCCACCAACAGCATAGTAGGGTTCCCTTTATTGGCTGCCCTCTTGAGCACTTACTCTTTTTAGGCTTTTTGAGGACTGCAGCCAGGGAACACCTCGTCTACATTTCTTTGCATTCTCTGAACATGACAGATCCTGAGCATTTTTTCATTTGATGTGCTGTTTTTAAAAATACGTGTAAGTACCACTGAGCCCTTGAAACATTTCTGCCTGAGAGTCGGGCCAGATTTGAGTTCATTTCAGATCAACTAGCCAAGGACATTTCTCGAGGGCAGGGGTCGTTTGTAGCCCCGCAGGCCTTGTGAATGTTAAGTGCCCTTGAGCACAGTTTTTCAAGTGGTTGTTACGGGAAAGCGCCACAAGGCGGCAGCACTTCTTCGTGTCCTCTGTGTTAACTTGGGCAAACACAGCCTTAGCAAGAGTCTTGGTGGTGGGTTGCAACTTGGAGTCGAACGTGGACGCACACACACCGCAGGGCTTGTGTATCTTTACCTCTTCCCCCTGACACTGCACCGCCACTCCCCAGGCAAATCCCAAGCCTTGCAAATGTGCTATTCGGAGGGTGGTCTGGTGTGTAGGTGGGGCGATTCTAAGGAAGGAGGCTGGAGGTGGATACCCCACTTAGCAGGAGCTGTGGAGATCTGGTGTCCTTTCACAGCTCCTCCCTCCCAGCGGGTCTACCATCATTTGGGTACACTAGGCTTTGCTTACCTGTAAGGGGGCTGTCTTGGATCGGGAGGTTGTGGTACCATGCAGAGGAGAATGGCCAATAGAGGTCCAAGGGGCCGCTGATCTGGTGGCACGTGCTCCTTCCTGTCTCCCTCAGCACCAGCATACCGCAACCTTGGGACCCAGGCCTGCTGAGGCTCTAGGGTTGTGTCATCAGCCCACGTCACAGAGGCCTGAGGGTAATAGAGTAGGCATTTCTTGCCTTTTTCTTGTTTTATAATTTAATATTGATTTTCTATTTCAGCATAATTTATATACAATGTTGTGTCTATTTGAGTCCTACAGCAACTTGATGCAGTTCTAAACGTAGCTGTACCTGGAGTATTTCGGATTCTCTTCCCTGTTAGGTTATTGAAGAATATTGAATAGCGTTCCCTGTGCTATCAGGTGCGTCATCGTTGATGAACTCTTTTTGATACATTACTGTGTTTCTGTTAATGCCAACCCCTTACTTCATCTTTCTCCGATCCCCAATTTCCCCCGATGGTAACTCTACATTTTGTGTCTCCGTTTGTGAGTCTGTGTTTGCTCTGTACATTACGTTCCTTGGTCTCCATTTTTCGACTGCACATGTAAGTGATATCCTGGGATATGTGTCTTTCTGTCTCTAATTTTCCAGAATTAGTGTGATCATCTACTGCTCCATCCGTGAAGCTACAAATAGCATGAGTTCATTTTGTTGTCTGGATGAGTGACAGTCCAGGGGGTATAGGTAGCACAACTTCTTTATCCAATCATCTCTCGCTGGACATTCTGGTCGTTTGGGTGTCTTGGCTATGGCAAAGAGTACCACAACGACCGTTGGGGGGGGGCAAATGTTTTATTCCAATGATGGTATTCTCTTGTTATACAAACTGGAGTGGGGATGCCAAGTCTCGTGGTAGCTCCAGTTTACAGTTTAGTAAGGAACATGCCTACTGATCTCCATACTGGCTGTTAGCAATTTACATTTCCACCAACAGCATAGTAGGATCCCCTTTTCTGCCTACCCTCTTGAGCACTTACTCTTTTCAGGTTTTTTGAGGACTGCAGGGAGGGAACACCTCGTCTCCATTTATTTGCATTCTCTAATCATGATAGATGCTGAACATCTTTTGATTGGATGTGCTGTTTTTTAAAAAGCGTGTGAGGATCATTGAGCTCTTGAAACATTTCTGCTTGGGGGTCGGGCCTGATTTGAATTCATTTCACATTACCTAGCCCAGGACGTTACTCCAGGGCAGGGGTCGTTTGCAGCCCCGCAGGCCTTGTGAATATTAAGTGCCCTTGAGCACAGTTTTTCAAGTTGTTGTTACAGGAAAGCGCCACGATGTGGCAGCACTTCTTCGTGTCCTCTGTGTTAACTTGGGCAAACCGAGCCTTAGAGGGAGTCTTGGTGTTGGGTTGCAAATTGGAGTCGAAAGTGGCTGAACACACACCACAGGGCTTGTGTGTGTTTACCTCTTCCCCCTTACCCTGCACAGCCAGACCCCAGGCAAATCCCAAGCCTTGCAAATGTGCTATTCGGAGGGTGCTGTGGTTTGTAGGTGGGGCGATTCTAAGGAAGGAGGCTGGAGGTACGAACCCCACTAGCAGGAGCTGTGGAGATCCAATGTCTTTTCACAGCTCTTCCCTCCCAGCGGGTCTACCAACATTTGGGTACACTAGGCTTTGCTTACCTGTAAGAGGACTGTCTTGGATCAGGAGGTTGTGGTACCATGCAGAGCAGAATGGGCAATAGAGGTCCAAGGGGCCGGTGACCTGGTGGCACGTCCTCCTTCCTGTCTCCCTCAGCAACAGCATACTCCAGCCTTGGGACCCAGGCCTGCTGAGGCTCTAGGGTTGTGACATCAGCCCACGTCACAGAGGCCTGAGGGTAATAGAGTAGGCATTTCTTGCCTTTTACTTGTTTTATAATTTAGTATTGATTTCCTATTTCAGCATAGTTTATATACGGTGTTGTGTTTGAGTTCGACAGCAAGGTGATGAAGTTATGAATGTAGCTGTACCTGTAGTATTTTGGATTCTTCTCCCTGTTAGGTTATTGAAGAATATTGAGTAGCGTTCCTTGTGCTATCAGGTGTGTCATCGTTGATGAATTCTTTTTGATACATTAGTGTGTTTCTGTTAATCCCAACCTCCGACTTCATCCTTCCCCGATCCCCAATTTCCCCCTCTGGGAACTGTACACTTCTTTCTTCCGTTTTTGAACCTGGGTTTCCTTTGTATACTACATCCTTTGTATCCCTTTTTAGACTCCACATATAAGTGATATCCTGGAATATGTGTCTTTTTGTCTCTAAATTACCAGAATTAGTGAGATCATCTACTGCTCCATCCATGTTGCTGCAAATAGCATGGGTTCATTTTGCTTTCTGGATGAGTGATAGTCGCCAGAATGTAGGTAGCACAACATCTTTATCCATTCATCTCTCACTGGACATTTCGGTCGTTTGTATGTCTGGGCTATGGTAAAGAGTAGCACAACGTCCGTTGGGGTGCAAGTGTTTTATTCCAATGATGGTATTCTCTGGTTATACGGACTGGAGTGCGGTTTCCGTATCTCGTGGTAGCTCCAGTGTTTAGTTTAGTAAGGGACTTGCTAACTGATCTCCATACTGGCTATTATCAATTTACACTCCCACCAACAGCATAGTAGGGTTCCCTTTATTGGCTGCCCTCTTGAGCACTTACTCTTTTTAGGCTTTTTGAGGACTGCAGCCAGGGCACACCTCGTCTACATTTCTTTGCATTCTCTGAACATGACAGATCCTGAGCATTTTTTCATTTGATGTGCTGTTTTTAAAAATACGTGTAAGCACCACTGAGCCCTTGAAACATTTCTGCCTGAGAGTCGGGCCAGATTTGAGTTCATTTCAGATCAACTAGCCAAGGACATTTCTCGAGGGCAGGGGTCGTTTGTAGCCCCGCAGGCCTTGTGAATGTTAAGTGCCCTTGAGCACAGTTTTTCAAGTGGTTGTTACGGGAAAGCGCCACAAGGCGGCAGCACTTCTTCGTGTCCTCTGTGTTAACTTGGGCAAACACAGCCTTAGCAAGAGTCTTGGTGGTGGGTTGCAACTTGGAGTCGAACGTGGACGCACACACACCGCAGGGCTTGTGTATCTTTACCTCTTCCCCCTGACACTGCACCGCCACTCCCCAGGCAAATCCCAAGCCTTGCAAATGTGCTATTCGGAGGGTGGTCTGGTGTGTAGGTGGGGCGATTCTAAGGAAGGAGGCTGGAGGTGGATACCCCACTTAGCAGGAGCTGTGGAGATCTGGTGTCCTTTCACAGCTCCTCCCTCCCAGCGGGTCTACCATCATTTGGGTACACTAGGCTTTGCTTACCTGTAAGGGGGCTGTCTTGGATCGGGAGGTTGTGGTACCATGCAGAGGAGAATGGCCAATAGAGGTCCAAGGGGCCGCTGATCTGGTGGCACGTGCTCCTTCCTGTCTCCCTCAGCACCAGCATACCGCAACCTTGGGACCCAGGCCTGCTGAGGCTCTAGGGTTGTGTCATCAGCCCACGTCACAGAGGCCTGAGGGTAATAGAGTAGGCATTTCTTGCCTTTTTCTTGTTTTATAATTTAATATTGATTTTCTATTTCAGCATAATTTATATACAATGTTGTGTCTATTTGAGTCCTACAGCAACTTGATGCAGTTCTAAACGTAGCTGTACCTGGAGTATTTCGGATTCTCTTCCCTGTTAGGTTATTGAAGAATATTGAATAGCGTTCCCTGTGCTATCAGGTGCGTCATCGTTGATGAACTCTTTTTGATACATTACTGTGTTTCTGTTAATGCCAACCCCTTACTTCATCTTTCTCCGATCCCCAATTTCCCCCGATGGTAACTCTACATTTTGTGTCTCCGTTTGTGAGTCTGTGTTTGCTCTGTACATTACGTTCCTTGGTCTCCATTTTTCGACTGCACATGTAAGTGATATCCTGGGATATGTGTCTTTCTGTCTCTAATTTTCCAGAATTAGTGTGATCATCTACTGCTCCATCCGTGAAGCTACAAATAGCATGAGTTCATTTTGTTGTCTGGATGAGTGACAGTCCAGGGGGTATAGGTAGCACAACTTCTTTATCCAATCATCTCTCGCTGGACATTCTGGTCGTTTGGGTGTCTTGGCTATGGCAAAGAGTACCACAACGACCGTTGGGGGGGGGCAAATGTTTTATTCCAATGATGGTATTCTCTTGTTATACAAACTGGAGTGGGGATGCCAAGTCTCGTGGTAGCTCCAGTTTACAGTTTAGTAAGGAACATGCCTACTGATCTCCATACTGGCTGTTAGCAATTTACATTTCCACCAACAGCATAGTAGGATCCCCTTTTCTGCCTACCCTCTTGAGCACTTACTCTTTTCAGGTTTTTTTGAGGACTGCAGGGAGGGAACACCTCGTCTCCATTTATTTGCATTCTCTAATCATGATAGATGCTGAACATCTTTTGATTGGATGTGCTGTTTTTTAAAAAGCGTGTGAGGATCATTGAGCTCTTGAAACATTTCTGCTTGGGGGTCGGGCCTGATTTGAATTCATTTCACATTACCTAGCCCAGGACGTTACTCCAGGGCAGGGGTCGTTTGCAGCCCCGCAGGCCTTGTGAATATTAAGTGCCCTTGAGCACAGTTTTTCAAGTTGTTGTTACAGGAAAGCGCCACGATGTGGCAGCACTTCTTCGTGTCCTCTGTGTTAACTTGGGCAAACCGAGCCTTAGAGGGAGTCTTGGTGTTGGGTTGCAAATTGGAGTCGAAAGTGGCTGAACACACACCACAGGGCTTGTGTGTGTTTACCTCTTCCCCCTTACCCTGCACAGCCAGACCCCAGGCAAATCCCAAGCCTTGCAAATGTGCTATTCGGAGGGTGCTGTGGTTTGTAGGTGGGGCGATTCTAAGGAAGGAGGCTGGAGGTACGAACCCCACTAGCAGGAGCTGTGGAGATCCAATGTCTTTTCACAGCTCTTCCCTCCCAGCGGGTCTACCAACATTTGGGTACACTAGGCTTTGCTTACCTGTAAGAGGACTGTCTTGGATCAGGAGGTTGTGGTACCATGCAGAGCAGAATGGGCAATAGAGGTCCAAGGGGCCGGTGACCTGGTGGCACGTCCTCCTTCCTGTCTCCCTCAGCAACAGCATACTCCAGCCTTGGGACCCAGGCCTGCTGAGGCTCTAGGGTTGTGACATCAGCCCACGTCACAGAGGCCTGAGGGTAATAGAGTAGGCATTTCTTGCCTTTTACTTGTTTTATAATTTAGTATTGATTTCCTATTTCAGCATAGTTTATATACGGTGTTGTGTTTGAGTTCGACAGCAAGGTGATGAAGTTATGAATGTAGCTGTACCTGTAGTATTTTGGATTCTTCTCCCTGTTAGGTTATTGAAGAATATTGAGTAGCGTTCCTTGTGCTATCAGGTGTGTCATCGTTGATGAATTCTTTTTGATACATTAGTGTGTTTCTGTTAATCCCAACCTCCGACTTCATCCTTCCCCGATCCCCAATTTCCCCCTCTGGGAACTGTACACTTCTTTCTTCCGTTTGTGAACCTGTGTTTCCTTTGTATACTACATCCTTTGTATCCCTTTTTAGACTCCACATATAAGTGATATCCTGGAATATGTGTCTTTTTGTCTCTAAATTACCAGAATTAGTGAGATCATCTACTGCTCCATCCATGTTGCTGCAAATAGCATGGGTTCATTTTGCTTTCTGGATGAGTGATAGTCGCCAGAATGTAAGTAGCACAACATCTTTATCCATTCATCTCTCACTGGACATTTCGGTCGTTTGTATGTCTGGGCTATGGTAAAGAGTAGCACAACGTCCGTTGGGGTGCAAGTGTTTTATTCCAATGATGGTATTCTCTGGTTATACGGACTGGAGTGCGGTTTCCGTATCTCGTGGTAGCTCCAGTGTTTAGTTTAGTAAGGGACTTGCTAACTGATCTCCATACTGGCTATTATCAATTTACACTCCCACCAACAGCATAGTAGGGTTCCCTTTATTGGCTGCCCTCTTGAGCACTTACTCTTTTTAGGCTTTTTGAGGACTGCAGCCAGGGCACACCTCGTCTACATTTCTTTGCATTCTCTGAACATGACAGATCCTGAGCATTTTTTCATTTGATGTGCTGTTTTTAAAAATACGTGTAAGCACCACTGAGCCCTTGAAACATTTCTGCCTGAGAGTCGGGCCAGATTTGAGTTCATTTCAGATCAACTAGCCAAGGACATTTCTCGAGGGCAGGGGTCGTTTGTAGCCCCGCAGGCCTTGTGAATGTTAAGTGCCCTTGAGCACAGTTTTTCAAGTGGTTGTTACGGGAAAGCGCCACAAGGCGGCAGCACTTCTTCGTGTCCTCTGTGTTAACTTGGGCAAACACAGCCTTAGCAAGAGTCTTGGTGGTGGGTTGCAACTTGGAGTCGAACGTGGACGCACACACACCGCAGGGCTTGTGTATCTTTACCTCTTCCCCCTGACACTGCACCGCCACTCCCCAGGCAAATCCCAAGCCTTGCAAATGTGCTATTCGGAGGGTGGTCTGGTGTGTAGGTGGGGCGATTCTAAGGAAGGAGGCTGGAGGTGGATACCCCACTTAGCAGGAGCTGTGGAGATCTGGTGTCCTTTCACAGCTCCTCCCTCCCAGCGGGTCTACCATCATTTGGGTACACTAGGCTTTGCTTACCTGTAAGGGGGCTGTCTTGGATCGGGAGGTTGTGGTACCATGCAGAGGAGAATGGCCAATAGAGGTCCAAGGGGCCGCTGATCTGGTGGCACGTGCTCCTTCCTGTCTCCCTCAGCACCAGCATACCGCAACCTTGGGACCCAGGCCTGCTGAGGCTCTAGGGTTGTGTCATCAGCCCACGTCACAGAGGCCTGAGGGTAATAGAGTAGGCATTTCTTGCCTTTTTCTTGTTTTATAATTTAATATTGATTTTCTATTTCAGCATAATTTATATACAATGTTGTGTCTATTTGAGTCCTACAGCAACTTGATGCAGTTCTAAACGTAGCTGTACCTGGAGTATTTCGGATTCTCTTCCCTGTTAGGTTATTGAAGAATATTGAATAGCGTTCCCTGTGCTATCAGGTGCGTCATCGTTGATGAACTCTTTTTGATACATTACTGTGTTTCTGTTAATGCCAACCCCTTACTTCATCTTTCTCCGATCCCCAATTTCCCCCGATGGTAACTCTACATTTTGTGTCTCCGTTTGTGAGTCTGTGTTTGCTCTGTACATTACGTTCCTTGGTCTCCATTTTTCGACTGCACATGTAAGTGATATCCTGGGATATGTGTCTTTCTGTCTCTAATTTTCCAGAATTAGTGTGATCATCTACTGCTCCATCCGTGAAGCTACAAATAGCATGAGTTCATTTTGTTGTCTGGATGAGTGACAGTCCAGGGGGTATAGGTAGCACAACTTCTTTATCCAATCATCTCTCGCTGGACATTCTGGTCGTTTGGGTGTCTTGGCTATGGCAAAGAGTACCACAACGACCGTTGGGGGGGGGCAAATGTTTTATTCCAATGATGGTATTCTCTTGTTATACAAACTGGAGTGGGGATGCCAAGTCTCGTGGTAGCTCCAGTTTACAGTTTAGTAAGGAACATGCCTACTGATCTCCATACTGGCTGTTAGCAATTTACATTTCCACCAACAGCATAGTAGGATCCCCTTTTCTGCCTACCCTCTTGAGCACTTACTCTTTTCAGGTTTTTTGAGGACTGCAGGGAGGGAACACCTCGTCTCCATTTATTTGCATTCTCTAATCATGATAGATGCTGAACATCTTTTGATTGGATGTGCTGTTTTTTAAAAAGCGTGTGAGGATCATTGAGCTCTTGAAACATTTCTGCTTGGGGGTCGGGCCTGATTTGAATTCATTTCACATTACCTAGCCCAGGACGTTACTCCAGGGCAGGGGTCGTTTGCAGCCCCGCAGGCCTTGTGAATATTAAGTGCCCTTGAGCACAGTTTTTCAAGTTGTTGTTACAGGAAAGCGCCACGATGTGGCAGCACTTCTTCGTGTCCTCTGTGTTAACTTGGGCAAACCGAGCCTTAGAGGGAGTCTTGGTGTTGGGTTGCAAATTGGAGTCGAAAGTGGCTGAACACACACCACAGGGCTTGTGTGTGTTTACCTCTTCCCCCTTACCCTGCACAGCCAGACCCCAGGCAAATCCCAAGCCTTGCAAATGTGCTATTCGGAGGGTGCTGTGGTTTGTAGGTGGGGCGATTCTAAGGAAGGAGGCTGGAGGTACGAACCCCACTAGCAGGAGCTGTGGAGATCCAATGTCTTTTCACAGCTCTTCCCTCCCAGCGGGTCTACCAACATTTGGGTACACTAGGCTTTGCTTACCTGTAAGAGGACTGTCTTGGATCAGGAGGTTGTGGTACCATGCAGAGCAGAATGGGCAATAGAGGTCCAAGGGGCCGGTGACCTGGTGGCACGTCCTCCTTCCTGTCTCCCTCAGCAACAGCATACTCCAGCCTTGGGACCCAGGCCTGCTGAGGCTCTAGGGTTGTGACATCAGCCCACGTCACAGAGGCCTGAGGGTAATAGAGTAGGCATTTCTTGCCTTTTACTTGTTTTATAATTTAGTATTGATTTCCTATTTCAGCATAGTTTATATACGGTGTTGTGTTTGAGTTCGACAGCAAGGTGATGAAGTTATGAATGTAGCTGTACCTGTAGTATTTTGGATTCTTCTCCCTGTTAGGTTATTGAAGAATATTGAGTAGCGTTCCTTGTGCTATCAGGTGTGTCATCGTTGATGAATTCTTTTTGATACATTAGTGTGTTTCTGTTAATCCCAACCTCCGACTTCATCCTTCCCCGATCCCCAATTTCCCCCTCTGGGAACTGTACACTTCTTTCTTCCGTTTGTGAACCTGGGTTTCCTTTGTATACTACATCCTTTGTATCCCTTTTTAGACTCCACATATAAGTGATATCCTGGAATATGTGTCTTTTTGTCTCTAAATTACCAGAATTAGTGAGATCATCTACTGCTCCATCCATGTTGCTGCAAATAGCATGGGTTCATTTTGCTTTCTGGATGAGTGATAGTCGCCAGAATGTAAGTAGCACAACATCTTTATCCATTCATCTCTCACTGGACATTTCGGTCGTTTGTATGTCTGGGCTATGGTAAAGAGTAGCACAACGTCCGTTGGGGTGCAAGTGTTTTATTCCAATGATGGTATTCTCTGGTTATACGGACTGGAGTGCGGTTTCCGTATCTCGTGGTAGCTCCAGTGTTTAGTTTAGTAAGGGACTTGCTAACTGATCTCCATACTGGCTATTATCAATTTACACTCCCACCAACAGCATAGTAGGGTTCCCTTTATTGGCTGCCCTCTTGAGCACTTACTCTTTTTAGGCTTTTTGAGGACTGCAGCCAGGGCACACCTCGTCTACATTTCTTTGCATTCTCTGAACATGACAGATCCTGAGCATTTTTTCATTTGATGTGCTGTTTTTAAAAATACGTGTAAGCACCACTGAGCCCTTGAAACATTTCTGCCTGAGAGTCGGGCCAGATTTGAGTTCATTTCAGATCAACTAGCCAAGGACATTTCTCGAGGGCAGGGGTCGTTTGTAGCCCCGCAGGCCTTGTGAATGTTAAGTGCCCTTGAGCACAGTTTTTCAAGTGGTTGTTACGGGAAAGCGCCACAAGGCGGCAGCACTTCTTCGTGTCCTCTGTGTTAACTTGGGCAAACACAGCCTTAGCAAGAGTCTTGGTGGTGGGTTGCAACTTGGAGTCGAACGTGGACGCACACACACCGCAGGGCTTGTGTATCTTTACCTCTTCCCCCTGACACTGCACCGCCACTCCCCAGGCAAATCCCAAGCCTTGCAAATGTGCTATTCGGAGGGTGGTCTGGTTTGTAGGTGGGGCGATTCTAAGGAAGGAGGCTGGAGGTGGATACCCCACTTAGCAGGAGCTGTGGAGATCTGGTGTCCTTTCACAGCTCCTCCCTCCCAGCGGGTCTACCATCATTTGGGTACACTAGGCTTTGCTTACCTGTAAGGGGGCTGTCTTGGATCGGGAGGTTGTGGTACCATGCAGAGGAGAATGGCCAATAGAGGTCCAAGGGGCCGCTGATCTGGTGGCACGTGCTCCTTCCTGTCTCCCTCAGCACCAGCATACCGCAACCTTGGGACCCAGGCCTGCTGAGGCTCTAGGGTTGTGTCATCAGCCCACGTCACAGAGGCCTGAGGGTAATAGAGTAGGCATTTCTTGCCTTTTTCTTGTTTTATAATTTAATATTGATTTTCTATTTCAGCATAATTTATATACAATGTTGTGTCTATTTGAGTCCTACAGCAACTTGATGCAGTTCTAAACGTAGCTGTACCTGGAGTATTTCGGATTCTCTTCCCTGTTAGGTTATTGAAGAATATTGAATAGCGTTCCCTGTGCTATCAGGTGCGTCATCGTTGATGAACTCTTTTTGATACATTACTGTGTTTCTGTTAATGCCAACCCCTTACTTCATCTTTCTCCGATCCCCAATTTCCCCCGATGGTAACTCTACATTTTGTGTCTCTGTTTGTGAGTCTGTGTTTGCTCTGTACATTACGTTCCTTGGTCTCCATTTTTCGACTGCACATGTAAGTGATATCCTGGGATATGTGTCTTTCTGTCTCTAATTTTCCAGAATTAGTGTGATCATCTACTGCTCCATCCGTGAAGCTACAAATAGCATGAGTTCATTTTGTTGTCTGGATGAGTGACAGTCCAGGGGGTATAGGTAGCACAACTTCTTTATCCAATCATCTCTCGCTGGACATTCTGGTCGTTTGGGTGTCTTGGCTATGGCAAAGAGTACCACAACGACCGTTGGGGGGGGGCAAATGTTTTATTCCAATGATGGTATTCTCTTGTTATACAAACTGGAGTGGGGATGCCAAGTCTCGTGGTAGCTCCAGTTTACAGTTTAGTAAGGAACATGCCTACTGATCTCCATACTGGCTGTTAGCAATTTACATTTCCACCAACAGCATAGTAGGATCCCCTTTTCTGCCTACCCTCTTGAGCACTTACTCTTTTCAGGTTTTTTGAGGACTGCAGGGAGGGAACACCTCGTCTCCATTTATTTGCATTCTCTAATCATGATAGATGCTGAACATCTTTTGATTGGATGTGCTGTTTTTTAAAAAGCGTGTGAGGATCATTGAGCTCTTGAAACATTTCTGCTTGGGGGTCGGGCCTGATTTGAATTCATTTCACATTACCTAGCCCAGGACGTTACTCCAGGGCAGGGGTCGTTTGCAGCCCCGCAGGCCTTGTGAATATTAAGTGCCCTTGAGCACAGTTTTTCAAGTTGTTGTTACAGGAAAGCGCCACGATGTGGCAGCACTTCTTCGTGTCCTCTGTGTTAACTTGGGCAAACCGAGCCTTAGAGGGAGTCTTGGTGTTGGGTTGCAAATTGGAGTCGAAAGTGGCTGAACACACACCACAGGGCTTGTGTGTGTTTACCTCTTCCCCCTTACCCTGCACAGCCAGACCCCAGGCAAATCCCAAGCCTTGCAAATGTGCTATTCGGAGGGTGCTGTGGTTTGTAGGTGGGGCGATTCTAAGGAAGGAGGCTGGAGGTACGAACCCCACTAGCAGGAGCTGTGGAGATCCAATGTCTTTTCACAGCTCTTCCCTCCCAGCGGGTCTACCAACATTTGGGTACACTAGGCTATGCTTACCTGTAAAAGGACTGTCTTGGATCAGGAGGTTGTGGTACCATGCAGAGCAGAATGGGCAATAGAGGTCCAAGGGGCCGGTGATCTGGTGGCACGTCCTCCTTCCTGTCTCCCTCAGCAACAGCATACTCCAGCCTTGGGACCCAGGCCTGCTGAGGCTCTAGGGTTGTGACATCAGCCCACGTCACAGAGGCCTGAGGGTAATAGAGTAGGCATTTCTTGCCTTTTACTTGTTTTATAATTTAGTATTGATTTCCTATTTCAGCATAGTTTATATACGGTGTTGTGTTTGAGTTCGACAGCAAGGTGATGAAGTTATGAATGTAGCTGTACCTGTAGTATTTTGGATTCTTCTCCCTGTTAGGTTATTGAAGAATATTGAGTAGCGTTCCTTGTGCTATCAGGTGTGTCATCGTTGATGAATTCTTTTTGATACATTAGTGTGTTTCTGTTAATCCCAACCTCCGACTTCATCCTTCCCCGATCCCCAATTTCCCCCTCTGGGAACTGTACACTTCTTTCTTCCGTTTGTGAACCTGGGTTTCCTTTGTATACTACATCCTTTGTATCCCTTTTTAGACTCCACATATAAGTGATATCCTGGAATATGTGTCTTTTTGTCTCTAAATTACCAGAATTAGTGAGATCATCTACTGCTCCATCCATGTTGCTGCAAATAGCATGGGTTCATTTTGCTTTCTGGATGAGTGATAGTCGCCAGAATGTAAGTAGCACAACATCTTTATCCATTCATCTCTCACTGGACATTTCGGTCGTTTGTATGTCTGGGCTATGGTAAAGAGTAGCACAACGTCCGTTGGGGTGCAAGTGTTTTATTCCAATGATGGTATTCTCTGGTTATACGGACTGGAGTGCGGTTTCCGTATCTCGTGGTAGCTCCAGTGTTTAGTTTAGTAAGGGACTTGCTAACTGATCTCCATACTGGCTATTATCAATTTACACTCCCACCAACAGCATAGTAGGGTTCCCTTTATTGGCTGCCCTCTTGAGCACTTACTCTTTTTAGGCTTTTTGAGGACTGCAGCCAGGGCACACCTCGTCTACATTTCTTTGCATTCTCTGAACATGACAGATCCTGAGCATTTTTTCATTTGATGTGCTGTTTTTAAAAATACGTGTAAGCACCACTGAGCCCTTGAAACATTTCTGCCTGAGAGTCGGGCCAGATTTGAGTTCATTTCAGATCAACTAGCCAAGGACATTTCTCGAGGGCAGGGGTCGTTTGTAGCCCCGCAGGCCTTGTGAATGTTAAGTGCCCTTGAGCACAGTTTTTCAAGTGGTTGTTACGGGAAAGCGCCACAAGGCGGCAGCACTTCTTCGTGTCCTCTGTGTTAACTTGGGCAAACACAGCCTTAGCAAGAGTCTTGGTGGTGGGTTGCAACTTGGAGTCGAACGTGGACGCACACACACCGCAGGGCTTGTGTATCTTTACCTCTTCCCCCTGACACTGCACCGCCACTCCCCAGGCAAATCCCAAGCCTTGCAAATGTGCTATTCGGAGGGTGGTCTGGTTTGTAGGTGGGGCGATTCTAAGGAAGGAGGCTGGAGGTGGATACCCCACTTAGCAGGAGCTGTGGAGATCTGGTGTCCTTTCACAGCTCCTCCCTCCCAGCGGGTCTACCATCATTTGGGTACACTAGGCTTTGCTTACCTGTAAGGGGGCTGTCTTGGATCGGGAGGTTGTGGTACCATGCAGAGGAGAATGGCCAATAGAGGTCCAAGGGGCCGCTGATCTGGTGGCACGTGCTCCTTCCTGTCTCCCTCAGCACCAGCATACCGCAACCTTGGGACCCAGGCCTGCTGAGGCTCTAGGGTTGTGTCATCAGCCCACGTCACAGAGGCCTGAGGGTAATAGAGTAGGCATTTCTTGCCTTTTTCTTGTTTTATAATTTAATATTGATTTTCTATTTCAGCATAATTTATATACAATGTTGTGTCTATTTGAGTCCTACAGCAACTTGATGCAGTTCTAAACGTAGCTGTACCTGGAGTATTTCGGATTCTCTTCCCTGTTAGGTTATTGAAGAATATTGAATAGCGTTCCCTGTGCTATCAGGTGCGTCATCGTTGATGAACTCTTTTTGATACATTACTGTGTTTCTGTTAATGCCAACCCCTTACTTCATCTTTCTCCGATCCCCAATTTCCCCCGATGGTAACTCTACATTTTGTGTCTCCGTTTGTGAGTCTGTGTTTGCTCTGTACATTACGTTCCTTGGTCTCCATTTTTCGACTGCACATGTAAGTGATATCCTGGGATATGTGTCTTTCTGTCTCTAATTTTCCAGAATTAGTGTGATCATCTACTGCTCCATCCGTGAAGCTACAAATAGCATGAGTTCATTTTGTTGTCTGGATGAGTGACAGTCCAGGGGGTATAGGTAGCACAACTTCTTTATCCAATCATCTCTCGCTGGACATTCTGGTCGTTTGGGTGTCTTGGCTATGGCAAAGAGTACCACAACGACCGTTGGGGGGGGCAAATGTTTTATTCCAATGATGGTATTCTCTTGTTATACAAACTGGAGTGGGGATGCCAAGTCTCGTGGTAGCTCCAGTTTACAGTTTAGTAAGGAACATGCCTACTGATCTCCATACTGGCTGTTAGCAATTTACATTTCCACCAACAGCATAGTAGGATCCCCTTTTCTGCCTACCCTCTTGAGCACTTACTCTTTTCAGGTTTTTTGAGGACTGCAGGGAGGGAACACCTCGTCTCCATTTATTTGCATTCTCTAATCATGATAGATGCTGAACATCTTTTGATTGGATGTGCTGTTTTTTAAAAAGCGTGTGAGGATCATTGAGCTCTTGAAACATTTCTGCTTGGGGGTCGGGCCTGATTTGAATTCATTTCACATTACCTAGCCCAGGACGTTACTCCAGGGCAGGGGTCGTTTGCAGCCCCGCAGGCCTTGTGAATATTAAGTGCCCTTGAGCACAGTTTTTCAAGTTGTTGTTACAGGAAAGCGCCACGATGTGGCAGCACTTCTTCGTGTCCTCTGTGTTAACTTGGGCAAACCGAGCCTTAGAGGGAGTCTTGGTGTTGGGTTGCAAATTGGAGTCGAAAGTGGCTGAACACACACCACAGGGCTTGTGTGTGTTTACCTCTTCCCCCTTACCCTGCACAGCCAGACCCCAGGCAAATCCCAAGCCTTGCAAATGTGCTATTCGGAGGGTGCTGTGGTTTGTAGGTGGGGCGATTCTAAGGAAGGAGGCTGGAGGTACGAACCCCACTAGCAGGAGCTGTGGAGATCCAATGTCTTTTCACAGCTCTTCCCTCCCAGCGGGTCTACCAACATTTGGGTACACTAGGCTTTGCTTACCTGTAAGAGGACTGTCTTGGATCAGGAGGTTGTGGTACCATGCAGAGCAGAATGGGCAATAGAGGTCCAAGGGGCCGGTGATCTGGTGGCACGTCCTCCTTCCTGTCTCCCTCAGCAACAGCATACTCCAGCCTTGGGACCCAGGCCTGCTGAGGCTCTAGGGTTGTGACATCAGCCCACGTCACAGAGGCCTGAGGGTAATAGAGTAGGCATTTCTTGCCTTTTACTTGTTTTATAATTTAGTATTGATTTCCTATTTCAGCATAGTTTATATACGGTGTTGTGTTTGAGTTCGACAGCAAGGTGATGAAGTTATGAATGTAGCTGTACCTGTAGTATTTTGGATTCTTCTCCCTGTTAGGTTATTGAAGAATATTGAGTAGCGTTCCTTGTGCTATCAGGTGTGTCATCGTTGATGAATTCTTTTTGATACATTAGTGTGTTTCTGTTAATCCCAACCTCCGACTTCATCCTTCCCCGATCCCCAATTTCCCCCTCTGGGAACTGTACACTTCTTTCTTCCGTTTGTGAACCTGGGTTTCCTTTGTATACTACATCCTTTGTATCCCTTTTTAGACTCCACATATAAGTGATATCCTGGAATATGTGTCTTTTTGTCTCTAAATTACCAGAATTAGTGAGATCATCTACTGCTCCATCCATGTTGCTGCAAATAGCATGGGTTCATTTTGCTTTCTGGATGAGTGATAGTCGCCAGAATGTAAGTAGCACAACATCTTTATCCATTCATCTCTCACTGGACATTTCGGTCGTTTGTATGTCTGGGCTATGGTAAAGAGTAGCACAACGTCCGTTGGGGTGCAAGTGTTTTATTCCAATGATGGTATTCTCTGGTTATACGGACTGGAGTGCGGTTTCCGTATCTCGTGGTAGCTCCAGTGTTTAGTTTAGTAAGGGACTTGCTAACTGATCTCCATACTGGCTATTATCAATTTACACTCCCACCAACAGCATAGTAGGGTTCCCTTTATTGGCTGCCCTCTTGAGCACTTACTCTTTTTAGGCTTTTTGAGGACTGCAGCCAGGGCACACCTCGTCTACATTTCTTTGCATTCTCTGAACATGACAGATCCTGAGCATTTTTTCATTTGATGTGCTGTTTTTAAAAATACGTGTAAGCACCACTGAGCCCTTGAAACATTTCTGCCTGAGAGTCGGGCCAGATTTGAGTTCATTTCAGATCAACTAGCCAAGGACATTTCTCGAGGGCAGGGGTCGTTTGTAGCCCCGCAGGCCTTGTGAATGTTAAGTGCCCTTGAGCACAGTTTTTCAAGTGGTTGTTACGGGAAAGCGCCACAAGGCGGCAGCACTTCTTCGTGTCCTCTGTGTTAACTTGGGCAAACACAGCCTTAGCAAGAGTCTTGGTGGTGGGTTGCAACTTGGAGTCGAACGTGGACGCACACACACCGCAGGGCTTGTGTATCTTTACCTCTTCCCCCTGACACTGCACCGCCACTCCCCAGGCAAATCCCAAGCCTTGCAAATGTGCTATTCGGAGGGTGGTCTGGTTTGTAGGTGGGGCGATTCTAAGGAAGGAGGCTGGAGGTGGATACCCCACTTAGCAGGAGCTGTGGAGATCTGGTGTCCTTTCACAGCTCCTCCCTCCCAGCGGGTCTACCATCATTTGGGTACACTAGGCTTTGCTTACCTGTAAGGGGGCTGTCTTGGATCGGGAGGTTGTGGTACCATGCAGAGGAGAATGGCCAATAGAGGTCCAAGGGGCCGCTGATCTGGTGGCACGTGCTCCTTCCTGTCTCCCTCAGCACCAGCATACCGCAACCTTGGGACCCAGGCCTGCTGAGGCTCTAGGGTTGTGTCATCAGCCCACGTCACAGAGGCCTGAGGGTAATAGAGTAGGCATTTCTTGCCTTTTTCTTGTTTTATAATTTAATATTGATTTTCTATTTCAGCATAATTTATATACAATGTTGTGTCTATTTGAGTCCTACAGCAACTTGATGCAGTTCTAAACGTAGCTGTACCTGGAGTATTTCGGATTCTCTTCCCTGTTAGGTTATTGAAGAATATTGAATAGCGTTCCCTGTGCTATCAGGTGCGTCATCGTTGATGAACTCTTTTTGATACATTACTGTGTTTCTGTTAATGCCAACCCCTTACTTCATCTTTCTCCGATCCCCAATTTCCCCCGATGGTAACTCTACATTTTGTGTCTCCGTTTGTGAGTCTGTGTTTGCTCTGTACATTACGTTCCTTGGTCTCCATTTTTCGACTGCACATGTAAGTGATATCCTGGGATATGTGTCTTTCTGTCTCTAATTTTCCAGAATTAGTGTGATCATCTACTGCTCCATCCGTGAAGCTACAAATAGCATGAGTTCATTTTGTTGTCTGGATGAGTGACAGTCCAGGGGGTATAGGTAGCACAACTTCTTTATCCAATCATCTCTCGCTGGACATTCTGGTCGTTTGGGTGTCTTGGCTATGGCAAAGAGTACCACAACGACCGTTGGGGGGGGGCAAATGTTTTATTCCAATGATGGTATTCTCTTGTTATACAAACTGGAGTGGGGATGCCAAGTCTCGTGGTAGCTCCAGTTTACAGTTTAGTAAGGAACATGCCTACTGATCTCCATACTGGCTGTTAGCAATTTACATTTCCACCAACAGCATAGTAGGATCCCCTTTTCTGCCTATCCTCTTGAGCACTTACTCTTTTCAGGTTTTTTGAGGACTGCAGGGAGGGAACACCTCGTCTCCATTTATTTGCATTCTCTAATCATGATAGATGCTGAACATCTTTTGATTGGATGTGCTGTTTTTTAAAAAGCGTGTGAGGATCATTGAGCTCTTGAAACATTTCTGCTTGGGGGTCGGGCCTGATTTGAATTCATTTCACATTACCTAGCCCAGGACGTTACTCCAGGGCAGGGGTCGTTTGCAGCCCCGCAGGCCTTGTGAATATTAAGTGCCCTTGAGCACAGTTTTTCAAGTTGTTGTTACAGGAAAGCGCCACGATGTGGCAGCACTTCTTCGTGTCCTCTGTGTTAACTTGGGCAAACCGAGCCTTAGAGGGAGTCTTGGTGTTGGGTTGCAAATTGGAGTCGAAAGTGGCTGAACACACACCACAGGGCTTGTGTGTGTTTACCTCTTCCCCCTTACCCTGCACAGCCAGACCCCAGGCAAATCCCAAGCCTTGCAAATGTGCTATTCGGAGGGTGCTGTGGTTTGTAGGTGGGGCGATTCTAAGGAAGGAGGCTGGAGGTACGAACCCCACTAGCAGGAGCTGTGGAGATCCAATGTCTTTTCACAGCTCTTCCCTCCCAGCGGGTCTACCAACATTTGGGTACACTAGGCTTTGCTTACCTGTAAGAGGACTGTCTTGGATCAGGAGGTTGTGGTACCATGCAGAGCAGAATGGGCAATAGAGGTCCAAGGGGCCGGTGACCTGGTGGCACGTCCTCCTTCCTGTCTCCCTCAGCAACAGCATACTCCAGCCTTGGGACCCAGGCCTGCTGAGGCTCTAGGGTTGTGACATCAGCCCACGTCACAGAGGCCTGAGGGTAATAGAGTAGGCATTTCTTGCCTTTTACTTGTTTTATAATTTAGTATTGATTTCCTATTTCAGCATAGTTTATATACGGTGTTGTGTTTGAGTTCGACAGCAAGGTGATGAAGTTATGAATGTAGCTGTACCTGTAGTATTTTGGATTCTTCTCCCTGTTAGGTTATTGAAGAATATTGAGTAGCGTTCCTTGTGCTATCAGGTGTGTCATCGTTGATGAATTCTTTTTGATACATTAGTGTGTTTCTGTTAATCCCAACCTCCGACTTCATCCTTCCCCGATCCCCAATTTCCCCCTCTGGGAACTGTACACTTCTTTCTTCCGTTTGTGAACCTGGGTTTCCTTTGTATACTACATCCTTTGTATCCCTTTTTAGACTCCACATATAAGTGATATCCTGGAATATGTGTCTTTTTGTCTCTAAATTACCAGAATTAGTGAGATCATCTACTGCTCCATCCATGTTGCTGCAAATAGCATGGGTTCATTTTGCTTTCTGGATGAGTGATAGTCGCCAGAATGTAAGTAGCACAACATCTTTATCCATTCATCTCTCACTGGACATTTCGGTCGTTTGTATGTCTGGGCTATGGTAAAGAGTAGCACAACGTCCGTTGGGGTGCAAGTGTTTTATTCCAATGATGGTATTCTCTGGTTATACGGACTGGAGTGCGGTTTCCGTATCTCGTGGTAGCTCCAGTGTTTAGTTTAGTAAGGGACTTGCTAACTGATCTCCATACTGGCTATTATCAATTTACACTCCCACCAACAGCATAGTAGGGTTCCCTTTATTGGCTGCCCTCTTGAGCACTTACTCTTTTTAGGCTTTTTGAGGACTGCAGCCAGGGCACACCTCGTCTACATTTCTTTGCATTCTCTGAACATGACAGATCCTGAGCATTTTTTCATTTGATGTGCTGTTTTTAAAAATACGTGTAAGCACCACTGAGCCCTTGAAACATTTCTGCCTGAGAGTCGGGCCAGATTTGAGTTCATTTCAGATCAACTAGCCAAGGACATTTCTCGAGGGCAGGGGTCGTTTGTAGCCCCGCAGGCCTTGTGAATGTTAAGTGCCCTTGAGCACAGTTTTTCAAGTGGTTGTTACGGGAAAGCGCCACAAGGCGGCAGCACTTCTTCGTGTCCTCTGTGTTAACTTGGGCAAACACAGCCTTAGCAAGAGTCTTGGTGGTGGGTTGCAACTTGGAGTCGAACGTGGACGCACACACACCGCAGGGCTTGTGTATCTTTACCTCTTCCCCCTGACACTGCACCGCCACTCCCCAGGCAAATCCCAAGCCTTGCAAATGTGCTATTCGGAGGGTGGTCTGGTTTGTAGGTGGGGCGATTCTAAGGAAGGAGGCTGGAGGTGGATACCCCACTTAGCAGGAGCTGTGGAGATCTGGTGTCCTTTCACAGCTCCTCCCTCCCAGCGGGTCTACCATCATTTGGGTACACTAGGCTTTGCTTACCTGTAAGGGGGCTGTCTTGGATCGGGAGGTTGTGGTACCATGCAGAGGAGAATGGCCAATAGAGGTCCAAGGGGCCGCTGATCTGGTGGCACGTGCTCCTTCCTGTCTCCCTCAGCACCAGCATACCGCAACCTTGGGACCCAGGCCTGCTGAGGCTCTAGGGTTGTGTCATCAGCCCACGTCACAGAGGCCTGAGGGTAATAGAGTAGGCATTTCTTGCCTTTTTCTTGTTTTATAATTTAATATTGATTTTCTATTTCAGCATAATTTATATACAATGTTGTGTCTATTTGAGTCCTACAGCAACTTGATGCAGTTCTAAACGTAGCTGTACCTGGAGTATTTCGGATTCTCTTCCCTGTTAGGTTATTGAAGAATATTGAATAGCGTTCCCTGTGCTATCAGGTGCGTCATCGTTGATGAACTCTTTTTGATACATTACTGTGTTTCTGTTAATGCCAACCCCTTACTTCATCTTTCTCCGATCCCCAATTTCCCCCGATGGTAACTCTACATTTTGTGTCTCCGTTTGTGAGTCTGTGTTTGCTCTGTACATTACGTTCCTTGGTCTCCATTTTTCGACTGCACATGTAAGTGATATCCTGGGATATGTGTCTTTCTGTCTCTAATTTTCCAGAATTAGTGTGATCATCTACTGCTCCATCCGTGAAGCTACAAATAGCATGAGTTCATTTTGTTGTCTGGATGAGTGACAGTCCAGGGGGTATAGGTAGCACAACTTCTTTATCCAATCATCTCTCGCTGGACATTCTGGTCGTTTGGGTGTCTTGGCTATGGCAAAGAGTACCACAACGACCGTTGGGGGGGGGCAAATGTTTTATTCCAATGATGGTATTCTCTTGTTATACAAACTGGAGTGGGGATGCCAAGTCTCGTGGTAGCTCCAGTTTACAGTTTAGTAAGGAACATGCCTACTGATCTCCATACTGGCTGTTAGCAATTTACATTTCCACCAACAGCATAGTAGGATCCCCTTTTCTGCCTACCCTCTTGAGCACTTACTCTTTTCAGGTTTTTTGAGGACTGCAGGGAGGGAACACCTCGTCTCCATTTATTTGCATTCTCTAATCATGATAGATGCTGAACATCTTTTGATTGGATGTGCTGTTTTTTAAAAAGCGTGTGAGGATCATTGAGCTCTTGAAACATTTCTGCTTGGGGGTCGGGCCTGATTTGAATTCATTTCACATTACCTAGCCCAGGACGTTACTCCAGGGCAGGGGTCGTTTGCAGCCCCGCAGGCCTTGTGAATATTAAGTGCCCTTGAGCACAGTTTTTCAAGTTGTTGTTACAGGAAAGCGCCACGATGTGGCAGCACTTCTTCGTGTCCTCTGTGTTAACTTGGGCAAACCGAGCCTTAGAGGGAGTCTTGGTGTTGGGTTGCAAATTGGAGTCGAAAGTGGCTGAACACACACCACAGGGCTTGTGTGTGTTTACCTCTTCCCCCTTACCCTGCACAGCCAGACCCCAGGCAAATCCCAAGCCTTGCAAATGTGCTATTCGGAGGGTGCTGTGGTTTGTAGGTGGGGCGATTCTAAGGAAGGAGGCTGGAGGTACGAACCCCACTAGCAGGAGCTGTGGAGATCCAATGTCTTTTCACAGCTCTTCCCTCCCAGCGGGTCTACCAACATTTGGGTACACTAGGCTTTGCTTACCTGTAAGAGGACTGTCTTGGATCAGGAGGTTGTGGTACCATGCAGAGCAGAATGGGCAATAGAGGTCCAAGGGGCCGGTGATCTGGTGGCACGTCCTCCTTCCTGTCTCCCTCAGCAACAGCATACTCCAGCCTTGGGACCCAGGCCTGCTGAGGCTCTAGGGTTGTGACATCAGCCCACGTCACAGAGGCCTGAGGGTAATAGAGTAGGCATTTCTTGCCTTTTACTTGTTTTATAATTTAGTATTGATTTCCTATTTCAGCATAGTTTATATACGGTGTTGTGTTTGAGTTCGACAGCAAGGTGATGAAGTTATGAATGTAGCTGTACCTGTAGTATTTTGGATTCTTCTCCCTGTTAGGTTATTGAAGAATATTGAGTAGCGTTCCTTGTGCTATCAGGTGTGTCATCGTTGATGAATTCTTTTTGATACATTAGTGTGTTTCTGTTAATCCCAACCTCCGACTTCATCCTTCCCCGATCCCCAATTTCCCCCTCTGGGAACTGTACACTTCTTTCTTCCGTTTGTGAACCTGGGTTTCCTTTGTATACTACATCCTTTGTATCCCTTTTTAGACTCCACATATAAGTGATATCCTGGAATATGTGTCTTTTTGTCTCTAAATTACCAGAATTAGTGAGATCATCTACTGCTCCATCCATGTTGCTGCAAATAGCATGGGTTCATTTTGCTTTCTGGATGAGTGATAGTCGCCAGAATGTAAGTAGCACAACATCTTTATCCATTCATCTCTCACTGGACATTTCGGTCGTTTGTATGTCTGGGCTATGGTAAAGAGTAGCACAACGTCCGTTGGGGTGCAAGTGTTTTATTCCAATGATGGTATTCTCTGGTTATACGGACTGGAGTGCGGTTTCCGTATCTCGTGGTAGCTCCAGTGTTTAGTTTAGTAAGGGACTTGCTAACTGATCTCCATACTGGCTATTATCAATTTACACTCCCACCAACAGCATAGTAGGGTTCCCTTTATTGGCTGCCCTCTTGAGCACTTACTCTTTTTAGGCTTTTTGAGGACTGCAGCCAGGGAACACCTCGTCTACATTTCTTTGCATTCTCTGAACATGACAGATCCTGAGCATTTTTTCATTTGATGTGCTGTTTTTAAAAATACGTGTAAGCACCACTGAGCCCTTGAAACATTTCTGCCTGAGAGTCGGGCCAGATTTGAGTTCATTTCAGATCAACTAGCCAAGGACATTTCTCGAGGGCAGGGGTCGTTTGTAGCCCCGCAGGCCTTGTGAATGTTAAGTGCCCTTGAGCACAGTTTTTCAAGTGGTTGTTACGGGAAAGCGCCACAAGGCGGCAGCACTTCTTCGTGTCCTCTGTGTTAACTTGGGCAAACACAGCCTTAGCAAGAGTCTTGGTGGTGGGTTGCAACTTGGAGTCGAACGTGGACGCACACACACCGCAGGGCTTGTGTATCTTTACCTCTTCCCCCTGACACTGCACCGCCACTCCCCAGGCAAATCCCAAGCCTTGCAAATGTGCTATTCGGAGGGTGGTCTGGTGTGTAGGTGGGGCGATTCTAAGGAAGGAGGCTGGAGGTGGATACCCCACTTAGCAGGAGCTGTGGAGATCTGGTGTCCTTTCACAGCTCCTCCCTCCCAGCGGGTCTACCATCATTTGGGTACACTAGGCTTTGCTTACCTGTAAGGGGGCTGTCTTGGATCGGGAGGTTGTGGTACCATGCAGAGGAGAATGGCCAATAGAGGTCCAAGGGGCCGCTGATCTGGTGGCACGTGCTCCTTCCTGTCTCCCTCAGCACCAGCATACCGCAACCTTGGGACCCAGGCCTGCTGAGGCTCTAGGGTTGTGTCATCAGCCCACGTCACAGAGGCCTGAGGGTAATAGAGTAGGCATTTCTTGCCTTTTTCTTGTTTTATAATTTAATATTGATTTTCTATTTCAGCATAATTTATATACAATGTTGTGTCTATTTGAGTCCTACAGCAACTTGATGCAGTTCTAAACGTAGCTGTACCTGGAGTATTTCGGATTCTCTTCCCTGTTAGGTTATTGAAGAATATTGAATAGCGTTCCCTGTGCTATCAGGTGCGTCATCGTTGATGAACTCTTTTTGATACATTACTGTGTTTCTGTTAATGCCAACCCCTTACTTCATCTTTCTCCGATCCCCAATTTCCCCCGATGGTAACTCTACATTTTGTGTCTCCGTTTGTGAGTCTGTGTTTGCTCTGTACATTACGTTCCTTGGTCTCCATTTTTCGACTGCACATGTAAGTGATATCCTGGGATATGTGTCTTTCTGTCTCTAATTTTCCAGAATTAGTGTGATCATCTACTGCTCCATCCGTGAAGCTACAAATAGCATGAGTTCATTTTGTTGTCTGGATGAGTGACAGTCCAGGGGGTATAGGTAGCACAACTTCTTTATCCAATCATCTCTCGCTGGACATTCTGGTCGTTTGGGTGTCTTGGCTATGGCAAAGAGTACCACAACGACCGTTGGGGGGGGGCAAATGTTTTATTCCAATGATGGTATTCTCTTGTTATACAAACTGGAGTGGGGATGCCAAGTCTCGTGGTAGCTCCAGTTTACAGTTTAGTAAGGAACATGCCTACTGATCTCCATACTGGCTGTTAGCAATTTACATTTCCACCAACAGCATAGTAGGATCCCCTTTTCTGCCTACCCTCTTGAGCACTTACTCTTTTCAGGTTTTTTGAGGACTGCAGGGAGGGAACACCTCGTCTCCATTTATTTGCATTCTCTAATCATGATAGATGCTGAACATCTTTTGATTGGATGTGCTGTTTTTTAAAAAGCGTGTGAGGATCATTGAGCTCTTGAAACATTTCTGCTTGGGGGTCGGGCCTGATTTGAATTCATTTCACATTACCTAGCCCAGGACGTTACTCCAGGGCAGGGGTCGTTTGCAGCCCCGCAGGCCTTGTGAATATTAAGTGCCCTTGAGCACAGTTTTTCAAGTTGTTGTTACAGGAAAGCGCCACGATGTGGCAGCACTTCTTCGTGTCCTCTGTGTTAACTTGGGCAAACCGAGCCTTAGAGGGAGTCTTGGTGTTGGGTTGCAAATTGGAGTCGAAAGTGGCTGAACACACACCACAGGGCTTGTGTGTGTTTACCTCTTCCCCCTTACCCTGCACAGCCAGACCCCAGGCAAATCCCAAGCCTTGCAAATGTGCTATTCGGAGGGTGCTGTGGTTTGTAGGTGGGGCGATTCTAAGGAAGGAGGCTGGAGGTACGAACCCCACTAGCAGGAGCTGTGGAGATCCAATGTCTTTTCACAGCTCTTCCCTCCCAGCGGGTCTACCAACATTTGGGTACACTAGGCTTTGCTTACCTGTAAGAGGACTGTCTTGGATCAGGAGGTTGTGGTACCATGCAGAGCAGAATGGGCAATAGAGGTCCAAGGGGCCGGTGATCTGGTGGCACGTCCTCCTTCCTGTCTCCCTCAGCAACAGCATACTCCAGCCTTGGGACCCAGGCCTGCTGAGGCTCTAGGGTTGTGACATCAGCCCACGTCACAGAGGCCTGAGGGTAATAGAGTAGGCATTTCTTGCCTTTTACTTGTTTTATAATTTAGTATTGATTTCCTATTTCAGCATAGTTTATATACGGTGTTGTGTTTGAGTTCGACAGCAAGGTGATGAAGTTATGAATGTAGCTGTACCTGTAGTATTTTGGATTCTTCTCCCTGTTAGGTTATTGAAGAATATTGAGTAGCGTTCCTTGTGCTATCAGGTGTGTCATCGTTGATGAATTCTTTTTGATACATTAGTGTGTTTCTGTTAATCCCAACCTCCGACTTCATCCTTCCCCGATCCCCAATTTCCCCCTCTGGGAACTGTACACTTCTTTCTTCCGTTTGTGAACCTGGGTTTCCTTTGTATACTACATCCTTTGTATCCCTTTTTAGACTCCACATATAAGTGATATCCTGGAATATGTGTCTTTTTGTCTCTAAATTACCAGAATTAGTGAGATCATCTACTGCTCCATCCATGTTGCTGCAAATAGCATGGGTTCATTTTGCTTTCTGGATGAGTGATAGTCGCCAGAATGTAAGTAGCACAACATCTTTATCCATTCATCTCTCACTGGACATTTCGGTCGTTTGTATGTCTGGGCTATGGTAAAGAGTAGCACAACGTCCGTTGGGGTGCAAGTGTTTTATTCCAATGATGGTATTCTCTGGTTATACGGACTGGAGTGCGGTTTCCGTATCTCGTGGTAGCTCCAGTGTTTAGTTTAGTAAGGGACTTGCTAACTGATCTCCATACTGGCTATTATCAATTTACACTCCCACCAACAGCATAGTAGGGTTCCCTTTATTGGCTGCCCTCTTGAGCACTTACTCTTTTTAGGCTTTTTGAGGACTGCAGCCAGGGCACACCTCGTCTACATTTCTTTGCATTCTCTGAACATGACAGATCCTGAGCATTTTTTCATTTGATGTGCTGTTTTTAAAAATACGTGTAAGCACCACTGAGCCCTTGAAACATTTCTGCCTGAGAGTCGGGCCAGATTTGAGTTCATTTCAGATCAACTAGCCAAGGACATTTCTCGAGGGCAGGGGTCGTTTGTAGCCCCGCAGGCCTTGTGAATGTTAAGTGCCCTTGAGCACAGTTTTTCAAGTGGTTGTTACGGGAAAGCGCCACAAGGCGGCAGCACTTCTTCGTGTCCTCTGTGTTAACTTGGGCAAACACAGCCTTAGCAAGAGTCTTGGTGGTGGGTTGCAACTTGGAGTCGAACGTGGACGCACACACACCGCAGGGCTTGTGTATCTTTACCTCTTCCCCCTGACACTGCACCGCCACTCCCCAGGCAAATCCCAAGCCTTGCAAATGTGCTATTCGGAGGGTGGTCTGGTTTGTAGGTGGGGCGATTCTAAGGAAGGAGGCTGGAGGTGGATACCCCACTTAGCAGGAGCTGTGGAGATCTGGTGTCCTTTCACAGCTCCTCCCTCCCAGCGGGTCTACCATCATTTGGGTACACTAGGCTTTGCTTACCTGTAAGGGGGCTGTCTTGGATCGGGAGGTTGTGGTACCATGCAGAGGAGAATGGCCAATAGAGGTCCAAGGGGCCGCTGATCTGGTGGCACGTGCTCCTTCCTGTCTCCCTCAGCACCAGCATACCGCAACCTTGGGACCCAGGCCTGCTGAGGCTCTAGGGTTGTGTCATCAGCCCACGTCACAGAGGCCTGAGGGTAATAGAGTAGGCATTTCTTGCCTTTTTCTTGTTTTATAATTTAATATTGATTTTCTATTTCAGCATAATTTATATACAATGTTGTGTCTATTTGAGTCCTACAGCAACTTGATGCAGTTCTAAACGTAGCTGTACCTGGAGTATTTCGGATTCTCTTCCCTGTTAGGTTATTGAAGAATATTGAATAGCGTTCCCTGTGCTATCAGGTGCGTCATCGTTGATGAACTCTTTTTGATACATTACTGTGTTTCTGTTAATGCCAACCCCTTACTTCATCTTTCTCCGATCCCCAATTTCCCCCGATGGTAACTCTACATTTTGTGTCTCCGTTTGTGAGTCTGTGTTTGCTCTGTACATTACGTTCCTTGGTCTCCATTTTTCGACTGCACATGTAAGTGATATCCTGGGATATGTGTCTTTCTGTCTCTAATTTTCCAGAATTAGTGTGATCATCTACTGCTCCATCCGTGAAGCTACAAATAGCATGAGTTCATTTTGTTGTCTGGATGAGTGACAGTCCAGGGGGTATAGGTAGCACAACTTCTTTATCCAATCATCTCTCGCTGGACATTCTGGTCGTTTGGGTGTCTTGGCTATGGCAAAGAGTACCACAACGACCGTTGGGGGGGGGCAAATGTTTTATTCCAATGATGGTATTCTCTTGTTATACAAACTGGAGTGGGGATGCCAAGTCTCGTGGTAGCTCCAGTTTACAGTTTAGTAAGGAACATGCCTACTGATCTCCATACTGGCTGTTAGCAATTTACATTTCCACCAACAGCATAGTAGGATCCCCTTTTCTGCCTACCCTCTTGAGCACTTACTCTTTTCAGGTTTTTTGAGGACTGCAGGGAGGGAACACCTCGTCTCCATTTATTTGCATTCTCTAATCATGATAGATGCTGAACATCTTTTGATTGGATGTGCTGTTTTTTAAAAAGCGTGTGAGGATCATTGAGCTCTTGAAACATTTCTGCTTGGGGGTCGGGCCTGATTTGAATTCATTTCACATTACCTAGCCCAGGACGTTACTCCAGGGCAGGGGTCGTTTGCAGCCCCGCAGGCCTTGTGAATATTAAGTGCCCTTGAGCACAGTTTTTCAAGTTGTTGTTACAGGAAAGCGCCACGATGTGGCAGCACTTCTTCGTGTCCTCTGTGTTAACTTGGGCAAACCGAGCCTTAGAGGGAGTCTTGGTGTTGGGTTGCAAATTGGAGTCGAAAGTGGCTGAACACACACCACAGGGCTTGTGTGTGTTTACCTCTTCCCCCTTACCCTGCACAGCCAGACCCCAGGCAAATCCCAAGCCTTGCAAATGTGCTATTCGGAGGGTGCTGTGGTTTGTAGGTGGGGCGATTCTAAGGAAGGAGGCTGGAGGTACGAACCCCACTAGCAGGAGCTGTGGAGATCCAATGTCTTTTCACAGCTCTTCCCTCCCAGCGGGTCTACCAACATTTGGGTACACTAGGCTTTGCTTACCTGTAAGAGGACTGTCTTGGATCAGGAGGTTGTGGTACCATGCAGAGCAGAATGGGCAATAGAGGTCCAAGGGGCCGGTGACCTGGTGGCACGTCCTCCTTCCTGTCTCCCTCAGCAACAGCATACTCCAGCCTTGGGACCCAGGCCTGCTGAGGCTCTAGGGTTGTGACATCAGCCCACGTCACAGAGGCCTGAGGGTAATAGAGTAGGCATTTCTTGCCTTTTACTTGTTTTATAATTTAGTATTGATTTCCTATTTCAGCATAGTTTATATACGGTGTTGTGTTTGAGTTCGACAGCAAGGTGATGAAGTTATGAATGTAGCTGTACCTGTAGTATTTTGGATTCTTCTCCCTGTTAGGTTATTGAAGAATATTGAGTAGCGTTCCTTGTGCTATCAGGTGTGTCATCGTTGATGAATTCTTTTTGATACATTAGTGTGTTTCTGTTAATCCCAACCTCCGACTTCATCCTTCCCCGATCCCCAATTTCCCCCTCTGGGAACTGTACACTTCTTTCTTCCGTTTGTGAACCTGGGTTTCCTTTGTATACTACATCCTTTGTATCCCTTTTTAGACTCCACATATAAGTGATATCCTGGAATATGTGTCTTTTTGTCTCTAAATTACCAGAATTAGTGAGATCATCTACTGCTCCATCCATGTTGCTGCAAATAGCATGGGTTCATTTTGCTTTCTGGATGAGTGATAGTCGCCAGAATGTAAGTAGCACAACATCTTTATCCATTCATCTCTCACTGGACATTTCGGTCGTTTGTATGTCTGGGCTATGGTAAAGAGTAGCACAACGTCCGTTGGGGTGCAAGTGTTTTATTCCAATGATGGTATTCTCTGGTTATACGGACTGGAGTGCGGTTTCCGTATCTCGTGGTAGCTCCAGTGTTTAGTTTAGTAAGGGACTTGCTAACTGATCTCCATACTGGCTATTATCAATTTACACTCCCACCAACAGCATAGTAGGGTTCCCTTTATTGGCTGCCCTCTTGAGCACTTACTCTTTTTAGGCTTTTTGAGGACTGCAGCCAGGGCACACCTCGTCTACATTTCTTTGCATTCTCTGAACATGACAGATCCTGAGCATTTTTTCATTTGATGTGCTGTTTTTAAAAATACGTGTAAGCACCACTGAGCCCTTGAAACATTTCTGCCTGAGAGTCGGGCCAGATTTGAGTTCATTTCAGATCAACTAGCCAAGGACATTTCTCGAGGGCAGGGGTCGTTTGTAGCCCCGCAGGCCTTGTGAATGTTAAGTGCCCTTGAGCACAGTTTTTCAAGTGGTTGTTACGGGAAAGCGCCACAAGGCGGCAGCACTTCTTCGTGTCCTCTGTGTTAACTTGGGCAAACACAGCCTTAGCAAGAGTCTTGGTGGTGGGTTGCAACTTGGAGTCGAACGTGGACGCACACACACCGCAGGGCTTGTGTATCTTTACCTCTTCCCCCTGACACTGCACCGCCACTCCCCAGGCAAATCCCAAGCCTTGCAAATGTGCTATTCGGAGGGTGGTCTGGTGTGTAGGTGGGGCGATTCTAAGGAAGGAGGCTGGAGGTGGATACCCCACTTAGCAGGAGCTGTGGAGATCTGGTGTCCTTTCACAGCTCCTCCCTCCCAGCGGGTCTACCATCATTTGGGTACACTAGGCTTTGCTTACCTGTAAGGGGGCTGTCTTGGATCGGGAGGTTGTGGTACCATGCAGAGGAGAATGGCCAATAGAGGTCCAAGGGGCCGCTGATCTGGTGGCACGTGCTCCTTCCTGTCTCCCTCAGCACCAGCATACCGCAACCTTGGGACCCAGGCCTGCTGAGGCTCTAGGGTTGTGTCATCAGCCCACGTCACAGAGGCCTGAGGGTAATAGAGTAGGCATTTCTTGCCTTTTTCTTGTTTTATAATTTAATATTGATTTTCTATTTCAGCATAATTTATATACAATGTTGTGTCTATTTGAGTCCTACAGCAACTTGATGCAGTTCTAAACGTAGCTGTACCTGGAGTATTTCGGATTCTCTTCCCTGTTAGGTTATTGAAGAATATTGAATAGCGTTCCCTGTGCTATCAGGTGCGTCATCGTTGATGAACTCTTTTTGATACATTACTGTGTTTCTGTTAATGCCAACCCCTTACTTCATCTTTCTCCGATCCCCAATTTCCCCCGATGGTAACTCTACATTTTGTGTCTCCGTTTGTGAGTCTGTGTTTGCTCTGTACATTACGTTCCTTGGTCTCCATTTTTCGACTGCACATGTAAGTGATATCCTGGGATATGTGTCTTTCTGTCTCTAATTTTCCAGAATTAGTGTGATCATCTACTGCTCCATCCGTGAAGCTACAAATAGCATGAGTTCATTTTGTTGTCTGGATGAGTGACAGTCCAGGGGGTATAGGTAGCACAACTTCTTTATCCAATCATCTCTCGCTGGACATTCTGGTCGTTTGGGTGTCTTGGCTATGGCAAAGAGTACCACAACGACCGTTGGGGGGGGGCAAATGTTTTATTCCAATGATGGTATTCTCTTGTTATACAAACTGGAGTGGGGATGCCAAGTCTCGTGGTAGCTCCAGTTTACAGTTTAGTAAGGAACATGCCTACTGATCTCCATACTGGCTGTTAGCAATTTACATTTCCACCAACAGCATAGTAGGATCCCCTTTTCTGCCTACCCTCTTGAGCACTTACTCTTTTCAGGTTTTTTGAGGACTGCAGGGAGGGAACACCTCGTCTCCATTTATTTGCATTCTCTAATCATGATAGATGCTGAACATCTTTTGATTGGATGTGCTGTTTTTTAAAAAGCGTGTGAGGATCATTGAGCTCTTGAAACATTTCTGCTTGGGGGTCGGGCCTGATTTGAATTCATTTCACATTACCTAGCCCAGGACGTTACTCCAGGGCAGGGGTCGTTTGCAGCCCCGCAGGCCTTGTGAATATTAAGTGCCCTTGAGCACAGTTTTTCAAGTTGTTGTTACAGGAAAGCGCCACGATGTGGCAGCACTTCTTCGTGTCCTCTGTGTTAACTTGGGCAAACCGAGCCTTAGAGGGAGTCTTGGTGTTGGGTTGCAAATTGGAGTCGAAAGTGGCTGAACACACACCACAGGGCTTGTGTGTGTTTACCTCTTCCCCCTTACCCTGCACAGCCAGACCCCAGGCAAATCCCAAGCCTTGCAAATGTGCTATTCGGAGGGTGCTGTGGTTTGTAGGTGGGGCGATTCTAAGGAAGGAGGCTGGAGGTACGAACCCCACTAGCAGGAGCTGTGGAGATCCAATGTCTTTTCACAGCTCTTCCCTCCCAGCGGGTCTACCAACATTTGGGTACACTAGGCTTTGCTTACCTGTAAGAGGACTGTCTTGGATCAGGAGGTTGTGGTACCATGCAGAGCAGAATGGGCAATAGAGGTCCAAGGGGCCGGTGACCTGGTGGCACGTCCTCCTTCCTGTCTCCCTCAGCAACAGCATACTCCAGCCTTGGGACCCAGGCCTGCTGAGGCTCTAGGGTTGTGACATCAGCCCACGTCACAGAGGCCTGAGGGTAATAGAGTAGGCATTTCTTGCCTTTTACTTGTTTTATAATTTAGTATTGATTTCCTATTTCAGCATAGTTTATATACGGTGTTGTGTTTGAGTTCGACAGCAAGGTGATGAAGTTATGAATGTAGCTGTACCTGTAGTATTTTGGATTCTTCTCCCTGTTAGGTTATTGAAGAATATTGAGTAGCGTTCCTTGTGCTATCAGGTGTGTCATCGTTGATGAATTCTTTTTGATACATTAGTGTGTTTCTGTTAATCCCAACCTCCGACTTCATCCTTCCCCGATCCCCAATTTCCCCCTCTGGGAACTGTACACTTCTTTCTTCCGTTTGTGAACCTGGGTTTCCTTTGTATACTACATCCTTTGTATCCCTTTTTAGACTCCACATATAAGTGATATCCTGGAATATGTGTCTTTTTGTCTCTAAATTACCAGAATTAGTGAGATCATCTACTGCTCCATCCATGTTGCTGCAAATAGCATGGGTTCATTTTGCTTTCTGGATGAGTGATAGTCGCCAGAATGTAAGTAGCACAACATCTTTATCCATTCATCTCTCACTGGACATTTCGGTCGTTTGTATGTCTGGGCTATGGTAAAGAGTAGCACAACGTCCGTTGGGGTGCAAGTGTTTTATTCCAATGATGGTATTCTCTGGTTATACGGACTGGAGTGCGGTTTCCGTATCTCGTGGTAGCTCCAGTGTTTAGTTTAGTAAGGGACTTGCTAACTGATCTCCATACTGGCTATTATCAATTTACACTCCCACCAACAGCATAGTAGGGTTCCCTTTATTGGCTGCCCTCTTGAGCACTTACTCTTTTTAGGCTTTTTGAGGACTGCAGCCAGGGCACACCTCGTCTACATTTCTTTGCATTCTCTGAACATGACAGATCCTGAGCATTTTTTCATTTGATGTGCTGTTTTTAAAAATACGTGTAAGCACCACTGAGCCCTTGAAACATTTCTGCCTGAGAGTCGGGCCAGATTTGAGTTCATTTCAGATCAACTAGCCAAGGACATTTCTCGAGGGCAGGGGTCGTTTGTAGCCCCGCAGGCCTTGTGAATGTTAAGTGCCCTTGAGCACAGTTTTTCAAGTGGTTGTTACGGGAAAGCGCCACAAGGCGGCAGCACTTCTTCGTGTCCTCTGTGTTAACTTGGGCAAACACAGCCTTAGCAAGAGTCTTGGTGGTGGGTTGCAACTTGGAGTCGAACGTGGACGCACACACACCGCAGGGCTTGTGTATCTTTACCTCTTCCCCCTGACACTGCACCGCCACTCCCCAGGCAAATCCCAAGCCTTGCAAATGTGCTATTCGGAGGGTGGTCTGGTGTGTAGGTGGGGCGATTCTAAGGAAGGAGGCTGGAGGTGGATACCCCACTTAGCAGGAGCTGTGGAGATCTGGTGTCCTTTCACAGCTCCTCCCTCCCAGCGGGTCTACCATCATTTGGGTACACTAGGCTTTGCTTACCTGTAAGGGGGCTGTCTTGGATCGGGAGGTTGTGGTACCATGCAGAGGAGAATGGCCAATAGAGGTCCAAGGGGCCGCTGATCTGGTGGCACGTGCTCCTTCCTGTCTCCCTCAGCACCAGCATACCGCAACCTTGGGACCCAGGCCTGCTGAGGCTCTAGGGTTGTGTCATCAGCCCACGTCACAGAGGCCTGAGGGTAATAGAGTAGGCATTTCTTGCCTTTTTCTTGTTTTATAATTTAATATTGATTTTCTATTTCAGCATAATTTATATACAATGTTGTGTCTATTTGAGTCCTACAGCAACTTGATGCAGTTCTAAACGTAGCTGTACCTGGAGTATTTCGGATTCTCTTCCCTGTTAGGTTATTGAAGAATATTGAATAGCGTTCCCTGTGCTATCAGGTGCGTCATCGTTGATGAACTCTTTTTGATACATTACTGTGTTTCTGTTAATGCCAACCCCTTACTTCATCTTTCTCCGATCCCCAATTTCCCCCGATGGTAACTCTACATTTTGTGTCTCCGTTTGTGAGTCTGTGTTTGCTCTGTACATTACGTTCCTTGGTCTCCATTTTTCGACTGCACATGTAAGTGATATCCTGGGATATGTGTCTTTCTGTCTCTAATTTTCCAGAATTAGTGTGATCATCTACTGCTCCATCCGTGAAGCTACAAATAGCATGAGTTCATTTTGTTGTCTGGATGAGTGACAGTCCAGGGGGTATAGGTAGCACAACTTCTTTATCCAATCATCTCTCGCTGGACATTCTGGTCGTTTGGGTGTCTTGGCTATGGCAAAGAGTACCACAACGACCGTTGGGGGGGGGCAAATGTTTTATTCCAATGATGGTATTCTCTTGTTATACAAACTGGAGTGGGGATGCCAAGTCTCGTGGTAGCTCCAGTTTACAGTTTAGTAAGGAACATGCCTACTGATCTCCATACTGGCTGTTAGCAATTTACATTTCCACCAACAGCATAGTAGGATCCCCTTTTCTGCCTACCCTCTTGAGCACTTACTCTTTTCAGGTTTTTTGAGGACTGCAGGGAGGGAACACCTCGTCTCCATTTATTTGCATTCTCTAATCATGATAGATGCTGAACATCTTTTGATTGGATGTGCTGTTTTTTAAAAAGCGTGTGAGGATCATTGAGCTCTTGAAACATTTCTGCTTGGGGGTCGGGCCTGATTTGAATTCATTTCACATTACCTAGCCCAGGACGTTACTCCAGGGCAGGGGTCGTTTGCAGCCCCGCAGGCCTTGTGAATATTAAGTGCCCTTGAGCACAGTTTTTCAAGTTGTTGTTACAGGAAAGCGCCACGATGTGGCAGCACTTCTTCGTGTCCTCTGTGTTAACTTGGGCAAACCGAGCCTTAGAGGGAGTCTTGGTGTTGGGTTGCAAATTGGAGTCGAAAGTGGCTGAACACACACCACAGGGCTTGTGTGTGTTTACCTCTTCCCCCTTACCCTGCACAGCCAGACCCCAGGCAAATCCCAAGCCTTGCAAATGTGCTATTCGGAGGGTGCTGTGGTTTGTAGGTGGGGCGATTCTAAGGAAGGAGGCTGGAGGTACGAACCCCACTAGCAGGAGCTGTGGAGATCCAATGTCTTTTCACAGCTCTTCCCTCCCAGCGGGTCTACCAACATTTGGGTACACTAGGCTTTGCTTACCTGTAAGAGGACTGTCTTGGATCAGGAGGTTGTGGTACCATGCAGAGCAGAATGGGCAATAGAGGTCCAAGGGGCCGGTGACCTGGTGGCACGTCCTCCTTCCTGTCTCCCTCAGCAACAGCATACTCCAGCCTTGGGACCCAGGCCTGCTGAGGCTCTAGGGTTGTGACATCAGCCCACGTCACAGAGGCCTGAGGGTAATAGAGTAGGCATTTCTTGCCTTTTACTTGTTTTATAATTTAGTATTGATTTCCTATTTCAGCATAGTTTATATACGGTGTTGTGTTTGAGTTCGACAGCAAGGTGATGAAGTTATGAATGTAGCTGTACCTGTAGTATTTTGGATTCTTCTCCCTGTTAGGTTATTGAAGAATATTGAGTAGCGTTCCTTGTGCTATCAGGTGTGTCATCGTTGATGAATTCTTTTTGATACATTAGTGTGTTTCTGTTAATCCCAACCTCCGACTTCATCCTTCCCCGATCCCCAATTTCCCCCTCTGGGAACTGTACACTTCTTTCTTCCGTTTGTGAACCTGGGTTTCCTTTGTATACTACATCCTTTGTATCCCTTTTTAGACTCCACATATAAGTGATATCCTGGAATATGTGTCTTTTTGTCTCTAAATTACCAGAATTAGTGAGATCATCTACTGCTCCATCCATGTTGCTGCAAATAGCATGGGTTCATTTTGCTTTCTGGATGAGTGATAGTCGCCAGAATGTAAGTAGCACAACATCTTTATCCATTCATCTCTCACTGGACATTTCGGTCGTTTGTATGTCTGGGCTATGGTAAAGAGTAGCACAACGTCCGTTGGGGTGCAAGTGTTTTATTCCAATGATGGTATTCTCTGGTTATACGGACTGGAGTGCGGTTTCCGTATCTCGTGGTAGCTCCAGTGTTTAGTTTAGTAAGGGACTTGCTAACTGATCTCCATACTGGCTATTATCAATTTACACTCCCACCAACAGCATAGTAGGGTTCCCTTTATTGGCTGCCCTCTTGAGCACTTACTCTTTTTAGGCTTTTTGAGGACTGCAGCCAGGGAACACCTCGTCTACATTTCTTTGCATTCTCTGAACATGACAGATCCTGAGCATTTTTTCATTTGATGTGCTGTTTTTAAAAATACGTGTAAGCACCACTGAGCCCTTGAAACATTTCTGCCTGAGAGTCGGGCCAGATTTGAGTTCATTTCAGATCAACTAGCCAAGGACATTTCTCGAGGGCAGGGGTCGTTTGTAGCCCCGCAGGCCTTGTGAATGTTAAGTGCCCTTGAGCACAGTTTTTCAAGTGGTTGTTACGGGAAAGCGCCACAAGGCGGCAGCACTTCTTCGTGTCCTCTGTGTTAACTTGGGCAAACACAGCCTTAGCAAGAGTCTTGGTGGTGGGTTGCAACTTGGAGTCGAACGTGGACGCACACACACCGCAGGGCTTGTGTATCTTTACCTCTTCCCCCTGACACTGCACCGCCACTCCCCAGGCAAATCCCAAGCCTTGCAAATGTGCTATTCGGAGGGTGGTCTGGTGTGTAGGTGGGGCGATTCTAAGGAAGGAGGCTGGAGGTGGATACCCCACTTAGCAGGAGCTGTGGAGATCTGGTGTCCTTTCACAGCTCCTCCCTCCCAGCGGGTCTACCATCATTTGGGTACACTAGGCTTTGCTTACCTGTAAGGGGGCTGTCTTGGATCGGGAGGTTGTGGTACCATGCAGAGGAGAATGGCCAATAGAGGTCCAAGGGGCCGCTGATCTGGTGGCACGTGCTCCTTCCTGTCTCCCTCAGCACCAGCATACCGCAACCTTGGGACCCAGGCCTGCTGAGGCTCTAGGGTTGTGTCATCAGCCCACGTCACAGAGGCCTGAGGGTAATAGAGTAGGCATTTCTTGCCTTTTTCTTGTTTTATAATTTAATATTGATTTTCTATTTCAGCATAATTTATATACAATGTTGTGTCTATTTGAGTCCTACAGCAACTTGATGCAGTTCTAAACGTAGCTGTACCTGGAGTATTTCGGATTCTCTTCCCTGTTAGGTTATTGAAGAATATTGAATAGCGTTCCCTGTGCTATCAGGTGCGTCATCGTTGATGAACTCTTTTTGATACATTACTGTGTTTCTGTTAATGCCAACCCCTTACTTCATCTTTCTCCGATCCCCAATTTCCCCCGATGGTAACTCTACATTTTGTGTCTCCGTTTGTGAGTCTGTGTTTGCTCTGTACATTACGTTCCTTGGTCTCCATTTTTCGACTGCACATGTAAGTGATATCCTGGGATATGTGTCTTTCTGTCTCTAATTTTCCAGAATTAGTGTGATCATCTACTGCTCCATCCGTGAAGCTACAAATAGCATGAGTTCATTTTGTTGTCTGGATGAGTGACAGTCCAGGGGGTATAGGTAGCACAACTTCTTTATCCAATCATCTCTCGCTGGACATTCTGGTCGTTTGGGTGTCTTGGCTATGGCAAAGAGTACCACAACGACCGTTGGGGGGGGGCAAATGTTTTATTCCAATGATGGTATTCTCTTGTTATACAAACTGGAGTGGGGATGCCAAGTCTCGTGGTAGCTCCAGTTTACAGTTTAGTAAGGAACATGCCTACTGATCTCCATACTGGCTGTTAGCAATTTACATTTCCACCAACAGCATAGTAGGATCCCCTTTTCTGCCTACCCTCTTGAGCACTTACTCTTTTCAGGTTTTTTGAGGACTGCAGGGAGGGAACACCTCGTCTCCATTTATTTGCATTCTCTAATCATGATAGATGCTGAACATCTTTTGATTGGATGTGCTGTTTTTTAAAAAGCGTGTGAGGATCATTGAGCTCTTGAAACATTTCTGCTTGGGGGTCGGGCCTGATTTGAATTCATTTCACATTACCTAGCCCAGGACGTTACTCCAGGGCAGGGGTCGTTTGCAGCCCCGCAGGCCTTGTGAATATTAAGTGCCCTTGAGCACAGTTTTTCAAGTTGTTGTTACAGGAAAGCGCCACGATGTGGCAGCACTTCTTCGTGTCCTCTGTGTTAACTTGGGCAAACCGAGCCTTAGAGGGAGTCTTGGTGTTGGGTTGCAAATTGGAGTCGAAAGTGGCTGAACACACACCACAGGGCTTGTGTGTGTTTACCTCTTCCCCCTTACCCTGCACAGCCAGACCCCAGGCAAATCCCAAGCCTTGCAAATGTGCTATTCGGAGGGTGCTGTGGTTTGTAGGTGGGGCGATTCTAAGGAAGGAGGCTGGAGGTACGAACCCCACTAGCAGGAGCTGTGGAGATCCAATGTCTTTTCACAGCTCTTCCCTCCCAGCGGGTCTACCAACATTTGGGTACACTAGGCTTTGCTTACCTGTAAGAGGACTGTCTTGGATCAGGAGGTTGTGGTACCATGCAGAGCAGAATGGGCAATAGAGGTCCAAGGGGCCGGTGATCTGGTGGCACGTCCTCCTTCCTGTCTCCCTCAGCAACAGCATACTCCAGCCTTGGGACCCAGGCCTGCTGAGGCTCTAGGGTTGTGACATCAGCCCACGTCACAGAGGCCTGAGGGTAATAGAGTAGCCATTTCTTGCCTTTTACTTGTTTTATAATTTAGTATTGATTTCCTATTTCAGCATAGTTTATATACGGTGTTGTGTTTGAGTTCGACAGCAAGGTGATGAAGTTATGAATGTAGCTGTACCTGTAGTATTTTGGATTCTTCTCCCTGTTAGGTTATTGAAGAATATTGAGTAGCGTTCCTTGTGCTATCAGGTGTGTCATCGTTGATGAATTCTTTTTGATACATTAGTGTGTTTCTGTTAATCCCAACCTCCGACTTCATCCTTCCCCGATCCCCAATTTCCCCCTCTGGGAACTGTACACTTCTTTCTTCCGTTTGTGAACCTGGGTTTCCTTTGTATACTACATCCTTTGTATCCCTTTTTAGACTCCACATATAAGTGATATCCTGGAATATGTGTCTTTTTGTCTCTAAATTACCAGAATTAGTGAGATCATCTACTGCTCCATCCATGTTGCTGCAAATAGCATGGGTTCATTTTGCTTTCTGGATGAGTGATAGTCGCCAGAATGTAAGTAGCACAACATCTTTATCCATTCATCTCTCACTGGACATTTCGGTCGTTTGTATGTCTGGGCTATGGTAAAGAGTAGCACAACGTCCGTTGGGGTGCAAGTGTTTTATTCCAATGATGGTATTCTCTGGTTATACGGACTGGAGTGCGGTTTCCGTATCTCGTGGTAGCTCCAGTGTTTAGTTTAGTAAGGGACTTGCTAACTGATCTCCATACTGGCTATTATCAATTTACACTCCCACCAACAGCATAGTAGGGTTCCCTTTATTGGCTGCCCTCTTGAGCACTTACTCTTTTTAGGCTTTTTGAGGACTGCAGCCAGGGAACACCTCGTCTACATTTCTTTGCATTCTCTGAACATGACAGATCCTGAGCATTTTTTCATTTGATGTGCTGTTTTTAAAAATACGTGTAAGTACCACTGAGCCCTTGAAACATTTCTGCCTGAGAGTCGGGCCAGATTTGAGTTCATTTCAGATCAACTAGCCAAGGACATTTCTCGAGGGCAGGGGTCGTTTGTAGCCCCGCAGGCCTTGTGAATGTTAAGTGCCCTTGAGCACAGTTTTTCAAGTGGTTGTTACGGGAAAGCGCCACAAGGCGGCAGCACTTCTTCGTGTCCTCTGTGTTAACTTGGGCAAACACAGCCTTAGCAAGAGTCTTGGTGGTGGGTTGCAACTTGGAGTCGAACGTGGACGCACACACACCGCAGGGCTTGTGTATCTTTACCTCTTCCCCCTGACACTGCACCGCCACTCCCCAGGCAAATCCCAAGCCTTGCAAATGTGCTATTCGGAGGGTGGTCTGGTGTGTAGGTGGGGCGATTCTAAGGAAGGAGGCTGGAGGTGGATACCCCACTTAGCAGGAGCTGTGGAGATCTGGTGTCCTTTCACAGCTCCTCCCCCCCAGCGGGTCTACCATCATTTGGGTACACTAGGCTTTGCTTACCTGTAAGGGGGCTGTCTTGGATCGGGAGGTTGTGGTACCATGCAGAGGAGAATGGCCAATAGAGGTCCAAGGGGCCGCTGATCTGGTGGCACGTGCTCCTTCCTGTCTCCCTCAGCACCAGCATACCGCAACCTTGGGACCCAGGCCTGCTGAGGCTCTAGGGTTGTGTCATCAGCCCACGTCACAGAGGCCTGAGGGTAATAGAGTAGGCATTTCTTGCCTTTTTCTTGTTTTATAATTTAATATTGATTTTCTATTTCAGCATAATTTATATACAATGTTGTGTCTATTTGAGTCCTACAGCAACTTGATGCAGTTCTAAACGTAGCTGTACCTGGAGTATTTCGGATTCTCTTCCCTGTTAGGTTATTGAAGAATATTGAATAGCGTTCCCTGTGCTATCAGGTGCGTCATCGTTGATGAACTCTTTTTGATACATTACTGTGTTTCTGTTAATGCCAACCCCTTACTTCATCTTTCTCCGATCCCCAATTTCCCCCGATGGTAACTCTACATTTTGTGTCTCCGTTTGTGAGTCTGTGTTTGCTCTGTACATTACGTTCCTTGGTCTCCATTTTTCGACTGCACATGTAAGTGATATCCTGGGATATGTGTCTTTCTGTCTCTAATTTTCCAGAATTAGTGTGATCATCTACTGCTCCATCCGTGAAGCTACAAATAGCATGAGTTCATTTTGTTGTCTGGATGAGTGACAGTCCAGGGGGTATAGGTAGCACAACTTCTTTATCCAATCATCTCTCGCTGGACATTCTGGTCGTTTGGGTGTCTTGGCTATGGCAAAGAGTACCACAACGACCGTTGGGGGGGGGCAAATGTTTTATTCCAATGATGGTATTCTCTTGTTATACAAACTGGAGTGGGGATGCCAAGTCTCGTGGTAGCTCCAGTTTACAGTTTAGTAAGGAACATGCCTACTGATCTCCATACTGGCTGTTAGCAATTTACATTTCCACCAACAGCATAGTAGGATCCCCTTTTCTGCCTACCCTCTTGAGCACTTACTCTTTTCAGGTTTTTTGAGGACTGCAGGGAGGGAACACCTCGTCTCCATTTATTTGCATTCTCTAATCATGATAGATGCTGAACATCTTTTGATTGGATGTGCTGTTTTTTAAAAAGCGTGTGAGGATCATTGAGCTCTTGAAACATTTCTGCTTGGGGGTCGGGCCTGATTTGAATTCATTTCACATTACCTAGCCCAGGACGTTACTCCAGGGCAGGGGTCGTTTGCAGCCCCGCAGGCCTTGTGAATATTAAGTGCCCTTGAGCACAGTTTTTCAAGTTGTTGTTACAGGAAAGCGCCACGATGTGGCAGCACTTCTTCGTGTCCTCTGTGTTAACTTGGGCAAACCGAGCCTTAGAGGGAGTCTTGGTGTTGGGTTGCAAATTGGAGTCGAAAGTGGCTGAACACACACCACAGGGCTTGTGTGTGTTTACCTCTTCCCCCTTACCCTGCACAGCCAGACCCCAGGCAAATCCCAAGCCTTGCAAATGTGCTATTCGGAGGGTGCTGTGGTTTGTAGGTGGGGCGATTCTAAGGAAGGAGGCTGGAGGTACGAACCCCACTAGCAGGAGCTGTGGAGATCCAATGTCTTTTCACAGCTCTTCCCTCCCAGCGGGTCTACCAACATTTGGGTACACTAGGCTTTGCTTACCTGTAAGAGGACTGTCTTGGATCAGGAGGTTGTGGTACCCTGCAGAGCAGAATGGGCAATAGAGGTCCAAGGGGCCGGTGATCTGGTGGCACGTCCTCCTTCCTGTCTCCCTCAGCAACAGCATACTCCAGCCTTGGGACCCAGGCCTGCTGAGGCTCTAGGGTTGTGACATCAGCCCACGTCACAGAGGCCTGAGGGTAATAGAGTAGCCATTTCTTGCCTTTTACTTGTTTTATAATTTAGTATTGATTTCCTATTTCAGCATAGTTTATATACGGTGTTGTGTTTGAGTTCGACAGCAAGGTGATGAAGTTATGAATGTAGCTGTACCTGTAGTATTTTGGATTCTTCTCCCTGTTAGGTTATTGAAGAATATTGAGTAGCGTTCCTTGTGCTATCAGGTGTGTCATCGTTGATGAATTCTTTTTGATACATTAGTGTGTTTCTGTTAATCCCAACCTCCGACTTCATCCTTCCCCGATCCCCAATTTCCCCCTCTGGGAACTGTACACTTCTTTCTTCCGTTTGTGAACCTGGGTTTCCTTTGTATACTACATCCTTTGTATCCCTTTTTAGACTCCACATATAAGTGATATCCTGGAATATGTGTCTTTTTGTCTCTAAATTACCAGAATTAGTGAGATCATCTACTGCTCCATCCATGTTGCTGCAAATAGCATGGGTTCATTTTGCTTTCTGGATGAGTGATAGTCGCCAGAATGTAAGTAGCACAACATCTTTATCCATTCATCTCTCACTGGACATTTCGGTCGTTTGTATGTCTGGGCTATGGTAAAGAGTAGCACAACGTCCGTTGGGGTGCAAGTGTTTTATTCCAATGATGGTATTCTCTGGTTATACGGACTGGAGTGCGGTTTCCGTATCTCGTGGTAGCTCCAGTGTTTAGTTTAGTAAGGGACTTGCTAACTGATCTCCATACTGGCTATTATCAATTTACACTCCCACCAACAGCATAGTAGGGTTCCCTTTATTGGCTGCCCTCTTGAGCACTTACTCTTTTTAGGCTTTTTGAGGACTGCAGCCAGGGAACACCTCGTCTACATTTCTTTGCATTCTCTGAACATGACAGATCCTGAGCATTTTTTCATTTGATGTGCTGTTTTTAAAAATACGTGTAAGTACCACTGAGCCCTTGAAACATTTCTGCCTGAGAGTCGGGCCAGATTTGAGTTCATTTCAGATCAACTAGCCAAGGACATTTCTCGAGGGCAGGGGTCGTTTGTAGCCCCGCAGGCCTTGTGAATGTTAAGTGCCCTTGAGCACAGTTTTTCAAGTGGTTGTTACGGGAAAGCGCCACAAGGCGGCAGCACTTCTTCGTGTCCTCTGTGTTAACTTGGGCAAACACAGCCTTAGCAAGAGTCTTGGTGGTGGGTTGCAACTTGGAGTCGAACGTGGACGCACACACACCGCAGGGCTTGTGTATCTTTACCTCTTCCCCCTGACACTGCACCGCCACTCCCCAGGCAAATCCCAAGCCTTGCAAATGTGCTATTCGGAGGGTGGTCTGGTGTGTAGGTGGGGCGATTCTAAGGAAGGAGGCTGGAGGTGGATACCCCACTTAGCAGGAGCTGTGGAGATCTGGTGTCCTTTCACAGCTCCTCCCTCCCAGCGGGTCTACCATCATTTGGGTACACTAGGCTTTGCTTACCTGTAAGGGGGCTGTCTTGGATCGGGAGGTTGTGGTACCATGCAGAGGAGAATGGCCAATAGAGGTCCAAGGGGCCGCTGATCTGGTGGCACGTGCTCCTTCCTGTCTCCCTCAGCACCAGCATACCGCAACCTTGGGACCCAGGCCTGCTGAGGCTCTAGGGTTGTGTCATCAGCCCACGTCACAGAGGCCTGAGGGTAATAGAGTAGGCATTTCTTGCCTTTTTCTTGTTTTATAATTTAATATTGATTTTCTATTTCAGCATAATTTATATACAATGTTGTGTCTATTTGAGTCCTACAGCAACTTGATGCAGTTCTAAACGTAGCTGTACCTGGAGTATTTCGGATTCTCTTCCCTGTTAGGTTATTGAAGAATATTGAATAGCGTTCCCTGTGCTATCAGGTGCGTCATCGTTGATGAACTCTTTTTGATACATTACTGTGTTTCTGTTAATGCCAACCCCTTACTTCATCTTTCTCCGATCCCCAATTTCCCCCGATGGTAACTCTACATTTTGTGTCTCCGTTTGTGAGTCTGTGTTTGCTCTGTACATTACGTTCCTTGGTCTCCATTTTTCGACTGCACATGTAAGTGATATCCTGGGATATGTGTCTTTCTGTCTCTAATTTTCCAGAATTAGTGTGATCATCTACTGCTCCATCCGTGAAGCTACAAATAGCATGAGTTCATTTTGTTGTCTGGATGAGTGACAGTCCAGGGGGTATAGGTAGCACAACTTCTTTATCCAATCATCTCTCGCTGGACATTCTGGTCGTTTGGGTGTCTTGGCTATGGCAAAGAGTACCACAACGACCGTTGGGGGGGGGCAAATGTTTTATTCCAATGATGGTATTCTCTTGTTATACAAACTGGAGTGGGGATGCCAAGTCTCGTGGTAGCTCCAGTTTACAGTTTAGTAAGGAACATGCCTACTGATCTCCATACTGGCTGTTAGCAATTTACATTTCCACCAACAGCATAGTAGGATCCCCTTTTCTGCCTACCCTCTTGAGCACTTACTCTTTTCAGGTTTTTTGAGGACTGCAGGGAGGGAACACCTCGTCTCCATTTATTTGCATTCTCTAATCATGATAGATGCTGAACATCTTTTGATTGGATGTGCTGTTTTTTAAAAAGCGTGTGAGGATCATTGAGCTCTTGAAACATTTCTGCTTGGGGGTCGGGCCTGATTTGAATTCATTTCACATTACCTAGCCCAGGACGTTACTCCAGGGCAGGGGTCGTTTGCAGCCCCGCAGGCCTTGTGAATATTAAGTGCCCTTGAGCACAGTTTTTCAAGTTGTTGTTACAGGAAAGCGCCACGATGTGGCAGCACTTCTTCGTGTCCTCTGTGTTAACTTGGGCAAACCGAGCCTTAGAGGGAGTCTTGGTGTTGGGTTGCAAATTGGAGTCGAAAGTGGCTGAACACACACCACAGGGCTTGTGTGTGTTTACCTCTTCCCCCTTACCCTGCACAGCCAGACCCCAGGCAAATCCCAAGCCTTGCAAATGTGCTATTCGGAGGGTGCTGTGGTTTGTAGGTGGGGCGATTCTAAGGAAGGAGGCTGGAGGTACGAACCCCACTAGCAGGAGCTGTGGAGATCCAATGTCTTTTCACAGCTCTTCCCTCCCAGCGGGTCTACCAACATTTGGGTACACTAGGCTTTGCTTACCTGTAAGAGGACTGTCTTGGATCAGGAGGTTGTGGTACCCTGCAGAGCAGAATGGGCAATAGAGGTCCAAGGGGCCGGTGATCTGGTGGCACGTCCTCCTTCCTGTCTCCCTCAGCAACAGCATACTCCAGCCTTGGGACCCAGGCCTGCTGAGGCTCTAGGGTTGTGACATCAGCCCACGTCACAGAGGCCTGAGGGTAATAGAGTAGCCATTTCTTGCCTTTTACTTGTTTTATAATTTAGTATTGATTTCCTATTTCAGCATAGTTTATATACGGTGTTGTGTTTGAGTTCGACAGCAAGGTGATGAAGTTATGAATGTAGCTGTACCTGTAGTATTTTGGATTCTTCTCCCTGTTAGGTTATTGAAGAATATTGAGTAGCGTTCCTTGTGCTATCAGGTGTGTCATCGTTGATGAATTCTTTTTGATACATTAGTGTGTTTCTGTTAATCCCAACCTCCGACTTCATCCTTCCCCGATCCCCAATTTCCCCCTCTGGGAACTGTACACTTCTTTCTTCCGTTTGTGAACCTGGGTTTCCTTTGTATACTACATCCTTTGTATCCCTTTTTAGACTCCACATATAAGTGATATCCTGGAATATGTGTCTTTTTGTCTCTAAATTACCAGAATTAGTGAGATCATCTACTGCTCCATCCATGTTGCTGCAAATAGCATGGGTTCATTTTGCTTTCTGGATGAGTGATAGTCGCCAGAATGTAAGTAGCACAACATCTTTATCCATTCATCTCTCACTGGACATTTCGGTCGTTTGTATGTCTGGGCTATGGTAAAGAGTAGCACAACGTCCGTTGGGGTGCAAGTGTTTTATTCCAATGATGGTATTCTCTGGTTATACGGACTGGAGTGCGGTTTCCGTATCTCGTGGTAGCTCCAGTGTTTAGTTTAGTAAGGGACTTGCTAACTGATCTCCATACTGGCTATTATCAATTTACACTCCCACCAACAGCATAGTAGGGTTCCCTTTATTGGCTGCCCTCTTGAGCACTTACTCTTTTTAGGCTTTTTGAGGACTGCAGCCAGGGAACACCTCGTCTACATTTCTTTGCATTCTCTGAACATGACAGATCCTGAGCATTTTTTCATTTGATGTGCTGTTTTTAAAAATACGTGTAAGTACCACTGAGCCCTTGAAACATTTCTGCCTGAGAGTCGGGCCAGATTTGAGTTCATTTCAGATCAACTAGCCAAGGACATTTCTCGAGGGCAGGGGTCGTTTGTAGCCCCGCAGGCCTTGTGAATGTTAAGTGCCCTTGAGCACAGTTTTTCAAGTGGTTGTTACGGGAAAGCGCCACAAGGCGGCAGCACTTCTTCGTGTCCTCTGTGTTAACTTGGGCAAACACAGCCTTAGCAAGAGTCTTGGTGGTGGGTTGCAACTTGGAGTCGAACGTGGACGCACACACACCGCAGGGCTTGTGTATCTTTACCTCTTCCCCCTGACACTGCACCGCCACTCCCCAGGCAAATCCCAAGCCTTGCAAATGTGCTATTCGGAGGGTGGTCTGGTTTGTAGGTGGGGCGATTCTAAGGAAGGAGGCTGGAGGTGGATACCCCACTTAGCAGGAGCTGTGGAGATCTGGTGTCCTTTCACAGCTCCTCCCTCCCAGCGGGTCTACCATCATTTGGGTACACTAGGCTTTGCTTACCTGTAAGGGGGCTGTCTTGGATCGGGAGGTTGTGGTACCATGCAGAGGAGAATGGCCAATAGAGGTCCAAGGGGCCGCTGATCTGGTGGCACGTGCTCCTTCCTGTCTCCCTCAGCACCAGCATACCGCAACCTTGGGACCCAGGCCTGCTGAGGCTCTAGGGTTGTGTCATCAGCCCACGTCACAGAGGCCTGAGGGTAATAGAGTAGGCATTTCTTGCCTTTTTCTTGTTTTATAATTTAATATTGATTTTCTATTTCAGCATAATTTATATACAATGTTGTGTCTATTTGAGTCCTACAGCAACTTGATGCAGTTCTAAACGTAGCTGTACCTGGAGTATTTCGGATTCTCTTCCCTGTTAGGTTATTGAAGAATATTGAATAGCGTTCCCTGTGCTATCAGGTGCGTCATCGTTGATGAACTCTTTTTGATACATTACTGTGTTTCTGTTAATGCCAACCCCTTACTTCATCTTTCTCCGATCCCCAATTTCCCCCGATGGTAACTCTACATTTTGTGTCTCCGTTTGTGAGTCTGTGTTTGCTCTGTACATTACGTTCCTTGGTCTCCATTTTTCGACTGCACATGTAAGTGATATCCTGGGATATGTGTCTTTCTGTCTCTAATTTTCCAGAATTAGTGTGATCATCTACTGCTCCATCCGTGAAGCTACAAATAGCATGAGTTCATTTTGTTGTCTGGATGAGTGACAGTCCAGGGGGTATAGGTAGCACAACTTCTTTATCCAATCATCTCTCGCTGGACATTCTGGTCGTTTGGGTGTCTTGGCTATGGCAAAGAGTACCACAACGACCGTTGGGGGGGGGGGCAAATGTTTTATTCCAATGATGGTATTCTCTTGTTATACAAACTGGAGTGGGGATGCCAAGTCTCGTGGTAGCTCCAGTTTACAGTTTAGTAAGGAACATGCCTACTGATCTCCATACTGGCTGTTAGCAATTTACATTTCCACCAACAGCATAGTAGGATCCCCTTTTCTGCCTACCCTCTTGAGCACTTACTCTTTTCAGGTTTTTTGAGGACTGCAGGGAGGGAACACCTCGTCTCCATTTATTTGCATTCTCTAATCATGATAGATGCTGAACATCTTTTGATTGGATGTGCTGTTTTTTAAAAAGCGTGTGAGGATCATTGAGCTCTTGAAACATTTCTGCTTGGGGGTCGGGCCTGATTTGAATTCATTTCACATTACCTAGCCCAGGACGTTACTCCAGGGCAGGGGTCGTTTGCAGCCCCGCAGGCCTTGTGAATATTAAGTGCCCTTGAGCACAGTTTTTCAAGTTGTTGTTACAGGAAAGCGCCACGATGTGGCAGCACTTCTTCGTGTCCTCTGTGTTAACTTGGGCAAACCGAGCCTTAGAGGGAGTCTTGGTGTTGGGTTGCAAATTGGAGTCGAAAGTGGCTGAACACACACCACAGGGCTTGTGTGTGTTTACCTCTTCCCCCTTACCCTGCACAGCCAGACCCCAGGCAAATCCCAAGCCTTGCAAATGTGCTATTCGGAGGGTGCTGTGGTTTGTAGGTGGGGCGATTCTAAGGAAGGAGGCTGGAGGTACGAACCCCACTAGCAGGAGCTGTGGAGATCCAATGTCTTTTCACAGCTCTTCCCTCCCAGCGGGTCTACCAACATTTGGGTACACTAGGCTTTGCTTACCTGTAAGAGGACTGTCTTGGATCAGGAGGTTGTGGTACCATGCAGAGCAGAATGGGCAATAGAGGTCCAAGGGGCCGGTGATCTGGTGGCACGTCCTCCTTCCTGTCTCCCTCAGCAACAGCATACTCCAGCCTTGGGACCCAGGCCTGCTGAGGCTCTAGGGTTGTGACATCAGCCCACGTCACAGAGGCCTGAGGGTAATAGAGTAGGCATTTCTTGCCTTTTACTTGTTTTATAATTTAGTATTGATTTCCTATTTCAGCATAGTTTATATACGGTGTTGTGTTTGAGTTCGACAGCAAGGTGATGAAGTTATGAATGTAGCTGTACCTGTAGTATTTTGGATTCTTCTCCCTGTTAGGTTATTGAAGAATATTGAGTAGCGTTCCTTGTGCTATCAGGTGTGTCATCGTTGATGAATTCTTTTTGATACATTAGTGTGTTTCTGTTAATCCCAACCTCCGACTTCATCCTTCCCCGATCCCCAATTTCCCCCTCTGGGAACTGTACACTTCTTTCTTCCGTTTGTGAACCTGGGTTTCCTTTGTATACTACATCCTTTGTATCCCTTTTTAGACTCCACATATAAGTGATATCCTGGAATATGTGTCTTTTTGTCTCTAAATTACCAGAATTAGTGAGATCATCTACTGCTCCATCCATGTTGCTGCAAATAGCATGGGTTCATTTTGCTTTCTGGATGAGTGATAGTCGCCAGAATGTAAGTAGCACAACATCTTTATCCATTCATCTCTCACTGGACATTTCGGTCGTTTGTATGTCTGGGCTATGGTAAAGAGTAGCACAACGTCCGTTGGGGTGCAAGTGTTTTATTCCAATGATGGTATTCTCTGGTTATACGGACTGGAGTGCGGTTTCCGTATCTCGTGGTAGCTCCAGTGTTTAGTTTAGTAAGGGACTTGCTAACTGATCTCCATACTGGCTATTATCAATTTACACTCCCACCAACAGCATAGTAGGGTTCCCTTTATTGGCTGCCCTCTTGAGCACTTACTCTTTTTAGGCTTTTTGAGGACTGCAGCCAGGGAACACCTCGTCTACATTTCTTTGCATTCTCTGAACATGACAGATCCTGAGCATTTTTTCATTTGATGTGCTGTTTTTAAAAATACGTGTAAGTACCACTGAGCCCTTGAAACATTTCTGCCTGAGAGTCGGGCCAGATTTGAGTTCATTTCAGATCAACTAGCCAAGGACATTTCTCGAGGGCAGGGGTCGTTTGTAGCCCCGCAGGCCTTGTGAATGTTAAGTGCCCTTGAGCACAGTTTTTCAAGTGGTTGTTACGGGAAAGCGCCACAAGGCGGCAGCACTTCTTCGTGTCCTCTGTGTTAACTTGGGCAAACACAGCCTTAGCAAGAGTCTTGGTGGTGGGTTGCAACTTGGAGTCGAACGTGGACGCACACACACCGCAGGGCTTGTGTATCTTTACCTCTTCCCCCTGACACTGCACCGCCACTCCCCAGGCAAATCCCAAGCCTTGCAAATGTGCTATTCGGAGGGTGGTCTGGTGTGTAGGTGGGGCGATTCTAAGGAAGGAGGCTGGAGGTGGATACCCCACTTAGCAGGAGCTGTGGAGATCTGGTGTCCTTTCACAGCTCCTCCCTCCCAGCGGGTCTACCATCATTTGGGTACACTAGGCTTTGCTTACCTGTAAGGGGGCTGTCTTGGATCGGGAGGTTGTGGTACCATGCAGAGGAGAATGGCCAATAGAGGTCCAAGGGGCCGCTGATCTGGTGGCACGTGCTCCTTCCTGTCTCCCTCAGCACCAGCATACCGCAACCTTGGGACCCAGGCCTGCTGAGGCTCTAGGGTTGTGTCATCAGCCCACGTCACAGAGGCCTGAGGGTAATAGAGTAGGCATTTCTTGCCTTTTTCTTGTTTTATAATTTAATATTGATTTTCTATTTCAGCATAATTTATATACAATGTTGTGTCTATTTGAGTCCTACAGCAACTTGATGCAGTTCTAAACGTAGCTGTACCTGGAGTATTTCGGATTCTCTTCCCTGTTAGGTTATTGAAGAATATTGAATAGCGTTCCCTGTGCTATCAGGTGCGTCATCGTTGATGAACTCTTTTTGATACATTACTGTGTTTCTGTTAATGCCAACCCCTTACTTCATCTTTCTCCGATCCCCAATTTCCCCCGATGGTAACTCTACATTTTGTGTCTCCGTTTGTGAGTCTGTGTTTGCTCTGTACATTACGTTCCTTGGTCTCCATTTTTCGACTGCACATGTAAGTGATATCCTGGGATATGTGTCTTTCTGTCTCTAATTTTCCAGAATTAGTGTGATCATCTACTGCTCCATCCGTGAAGCTACAAATAGCATGAGTTCATTTTGTTGTCTGGATGAGTGACAGTCCAGGGGGTATAGGTAGCACAACTTCTTTATCCAATCATCTCTCGCTGGACATTCTGGTCGTTTGGGTGTCTTGGCTATGGCAAAGAGTACCACAACGACCGTTGGGGGGGGGCAAATGTTTTATTCCAATGATGGTATTCTCTTGTTATACAAACTGGAGTGGGGATGCCAAGTCTCGTGGTAGCTCCAGTTTACAGTTTAGTAAGGAACATGCCTACTGATCTCCATACTGGCTGTTAGCAATTTACATTTCCACCAACAGCATAGTAGGATCCCCTTTTCTGCCTACCCTCTTGAGCACTTACTCTTTTCAGGTTTTTTGAGGACTGCAGGGAGGGAACACCTCGTCTCCATTTATTTGCATTCTCTAATCATGATAGATGCTGAACATCTTTTGATTGGATGTGCTGTTTTTTAAAAAGCGTGTGAGGATCATTGAGCTCTTGAAACATTTCTGCTTGGGGGTCGGGCCTGATTTGAATTCATTTCACATTACCTAGCCCAGGACGTTACTCCAGGGCAGGGGTCGTTTGCAGCCCCGCAGGCCTTGTGAATATTAAGTGCCCTTGAGCACAGTTTTTCAAGTTGTTGTTACAGGAAAGCGCCACGATGTGGCAGCACTTCTTCGTGTCCTCTGTGTTAACTTGGGCAAACCGAGCCTTAGAGGGAGTCTTGGTGTTGGGTTGCAAATTGGAGTCGAAAGTGGCTGAACACACACCACAGGGCTTGTGTGTGTTTACCTCTTCCCCCTTACCCTGCACAGCCAGACCCCAGGCAAATCCCAAGCCTTGCAAATGTGCTATTCGGAGGGTGCTGTGGTTTGTAGGTGGGGCGATTCTAAGGAAGGAGGCTGGAGGTACGAACCCCACTAGCAGGAGCTGTGGAGATCCAATGTCTTTTCACAGCTCTTCCCTCCCAGCGGGTCTACCAACATTTGGGTACACTAGGCTTTGCTTACCTGTAAGAGGACTGTCTTGGATCAGGAGGTTGTGGTACCCTGCAGAGCAGAATGGGCAATAGAGGTCCAAGGGGCCGGTGATCTGGTGGCACGTCCTCCTTCCTGTCTCCCTCAGCAACAGCATACTCCAGCCTTGGGACCCAGGCCTGCTGAGGCTCTAGGGTTGTGACATCAGCCCACGTCACAGAGGCCTGAGGGTAATAGAGTAGCCATTTCTTGCCTTTTACTTGTTTTATAATTTAGTATTGATTTCCTATTTCAGCATAGTTTATATACGGTGTTGTGTTTGAGTTCGACAGCAAGGTGATGAAGTTATGAATGTAGCTGTACCTGTAGTATTTTGGATTCTTCTCCCTGTTAGGTTATTGAAGAATATTGAGTAGCGTTCCTTGTGCTATCAGGTGTGTCATCGTTGATGAATTCTTTTTGATACATTAGTGTGTTTCTGTTAATCCCAACCTCCGACTTCATCCTTCCCCGATCCCCAATTTCCCCCTCTGGGAACTGTACACTTCTTTCTTCCGTTTGTGAACCTGGGTTTCCTTTGTATACTACATCCTTTGTATCCCTTTTTAGACTCCACATATAAGTGATATCCTGGAATATGTGTCTTTTTGTCTCTAAATTACCAGAATTAGTGAGATCATCTACTGCTCCATCCATGTTGCTGCAAATAGCATGGGTTCATTTTGCTTTCTGGATGAGTGATAGTCGCCAGAATGTAAGTAGCACAACATCTTTATCCATTCATCTCTCACTGGACATTTCGGTCGTTTGTATGTCTGGGCTATGGTAAAGAGTAGCACAACGTCCGTTGGGGTGCAAGTGTTTTATTCCAATGATGGTATTCTCTGGTTATACGGACTGGAGTGCGGTTTCCGTATCTCGTGGTAGCTCCAGTGTTTAGTTTAGTAAGGGACTTGCTAACTGATCTCCATACTGGCTATTATCAATTTACACTCCCACCAACAGCATAGTAGGGTTCCCTTTATTGGCTGCCCTCTTGAGCACTTACTCTTTTTAGGCTTTTTGAGGACTGCAGCCAGGGAACACCTCGTCTACATTTCTTTGCATTCTCTGAACATGACAGATCCTGAGCATTTTTTCATTTGATGTGCTGTTTTTAAAAATACGTGTAAGTACCACTGAGCCCTTGAAACATTTCTGCCTGAGAGTCGGGCCAGATTTGAGTTCATTTCAGATCAACTAGCCAAGGACATTTCTCGAGGGCAGGGGTCGTTTGTAGCCCCGCAGGCCTTGTGAATGTTAAGTGCCCTTGAGCACAGTTTTTCAAGTGGTTGTTACGGGAAAGCGCCACAAGGCGGCAGCACTTCTTCGTGTCCTCTGTGTTAACTTGGGCAAACACAGCCTTAGCAAGAGTCTTGGTGGTGGGTTGCAACTTGGAGTCGAACGTGGACGCACACACACCGCAGGGCTTGTGTATCTTTACCTCTTCCCCCTGACACTGCACCGCCACTCCCCAGGCAAATCCCAAGCCTTGCAAATGTGCTATTCGGAGGGTGGTCTGGTTTGTAGGTGGGGCGATTCTAAGGAAGGAGGCTGGAGGTGGATACCCCACTTAGCAGGAGCTGTGGAGATCTGGTGTCCTTTCACAGCTCCTCCCTCCCAGCGGGTCTACCATCATTTGGGTACACTAGGCTTTGCTTACCTGTAAGGGGGCTGTCTTGGATCGGGAGGTTGTGGTACCATGCAGAGGAGAATGGCCAATAGAGGTCCAAGGGGCCGCTGATCTGGTGGCACGTGCTCCTTCCTGTCTCCCTCAGCACCAGCATACCGCAACCTTGGGACCCAGGCCTGCTGAGGCTCTAGGGTTGTGTCATCAGCCCACGTCACAGAGGCCTGAGGGTAATAGAGTAGGCATTTCTTGCCTTTTTCTTGTTTTATAATTTAATATTGATTTTCTATTTCAGCATAATTTATATACAATGTTGTGTCTATTTGAGTCCTACAGCAACTTGATGCAGTTCTAAACGTAGCTGTACCTGGAGTATTTCGGATTCTCTTCCCTGTTAGGTTATTGAAGAATATTGAATAGCGTTCCCTGTGCTATCAGGTGCGTCATCGTTGATGAACTCTTTTTGATACATTACTGTGTTTCTGTTAATGCCAACCCCTTACTTCATCTTTCTCCGATCCCCAATTTCCCCCGATGGTAACTCTACATTTTGTGTCTCCGTTTGTGAGTCTGTGTTTGCTCTGTACATTACGTTCCTTGGTCTCCATTTTTCGACTGCACATGTAAGTGATATCCTGGGATATGTGTCTTTCTGTCTCTAATTTTCCAGAATTAGTGTGATCATCTACTGCTCCATCCGTGAAGCTACAAATAGCATGAGTTCATTTTGTTGTCTGGATGAGTGACAGTCCAGGGGGTATAGGTAGCACAACTTCTTTATCCAATCATCTCTCGCTGGACATTCTGGTCGTTTGGGTGTCTTGGCTATGGCAAAGAGTACCACAACGACCGTTGGGGGGGGGGGCAAATGTTTTATTCCAATGATGGTATTCTCTTGTTATACAAACTGGAGTGGGGATGCCAAGTCTCGTGGTAGCTCCAGTTTACAGTTTAGTAAGGAACATGCCTACTGATCTCCATACTGGCTGTTAGCAATTTACATTTCCACCAACAGCATAGTAGGATCCCCTTTTCTGCCTACCCTCTTGAGCACTTACTCTTTTCAGGTTTTTTGAGGACTGCAGGGAGGGAACACCTCGTCTCCATTTATTTGCATTCTCTAATCATGATAGATGCTGAACATCTTTTGATTGGATGTGCTGTTTTTTAAAAAGCGTGTGAGGATCATTGAGCTCTTGAAACATTTCTGCTTGGGGGTCGGGCCTGATTTGAATTCATTTCACATTACCTAGCCCAGGACGTTACTCCAGGGCAGGGGTCGTTTGCAGCCCCGCAGGCCTTGTGAATATTAAGTGCCCTTGAGCACAGTTTTTCAAGTTGTTGTTACAGGAAAGCGCCACGATGTGGCAGCACTTCTTCGTGTCCTCTGTGTTAACTTGGGCAAACCGAGCCTTAGAGGGAGTCTTGGTGTTGGGTTGCAAATTGGAGTCGAAAGTGGCTGAACACACACCACAGGGCTTGTGTGTGTTTACCTCTTCCCCCTTACCCTGCACAGCCAGACCCCAGGCAAATCCCAAGCCTTGCAAATGTGCTATTCGGAGGGTGCTGTGGTTTGTAGGTGGGGCGATTCTAAGGAAGGAGGCTGGAGGTACGAACCCCACTAGCAGGAGCTGTGGAGATCCAATGTCTTTTCACAGCTCTTCCCTCCCAGCGGGTCTACCAACATTTGGGTACACTAGGCTTTGCTTACCTGTAAGAGGACTGTCTTGGATCAGGAGGTTGTGGTACCCTGCAGAGCAGAATGGGCAATAGAGGTCCAAGGGGCCGGTGATCTGGTGGCACGTCCTCCTTCCTGTCTCCCTCAGCAACAGCATACTCCAGCCTTGGGACCCAGGCCTGCTGAGGCTCTAGGGTTGTGACATCAGCCCACGTCACAGAGGCCTGAGGGTAATAGAGTAGCCATTTCTTGCCTTTTACTTGTTTTATAATTTAGTATTGATTTCCTATTTCAGCATAGTTTATATACGGTGTTGTGTTTGAGTTCGACAGCAAGGTGATGAAGTTATGAATGTAGCTGTACCTGTAGTATTTTGGATTCTTCTCCCTGTTAGGTTATTGAAGAATATTGAGTAGCGTTCCTTGTGCTATCAGGTGTGTCATCGTTGATGAATTCTTTTTGATACATTAGTGTGTTTCTGTTAATCCCAACCTCCGACTTCATCCTTCCCCGATCCCCAATTTCCCCCTCTGGGAACTGTACACTTCTTTCTTCCGTTTGTGAACCTGGGTTTCCTTTGTATACTACATCCTTTGTATCCCTTTTTAGACTCCACATATAAGTGATATCCTGGAATATGTGTCTTTTTGTCTCTAAATTACCAGAATTAGTGAGATCATCTACTGCTCCATCCATGTTGCTGCAAATAGCATGGGTTCATTTTGCTTTCTGGATGAGTGATAGTCGCCAGAATGTAAGTAGCACAACATCTTTATCCATTCATCTCTCACTGGACATTTCGGTCGTTTGTATGTCTGGGCTATGGTAAAGAGTAGCACAACGTCCGTTGGGGTGCAAGTGTTTTATTCCAATGATGGTATTCTCTGGTTATACGGACTGGAGTGCGGTTTCCGTATCTCGTGGTAGCTCCAGTGTTTAGTTTAGTAAGGGACTTGCTAACTGATCTCCATACTGGCTATTATCAATTTACACTCCCACCAACAGCATAGTAGGGTTCCCTTTATTGGCTGCCCTCTTGAGCACTTACTCTTTTTAGGCTTTTTGAGGACTGCAGCCAGGGAACACCTCGTCTACATTTCTTTGCATTCTCTGAACATGACAGATCCTGAGCATTTTTTCATTTGATGTGCTGTTTTTAAAAATACGTGTAAGTACCACTGAGCTCTTGAAACATTTCTGCCTGAGAGTCGGGCCAGATTTGAGTTCATTTCAGATCAACTAGCCAAGGACATTTCTCGAGGGCAGGGGTCGTTTGTAGCCCCGCAGGCCTTGTGAATGTTAAGTGCCCTTGAGCACAGTTTTTCAAGTGGTTGTTACGGGAAAGCGCCACAAGGCGGCAGCACTTCTTCGTGTCCTCTGTGTTAACTTGGGCAAACACAGCCTTAGCAAGAGTCTTGGTGGTGGGTTGCAACTTGGAGTCGAACGTGGACGCACACACACCGCAGGGCTTGTGTATCTTTACCTCTTCCCCCTGACACTGCACCGCCACTCCCCAGGCAAATCCCAAGCCTTGCAAATGTGCTATTCGGAGGGTGGTCTGGTGTGTAGGTGGGGCGATTCTAAGGAAGGAGGCTGGAGGTGGATACCCCACTTAGCAGGAGCTGTGGAGATCTGGTGTCCTTTCACAGCTCCTCCCTCCCAGCGGGTCTACCATCATTTGGGTACACTAGGCTTTGCTTACCTGTAAGGGGGCTGTCTTGGATCGGGAGGTTGTGGTACCATGCAGAGGAGAATGGCCAATAGAGGTCCAAGGGGCCGCTGATCTGGTGGCACGTGCTCCTTCCTGTCTCCCTCAGCACCAGCATACCGCAACCTTGGGACCCAGGCCTGCTGAGGCTCTAGGGTTGTGTCATCAGCCCACGTCACAGAGGCCTGAGGGTAATAGAGTAGGCATTTCTTGCCTTTTTCTTGTTTTATAATTTAATATTGATTTTCTATTTCAGCATAATTTATATACAATGTTGTGTCTATTTGAGTCCTACAGCAACTTGATGCAGTTCTAAACGTAGCTGTACCTGGAGTATTTCGGATTCTCTTCCCTGTTAGGTTATTGAAGAATATTGAATAGCGTTCCCTGTGCTATCAGGTGCGTCATCGTTGATGAACTCTTTTTGATACATTACTGTGTTTCTGTTAATGCCAACCCCTTACTTCATCTTTCTCCGATCCCCAATTTCCCCCGATGGTAACTCTACATTTTGTGTCTCCGTTTGTGAGTCTGTGTTTGCTCTGTACATTACGTTCCTTGGTCTCCATTTTTCGACTGCACATGTAAGTGATATCCTGGGATATGTGTCTTTCTGTCTCTAATTTTCCAGAATTAGTGTGATCATCTACTGCTCCATCCGTGAAGCTACAAATAGCATGAGTTCATTTTGTTGTCTGGATGAGTGACAGTCCAGGGGGTATAGGTAGCACAACTTCTTTATCCAATCATCTCTCGCTGGACATTCTGGTCGTTTGGGTGTCTTGGCTATGGCAAAGAGTACCACAACGACCGTTGGGGGGGGGGGCAAATGTTTTATTCCAATGATGGTATTCTCTTGTTATACAAACTGGAGTGGGGATGCCAAGTCTCGTGGTAGCTCCAGTTTACAGTTTAGTAAGGAACATGCCTACTGATCTCCATACTGGCTGTTAGCAATTTACATTTCCACCAACAGCATAGTAGGATCCCCTTTTCTGCCTACCCTCTTGAGCACTTACTCTTTTCAGGTTTTTTGAGGACTGCAGGGAGGGAACACCTCGTCTCCATTTATTTGCATTCTCTAATCATGATAGATGCTGAACATCTTTTGATTGGATGTGCTGTTTTTTAAAAAGCGTGTGAGGATCATTGAGCTCTTGAAACATTTCTGCTTGGGGGTCGGGCCTGATTTGAATTCATTTCACATTACCTAGCCCAGGACGTTACTCCAGGGCAGGGGTCGTTTGCAGCCCCGCAGGCCTTGTGAATATTAAGTGCCCTTGAGCACAGTTTTTCAAGTTGTTGTTACAGGAAAGCGCCACGATGTGGCAGCACTTCTTCGTGTCCTCTGTGTTAACTTGGGCAAACCGAGCCTTAGAGGGAGTCTTGGTGTTGGGTTGCAAATTGGAGTCGAAAGTGGCTGAACACACACCACAGGGCTTGTGTGTGTTTACCTCTTCCCCCTTACCCTGCACAGCCAGACCCCAGGCAAATCCCAAGCCTTGCAAATGTGCTATTCGGAGGGTGCTGTGGTTTGTAGGTGGGGCGATTCTAAGGAAGGAGGCTGGAGGTACGAACCCCACTAGCAGGAGCTGTGGAGATCCAATGTCTTTTCACAGCTCTTCCCTCCCAGCGGGTCTACCAACATTTGGGTACACTAGGCTTTGCTTACCTGTAAGAGGACTGTCTTGGATCAGGAGGTTGTGGTACCATGCAGAGCAGAATGGGCAATAGAGGTCCAAGGGGCCGGTGACCTGGTGGCACGTCCTCCTTCCTGTCTCCCTCAGCAACAGCATACTCCAGCCTTGGGACCCAGGCCTGCTGAGGCTCTAGGGTTGTGACATCAGCCCACGTCACAGAGGCCTGAGGGTAATAGAGTAGGCATTTCTTGCCTTTTACTTGTTTTATAATTTAGTATTGATTTCCTATTTCAGCATAGTTTATATACGGTGTTGTGTTTGAGTTCGACAGCAAGGTGATGAAGTTATGAATGTAGCTGTACCTGTAGTATTTTGGATTCTTTTCCCTGTTAGGTTATTGAAGAATATTGAGTAGCGTTCCTTGTGCTATCAGGTGTGTCATCGTTGATGAATTCTTTTTGATACATTAGTGTGTTTCTGTTAATCCCAACCTCCGACTTCATCCTTCCCCGATCCCCAATTTCCCCCTCTGGGAACTGTACACTTCTTTCTTCCGTTTGTGAACCTGGGTTTCCTTTGTATACTACATCCTTTGTATCCCTTTTTAGACTCCACATATAAGTGATATCCTGGAATATGTGTCTTTTTGTCTCTAAATTACCAGAATTAGTGAGATCATCTACTGCTCCATCCATGTTGCTGCAAATAGCATGGGTTCATTTTGCTTTCTGGATGAGTGATAGTCGCCAGAATGTAAGTAGCACAACATCTTTATCCATTCATCTCTCACTGGACATTTCGGTCGTTTGTATGTCTGGGCTATGGTAAAGAGTAGCACAACGTCCGTTGGGGTGCAAGTGTTTTATTCCAATGATGGTATTCTCTGGTTATACGGACTGGAGTGCGGTTTCCGTATCTCGTGGTAGCTCCAGTGTTTAGTTTAGTAAGGGACTTGCTAACTGATCTCCATACTGGCTATTATCAATTTACACTCCCACCAACAGCATAGTAGGGTTCCCTTTATTGGCTGCCCTCTTGAGCACTTACTCTTTTTAGGCTTTTTGAGGACTGCAGCCAGGGAACACCTCGTCTACATTTCTTTGCATTCTCTGAACATGACAGATCCTGAGCATTTTTTCATTTGATGTGCTGTTTTTAAAAATACGTGTAAGTACCACTGAGCCCTTGAAACATTTCTGCCTGAGAGTCGGGCCAGATTTGAGTTCATTTCAGATCAACTAGCCAAGGACATTTCTCGAGGGCAGGGGTCGTTTGTAGCCCCGCAGGCCTTGTGAATGTTAAGTGCCCTTGAGCACAGTTTTTCAAGTGGTTGTTACGGGAAAGCGCCACAAGGCGGCAGCACTTCTTCGTGTCCTCTGTGTTAACTTGGGCAAACACAGCCTTAGCAAGAGTCTTGGTGGTGGGTTGCAACTTGGAGTCGAACGTGGACGCACACACACCGCAGGGCTTGTGTATCTTTACCTCTTCCCCCTGACACTGCACCGCCACTCCCCAGGCAAATCCCAAGCCTTGCAAATGTGCTATTCGGAGGGTGGTCTGGTGTGTAGGTGGGGCGATTCTAAGGAAGGAGGCTGGAGGTGGATACCCCACTTAGCAGGAGCTGTGGAGATCTGGTGTCCTTTCACAGCTCCTCCCTCCCAGCGGGTCTACCATCATTTGGGTACACTAGGCTTTGCTTACCTGTAAGGGGGCTGTCTTGGATCGGGAGGTTGTGGTACCATGCAGAGGAGAATGGCCAATAGAGGTCCAAGGGGCCGCTGATCTGGTGGCACGTGCTCCTTCCTGTCTCCCTCAGCACCAGCATACCGCAACCTTGGGACCCAGGCCTGCTGAGGCTCTAGGGTTGTGTCATCAGCCCACGTCACAGAGGCCTGAGGGTAATAGAGTAGGCATTTCTTGCCTTTTTCTTGTTTTATAATTTAATATTGATTTTCTATTTCAGCATAATTTATATACAATGTTGTGTCTATTTGAGTCCTACAGCAACTTGATGCAGTTCTAAACGTAGCTGTACCTGGAGTATTTCGGATTCTCTTCCCTGTTAGGTTATTGAAGAATATTGAATAGCGTTCCCTGTGCTATCAGGTGCGTCATCGTTGATGAACTCTTTTTGATACATTACTGTGTTTCTGTTAATGCCAACCCCTTACTTCATCTTTCTCCGATCCCCAATTTCCCCCGATGGTAACTCTACATTTTGTGTCTCCGTTTGTGAGTCTGTGTTTGCTCTGTACATTACGTTCCTTGGTCTCCATTTTTCGACTGCACATGTAAGTGATATCCTGGGATATGTGTCTTTCTGTCTCTAATTTTCCAGAATTAGTGTGATCATCTACTGCTCCATCCGTGAAGCTACAAATAGCATGAGTTCATTTTGTTGTCTGGATGAGTGACAGTCCAGGGGGTATAGGTAGCACAACTTCTTTATCCAATCATCTCTCGCTGGACATTCTGGTCGTTTGGGTGTCTTGGCTATGGCAAAGAGTACCACAACGACCGTTGGGGGGGGGCAAATGTTTTATTCCAATGATGGTATTCTCTTGTTATACAAACTGGAGTGGGGATGCCAAGTCTCGTGGTAGCTCCAGTTTACAGTTTAGTAAGGAACATGCCTACTGATCTCCATACTGGCTGTTAGCAATTTACATTTCCACCAACAGCATAGTAGGATCCCCTTTTCTGCCTACCCTCTTGAGCACTTACTCTTTTCAGGTTTTTTGAGGACTGCAGGGAGGGAACACCTCGTCTCCATTTATTTGCATTCTCTAATCATGATAGATGCTGAACATCTTTTGATTGGATGTGCTGTTTTTTAAAAAGCGTGTGAGGATCATTGAGCTCTTGAAACATTTCTGCTTGGGGGTCGGGCCTGATTTGAATTCATTTCACATTACCTAGCCCAGGACGTTACTCCAGGGCAGGGGTCGTTTGCAGCCCCGCAGGCCTTGTGAATATTAAGTGCCCTTGAGCACAGTTTTTCAAGTTGTTGTTACAGGAAAGCGCCACGATGTGGCAGCACTTCTTCGTGTCCTCTGTGTTAACTTGGGCAAACCGAGCCTTAGAGGGAGTCTTGGTGTTGGGTTGCAAATTGGAGTCGAAAGTGGCTGAACACACACCACAGGGCTTGTGTGTGTTTACCTCTTCCCCCTTACCCTGCACAGCCAGACCCCAGGCAAATCCCAAGCCTTGCAAATGTGCTATTCGGAGGGTGCTGTGGTTTGTAGGTGGGGCGATTCTAAGGAAGGAGGCTGGAGGTACGAACCCCACTAGCAGGAGCTGTGGAGATCCAATGTCTTTTCACAGCTCTTCCCTCCCAGCGGGTCTACCAACATTTGGGTACACTAGGCTTTGCTTACCTGTAAGAGGACTGTCTTGGATCAGGAGGTTGTGGTACCATGCAGAGCAGAATGGGCAATAGAGGTCCAAGGGGCCGGTGACCTGGTGGCACATCCTCCTTCCTGTCTCCCTCAGCAACAGCATACTCCAGCCTTGGGACCCAGGCCTGCTGAGGCTCTAGGGTTGTGACATCAGCCCACGTCACAGAGGCCTGAGGGTAATAGAGTAGGCATTTCTTGCCTTTTACTTGTTTTATAATTTAGTATTGATTTCCTATTTCAGCATAGTTTATATACGGTGTTGTGTTTGAGTTCGACAGCAAGGTGATGAAGTTATGAATGTAGCTGTACCTGTAGTATTTTGGATTCTTCTCCCTGTTAGGTTATTGAAGAATATTGAGTAGCGTTCCTTGTGCTATCAGGTGTGTCATCGTTGATGAATTCTTTTTGATACATTAGTGTGTTTCTGTTAATCCCAACCTCCGACTTCATCCTTCCCCGATCCCCAATTTCCCCCTCTGGGAACTGTACACTTCTTTCTTCCGTTTGTGAACCTGTGTTTCCTTTGTATACTACATCCTTTGTATCCCTTTTTAGACTCCACATATAAGTGATATCCTGGAATATGTGTCTTTTTGTCTCTAAATTACCAGAATTAGTGAGATCATCTACTGCTCCATCCATGTTGCTGCAAATAGCATGGGTTCATTTTGCTTTCTGGATGAGTGATAGTCGCCAGAATGTAAGTAGCACAACATCTTTATCCATTCATCTCTCACTGGACATTTCGGTCGTTTGTATGTCTGGGCTATGGTAAAGAGTAGCACAACGTCCGTTGGGGTGCAAGTGTTTTATTCCAATGATGGTATTCTCTGGTTATACGGACTGGAGTGCGGTTTCCGTATCTCGTGGTAGCTCCAGTGTTTAGTTTAGTAAGGGACTTGCTAACTGATCTCCATACTGGCTATTATCAATTTACACTCCCACCAACAGCATAGTAGGGTTCCCTTTATTGGCTGCCCTCTTGAGCACTTACTCTTTTTAGGCTTTTTGAGGACTGCAGCCAGGGAACACCTCGTCTACATTTCTTTGCATTCTCTGAACATGACAGATCCTGAGCATTTTTTCATTTGATGTGCTGTTTTTAAAAATACGTGTAAGTACCACTGAGCTCTTGAAACATTTCTGCCTGAGAGTCGGGCCAGATTTGAGTTCATTTCAGATCAACTAGCCAAGGACATTTCTCGAGGGCAGGGGTCGTTTGTAGCCCCGCAGGCCTTGTGAATGTTAAGTGCCCTTGAGCACAGTTTTTCAAGTGGTTGTTACGGGAAAGCGCCACAAGGCGGCAGCACTTCTTCGTGTCCTCTGTGTTAACTTGGGCAAACACAGCCTTAGCAAGAGTCTTGGTGGTGGGTTGCAACTTGGAGTCGAACGTGGACGCACACACACCGCAGGGCTTGTGTATCTTTACCTCTTCCCCCTGACACTGCACCGCCACTCCCCAGGCAAATCCCAAGCCTTGCAAATGTGCTATTCGGAGGGTGGTCTGGTGTGTAGGTGGGGCGATTCTAAGGAAGGAGGCTGGAGGTGGATACCCCACTTAGCAGGAGCTGTGGAGATCTGGTGTCCTTTCACAGCTCCTCCCTCCCAGCGGGTCTACCATCATTTGGGTACACTAGGCTTTGCTTACCTGTAAGGGGGCTGTCTTGGATCGGGAGGTTGTGGTACCATGCAGAGGAGAATGGCCAATAGAGGTCCAAGGGGCCGCTGATCTGGTGGCACGTGCTCCTTCCTGTCTCCCTCAGCACCAGCATACCGCAACCTTGGGACCCAGGCCTGCTGAGGCTCTAGGGTTGTGTCATCAGCCCACGTCACAGAGGCCTGAGGGTAATAGAGTAGGCATTTCTTGCCTTTTTCTTGTTTTATAATTTAATATTGATTTTCTATTTCAGCATAATTTATATACAATGTTGTGTCTATTTGAGTCCTACAGCAACTTGATGCAGTTCTAAACGTAGCTGTACCTGGAGTATTTCGGATTCTCTTCCCTGTTAGGTTATTGAAGAATATTGAATAGCGTTCCCTGTGCTATCAGGTGCGTCATCGTTGATGAACTCTTTTTGATACATTACTGTGTTTCTGTTAATGCCAACCCCTTACTTCATCTTTCTCCGATCCCCAATTTCCCCCGATGGTAACTCTACATTTTGTGTCTCCGTTTGTGAGTCTGTGTTTGCTCTGTACATTACGTTCCTTGGTCTCCATTTTTCGACTGCACATGTAAGTGATATCCTGGGATATGTGTCTTTCTGTCTCTAATTTTCCAGAATTAGTGTGATCATCTACTGCTCCATCCGTGAAGCTACAAATAGCATGAGTTCATTTTGTTGTCTGGATGAGTGACAGTCCAGGGGGTATAGGTAGCACAACTTCTTTATCCAATCATCTCTCGCTGGACATTCTGGTCGTTTGGGTGTCTTGGCTATGGCAAAGAGTACCACAACGACCGTTGGGGGGGGGCAAATGTTTTATTCCAATGATGGTATTCTCTTGTTATACAAACTGGAGTGGGGATGCCAAGTCTCGTGGTAGCTCCAGTTTACAGTTTAGTAAGGAACATGCCTACTGATCTCCATACTGGCTGTTAGCAATTTACATTTCCACCAACAGCATAGTAGGATCCCCTTTTCTGCCTACCCTCTTGAGCACTTACTCTTTTCAGGTTTTTTGAGGACTGCAGGGAGGGAACACCTCGTCTCCATTTATTTGCATTCTCTAATCATGATAGATGCTGAACATCTTTTGATTGGATGTGCTGTTTTTTAAAAAGCGTGTGAGGATCATTGAGCTCTTGAAACATTTCTGCTTGGGGGTCGGGCCTGATTTGAATTCATTTCACATTACCTAGCCCAGGACGTTACTCCAGGGCAGGGGTCGTTTGCAGCCCCGCAGGCCTTGTGAATATTAAGTGCCCTTGAGCACAGTTTTTCAAGTTGTTGTTACAGGAAAGCGCCACGATGTGGCAGCACTTCTTCGTGTCCTCTGTGTTAACTTGGGCAAACCGAGCCTTAGAGGGAGTCTTGGTGTTGGGTTGCAAATTGGAGTCGAAAGTGGCTGAACACACACCACAGGGCTTGTGTGTGTTTACCTCTTCCCCCTTACCCTGCACAGCCAGACCCCAGGCAAATCCCAAGCCTTGCAAATGTGCTATTCGGAGGGTGCTGTGGTTTGTAGGTGGGGCGATTCTAAGGAAGGAGGCTGGAGGTACGAACCCCACTAGCAGGAGCTGTGGAGATCCAATGTCTTTTCACAGCTCTTCCCTCCCAGCGGGTCTACCAACATTTGGGTACACTAGGCTTTGCTTACCTGTAAGAGGACTGTCTTGGATCAGGAGGTTGTGGTACCATGCAGAGCAGAATGGGCAATAGAGGTCCAAGGGGCCGGTGACCTGGTGGCACGTCCTCCTTCCTGTCTCCCTCAGCAACAGCATACTCCAGCCTTGGGACCCAGGCCTGCTGAGGCTCTAGGGTTGTGACATCAGCCCACGTCACAGAGGCCTGAGGGTAATAGAGTAGGCATTTCTTGCCTTTTACTTGTTTTATAATTTAGTATTGATTTCCTATTTCAGCATAGTTTATATACGGTGTTGTGTTTGAGTTCGACAGCAAGGTGATGAAGTTATGAATGTAGCTGTACCTGTAGTATTTTGGATTCTTCTCCCTGTTAGGTTATTGAAGAATATTGAGTAGCGTTCCTTGTGCTATCAGGTGTGTCATCGTTGATGAATTCTTTTTGATACATTAGTGTGTTTCTGTTAATCCCAACCTCCGACTTCATCCTTCCCCGATCCCCAATTTCCCCCTCTGGGAACTGTACACTTCTTTCTTCCGTTTGTGAACCTGTGTTTCCTTTGTATACTACATCCTTTGTATCCCTTTTTAGACTCCACATATAAGTGATATCCTGGAATATGTGTCTTTTTGTCTCTAAATTACCAGAATTAGTGAGATCATCTACTGCTCCATCCATGTTGCTGCAAATAGCATGGGTTCATTTTGCTTTCTGGATGAGTGATAGTCGCCAGAATGTAAGTAGCACAACATCTTTATCCATTCATCTCTCACTGGACATTTCGGTCGTTTGTATGTCTGGGCTATGGTAAAGAGTAGCACAACGTCCGTTGGGGTGCAAGTGTTTTATTCCAATGATGGTATTCTCTGGTTATACGGACTGGAGTGCGGTTTCCGTATCTCGTGGTAGCTCCAGTGTTTAGTTTAGTAAGGGACTTGCTAACTGATCTCCATACTGGCTATTATCAATTTACACTCCCACCAACAGCATAGTAGGGTTCCCTTTATTGGCTGCCCTCTTGAGCACTTACTCTTTTTAGGCTTTTTGAGGACTGCAGCCAGGGAACACCTCGTCTACATTTCTTTGCATTCTCTGAACATGACAGATCCTGAGCATTTTTTCATTTGATGTGCTGTTTTTAAAAATACGTGTAAGTACCACTGAGCTCTTGAAACATTTCTGCCTGAGAGTCGGGCCAGATTTGAGTTCATTTCAGATCAACTAGCCAAGGACATTTCTCGAGGGCAGGGGTCGTTTGTAGCCCCGCAGGCCTTGTGAATGTTAAGTGCCCTTGAGCACAGTTTTTCAAGTGGTTGTTACGGGAAAGCGCCACAAGGCGGCAGCACTTCTTCGTGTCCTCTGTGTTAACTTGGGCAAACACAGCCTTAGCAAGAGTCTTGGTGGTGGGTTGCAACTTGGAGTCGAACGTGGACGCACACACACCGCAGGGCTTGTGTATCTTTACCTCTTCCCCCTGACACTGCACCGCCACTCCCCAGGCAAATCCCAAGCCTTGCAAATGTGCTATTCGGAGGGTGGTCTGGTTTGTAGGTGGGGCGATTCTAAGGAAGGAGGCTGGAGGTGGATACCCCACTTAGCAGGAGCTGTGGAGATCTGGTGTCCTTTCACAGCTCCTCCCTCCCAGCGGGTCTACCATCATTTGGGTACACTAGGCTTTGCTTACCTGTAAGGGGGCTGTCTTGGATCGGGAGGTTGTGGTACCATGCAGAGGAGAATGGCCAATAGAGGTCCAAGGGGCCGCTGATCTGGTGGCACGTGCTCCTTCCTGTCTCCCTCAGCACCAGCATACCGCAACCTTGGGACCCAGGCCTGCTGAGGCTCTAGGGTTGTGTCATCAGCCCACGTCACAGAGGCCTGAGGGTAATAGAGTAGGCATTTCTTGCCTTTTTCTTGTTTTATAATTTAATATTGATTTTCTATTTCAGCATAATTTATATACAATGTTGTGTCTATTTGAGTCCTACAGCAACTTGATGCAGTTCTAAACGTAGCTGTACCTGGAGTATTTCGGATTCTCTTCCCTGTTAGGTTATTGAAGAATATTGAATAGCGTTCCCTGTGCTATCAGGTGCGTCATCGTTGATGAACTCTTTTTGATACATTACTGTGTTTCTGTTAATGCCAACCCCTTACTTCATCTTTCTCCGATCCCCAATTTCCCCCGATGGTAACTCTACATTTTGTGTCTCCGTTTGTGAGTCTGTGTTTGCTCTGTACATTACGTTCCTTGGTCTCCATTTTTCGACTGCACATGTAAGTGATATCCTGGGATATGTGTCTTTCTGTCTCTAATTTTCCAGAATTAGTGTGATCATCTACTGCTCCATCCGTGAAGCTACAAATAGCATGAGTTCATTTTGTTGTCTGGATGAGTGACAGTCCAGGGGGTATAGGTAGCACAACTTCTTTATCCAATCATCTCTCGCTGGACATTCTGGTCGTTTGGGTGTCTTGGCTATGGCAAAGAGTACCACAACGACCGTTGGGGGGGGGGCAAATGTTTTATTCCAATGATGGTATTCTCTTGTTATACAAACTGGAGTGGGGATGCCAAGTCTCGTGGTAGCTCCAGTTTACAGTTTAGTAAGGAACATGCCTACTGATCTCCATACTGGCTGTTAGCAATTTACATTTCCACCAACAGCATAGTAGGATCCCCTTTTCTGCCTACCCTCTTGAGCACTTACTCTTTTTAGGTTTTTTGAGGACTGCAGGGAGGGAACACCTCGTCTCCATTTATTTGCATTCTCTAATCATGATAGATGCTGAACATCTTTTGATTGGATGTGCTGTTTTTTAAAAAGCGTGTGAGGATCATTGAGCTCTTGAAACATTTCTGCTTGGGGGTCGGGCCTGATTTGAATTCATTTCACATTACCTAGCCCAGGACGTTACTCCAGGGCAGGGGTCGTTTGCAGCCCCGCAGGCCTTGTGAATATTAAGTGCCCTTGAGCACAGTTTTTCAAGTTGTTGTTACAGGAAAGCGCCACGATGTGGCAGCACTTCTTCGTGTCCTCTGTGTTAACTTGGGCAAACCGAGCCTTAGAGGGAGTCTTGGTGTTGGGTTGCAAATTGGAGTCGAAAGTGGCTGAACACACACCACAGGGCTTGTGTGTGTTTACCTCTTCCCCCTTACCCTGCACAGCCAGACCCCAGGCAAATCCCAAGCCTTGCAAATGTGCTATTCGGAGGGTGCTGTGGTTTGTAGGTGGGGCGATTCTAAGGAAGGAGGCTGGAGGTACGAACCCCACTAGCAGGAGCTGTGGAGATCCAATGTCTTTTCACAGCTCTTCCCTCCCAGCGGGTCTACCAACATTTGGGTACACTAGGCTTTGCTTACCTGTAAGAGGACTGTCTTGGATCAGGAGGTTGTGGTACCATGCAGAGCAGAATGGGCAATAGAGGTCCAAGGGGCCGGTGACCTGGTGGCACGTCCTCCTTCCTGTCTCCCTCAGCAACAGCATACTCCAGCCTTGGGACCCAGGCCTGCTGAGGCTCTAGGGTTGTGACATCAGCCCACGTCACAGAGGCCTGAGGGTAATAGAGTAGGCATTTCTTGCCTTTTACTTGTTTTATAATTTAGTATTGATTTCCTATTTCAGCATAGTTTATATACGGTGTTGTGTTTGAGTTCGACAGCAAGGTGATGAAGTTATGAATGTAGCTGTACCTGTAGTATTTTGGATTCTTCTCCCTGTTAGGTTATTGAAGAATATTGAGTAGCGTTCCTTGTGCTATCAGGTGTGTCATCGTTGATGAATTCTTTTTGATACATTAGTGTGTTTCTGTTAATCCCAACCTCCGACTTCATCCTTCCCCGATCCCCAATTTCCCCCTCTGGGAACTGTACACTTCTTTCTTCCGTTTGTGAACCTGTGTTTCCTTTGTATACTACATCCTTTGTATCCCTTTTTAGACTCCACATATAAGTGATATCCTGGAATATGTGTCTTTTTGTCTCTAAATTACCAGAATTAGTGAGATCATCTACTGCTCCATCCATGTTGCTGCAAATAGCATGGGTTCATTTTGCTTTCTGGATGAGTGATAGTCGCCAGAATGTAAGTAGCACAACATCTTTATCCATTCATCTCTCACTGGACATTTCGGTCGTTTGTATGTCTGGGCTATGGTAAAGAGTAGCACAACGTCCGTTGGGGTGCAAGTGTTTTATTCCAATGATGGTATTCTCTGGTTATACGGACTGGAGTGCGGTTTCCGTATCTCGTGGTAGCTCCAGTGTTTAGTTTAGTAAGGGACTTGCTAACTGATCTCCATACTGGCTATTATCAATTTACACTCCCACCAACAGCATAGTAGGGTTCCCTTTATTGGCTGCCCTCTTGAGCACTTACTCTTTTTAGGCTTTTTGAGGACTGCAGCCAGGGAACACCTCGTCTACATTTCTTTGCATTCTCTGAACATGACAGATCCTGAGCATTTTTTCATTTGATGTGCTGTTTTTAAAAATACGTGTAAGTACCACTGAGCCCTTGAAACATTTCTGCCTGAGAGTCGGGCCAGATTTGAGTTCATTTCAGATCAACTAGCCAAGGACATTTCTCGAGGGCAGGGGTCGTTTGTAGCCCCGCAGGCCTTGTGAATGTTAAGTGCCCTTGAGCACAGTTTTTCAAGTGGTTGTTACGGGAAAGCGCCACAAGGCGGCAGCACTTCTTCGTGTCCTCTGTGTTAACTTGGGCAAACACAGCCTTAGCAAGAGTCTTGGTGGTGGGTTGCAACTTGGAGTCGAACGTGGACGCACACACACCGCAGGGCTTGTGTATCTTTACCTCTTCCCCCTGACACTGCACCGCCACTCCCCAGGCAAATCCCAAGCCTTGCAAATGTGCTATTCGGAGGGTGGTCTGGTTTGTAGGTGGGGCGATTCTAAGGAAGGAGGCTGGAGGTGGATACCCCACTTAGCAGGAGCTGTGGAGATCTGGTGTCCTTTCACAGCTCCTCCCTCCCAGCGGGTCTACCATCATTTGGGTACACTAGGCTTTGCTTACCTGTAAGGGGGCTGTCTTGGATCGGGAGGTTGTGGTACCATGCAGAGGAGAATGGCCAATAGAGGTCCAAGGGGCCGCTGATCTGGTGGCACGTGCTCCTTCCTGTCTCCCTCAGCACCAGCATACCGCAACCTTGGGACCCAGGCCTGCTGAGGCTCTAGGGTTGTGTCATCAGCCCACGTCACAGAGGCCTGAGGGTAATAGAGTAGGCATTTCTTGCCTTTTTCTTGTTTTATAATTTAATATTGATTTTCTATTTCAGCATAATTTATATACAATGTTGTGTCTATTTGAGTCCTACAGCAACTTGATGCAGTTCTAAACGTAGCTGTACCTGGAGTATTTCGGATTCTCTTCCCTGTTAGGTTATTGAAGAATATTGAATAGCGTTCCCTGTGCTATCAGGTGCGTCATCGTTGATGAACTCTTTTTGATACATTACTGTGTTTCTGTTAATGCCAACCCCTTACTTCATCTTTCTCCGATCCCCAATTTCCCCCGATGGTAACTCTACATTTTGTGTCTCCGTTTGTGAGTCTGTGTTTGCTCTGTACATTACGTTCCTTGGTCTCCATTTTTCGACTGCACATGTAAGTGATATCCTGGGATATGTGTCTTTCTGTCTCTAATTTTCCAGAATTAGTGTGATCATCTACTGCTCCATCCGTGAAGCTACAAATAGCATGAGTTCATTTTGTTGTCTGGATGAGTGACAGTCCAGGGGGTATAGGTAGCACAACTTCTTTATCCAATCATCTCTCGCTGGACATTCTGGTCGTTTGGGTGTCTTGGCTATGGCAAAGAGTACCACAACGACCGTTGGGGGGGCAAATGTTTTATTCCAATGATGGTATTCTCTTGTTATACAAACTGGAGTGGGGATGCCAAGTCTCGTGGTAGCTCCAGTTTACAGTTTAGTAAGGAACATGCCTACTGATCTCCATACTGGCTGTTAGCAATTTACATTTCCACCAACAGCATAGTAGGATCCCCTTTTCTGCCTACCCTCTTGAGCACTTACTCTTTTCAGGTTTTTTGAGGACTGCAGGGAGGGAACACCTCGTCTCCATTTATTTGCATTCTCTAATCATGATAGATGCTGAACATCTTTTGATTGGATGTGCTGTTTTTTAAAAAGCGTGTGAGGATCATTGAGCTCTTGAAACATTTCTGCTTGGGGGTCGGGCCTGATTTGAATTCATTTCACATTACCTAGCCCAGGACGTTACTCCAGGGCAGGGGTCGTTTGCAGCCCCGCAGGCCTTGTGAATATTAAGTGCCCTTGAGCACAGTTTTTCAAGTTGTTGTTACAGGAAAGCGCCACGATGTGGCAGCACTTCTTCGTGTCCTCTGTGTTAACTTGGGCAAACCGAGCCTTAGAGGGAGTCTTGGTGTTGGGTTGCAAATTGGAGTCGAAAGTGGCTGAACACACACCACAGGGCTTGTGTGTGTTTACCTCTTCCCCCTTACCCTGCACAGCCAGACCCCAGGCAAATCCCAAGCCTTGCAAATGTGCTATTCGGAGGGTGCTGTGGTTTGTAGGTGGGGCGATTCTAAGGAAGGAGGCTGGAGGTACGAACCCCACTAGCAGGAGCTGTGGAGATCCAATGTCTTTTCACAGCTCTTCCCTCCCAGCGGGTCTACCAACATTTGGGTACACTAGGCTTTGCTTACCTGTAAGAGGACTGTCTTGGATCAGGAGGTTGTGGTACCATGCAGAGCAGAATGGGCAATAGAGGTCCAAGGGGCCGGTGACCTGGTGGCACGTCCTCCTTCCTGTCTCCCTCAGCAACAGCATACTCCAGCCTTGGGACCCAGGCCTGCTGAGGCTCTAGGGTTGTGACATCAGCCCACGTCACAGAGGCCTGAGGGTAATAGAGTAGGCATTTCTTGCCTTTTACTTGTTTTATAATTTAGTATTGATTTCCTATTTCAGCATAGTTTATATACGGTGTTGTGTTTGAGTTCGACAGCAAGGTGATGAAGTTATGAATGTAGCTGTACCTGTAGTATTTTGGATTCTTTTCCCTGTTAGGTTATTGAAGAATATTGAGTAGCGTTCCTTGTGCTATCAGGTGTGTCATCGTTGATGAATTCTTTTTGATACATTAGTGTGTTTCTGTTAATCCCAACCTCCGACTTCATCCTTCCCCGATCCCCAATTTCCCCCTCTGGGAACTGTACACTTCTTTCTTCCGTTTGTGAACCTGTGTTTCCTTTGTATACTACATCCTTTGTATCCCTTTTTAGACTCCACATATAAGTGATATCCTGGAATATGTGTCTTTTTGTCTCTAAATTACCAGAATTAGTGAGATCATCTACTGCTCCATCCATGTTGCTGCAAATAGCATGGGTTCATTTTGCTTTCTGGGTGAGTGATAGTCGCCAGAATGTAAGTAGCACAACATCTTTATCCATTCATCTCTCACTGGACATTTCGGTCGTTTGTATGTCTGGGCTATGGTAAAGAGTAGCACAACGTCCGTTGGGGTGCAAGTGTTTTATTCCAATGATGGTATTCTCTGGTTATACGGACTGGAGTGCGGTTTCCGTATCTCGTGGTAGCTCCAGTGTTTAGTTTAGTAAGGGACTTGCTAACTGATCTCCATACTGGCTATTATCAATTTACACTCCCACCAACAGCATAGTAGGGTTCCCTTTATTGGCTGCCCTCTTGAGCACTTACTCTTTTTAGGCTTTTTGAGGACTGCAGCCAGGGAACACCTCATCTACATTTCTTTGCATTCTCTGAACATGACAGATCCTGAGCATTTTTTCATTTGATGTGCTGTTTTTAAAAATACGTGTAAGTACCACTGAGCCCTTGAAACATTTCTGCCTGAGAGTCGGGCCAGATTTGAGTTCATTTCAGATCAACTAGCCAAGGACATTTCTCGAGGGCAGGGGTCGTTTGTAGCCCCGCAGGCCTTGTGAATGTTAAGTGCCCTTGAGCACAGTTTTTCAAGTGGTTGTTACGGGAAAGCGCCACAAGGCGGCAGCACTTCTTCGTGTCCTCTGTGTTAACTTGGGCAAACACAGCCTTAGCAAGAGTCTTGGTGGTGGGTTGCAACTTGGAGTCGAACGTGGACGCACACACACCACAGGGCTTGTGTATCTTTACCTCTTCCCCCTGACACTGCACCGCCACTCCCCAGGCAAATCCCAAGCCTTGCAAATGTGCTATTCGGAGGGTGGTCTGGTGTGTAGGTGGGGCGATTCTAAGGAAGGAGGCTGGAGGTGGATACCCCACTTAGCAGGAGCTGTGGAGATCTGGTGTCCTTTCACAGCTCCTCCCTCCCAGCGGGTCTACCATCATTTGGGTACACTAGGCTTTGCTTACCTGTAAGGGGGCTGTCTTGGATCGGGAGGTTGTGGTACCATGCAGAGGAGAATGGCCAATAGAGGTCCAAGGGGCCGCTGATCTGGTGGCACGTGCTCCTTCCTGTCTCCCTCAGCACCAGCATACCGCAACCTTGGGACCCAGGCCTGCTGAGGCTCTAGGGTTGTGTCATCAGCCCACGTCACAGAGGCCTGAGGGTAATAGAGTAGGCATTTCTTGCCTTTTTCTTGTTTTATAATTTAATATTGATTTTCTATTTCAGCATAATTTATATACAATGTTGTGTCTATTTGAGTCCTACAGCAACTTGATGCAGTTCTAAACGTAGCTGTACCTGGAGTATTTCGGATTCTCTTCCCTGTTAGGTTATTGAAGAATATTGAATAGCGTTCCCTGTGCTATCAGGTGCGTCATCGTTGATGAACTCTTTTTGATACATTACTGTGTTTCTGTTAATGCCAACCCCTTACTTCATCTTTCTCCGATCCCCAATTTCCCCCGATGGTAACTCTACATTTTGTGTCTCCGTTTGTGAGTCTGTGTTTGCTCTGTACATTACGTTCCTTGGTCTCCATTTTTCGACTGCACATGTAAGTGATATCCTGGGATATGTGTCTTTCTGTCTCTAATTTTCCAGAATTAGTGTGATCATCTACTGCTCCATCCGTGAAGCTACAAATAGCATGAGTTCATTTTGTTGTCTGGATGAGTGACAGTCCAGGGGGTATAGGTAGCACAACTTCTTTATCCAATCATCTCTCGCTGGACATTCTGGTCGTTTGGGTGTCTTGGCTATGGCAAAGAGTACCACAACGACCGTTGGGGGGGCAAATGTCTTATTCCAATGATGGTATTCTCTTGTTATACAAACTGGAGTGGGGATGCCAAGTCTCGTGGTAGCTCCAGTTTACAGTTTAGTAAGGAACATGCCTACTGATCTCCATACTGGCTGTTAGCAATTTACATTTCCACCAACAGCATAGTAGGATCCCCTTTTCTGCCTACCCTCTTGAGCACTTACTCTTTTCAGGTTTTTTGAGGACTGCAGGGAGGGAACACCTCGTCTCCATTTATTTGCATTCTCTAATCATGATAGATCCTGAACATCTTTTGATTGGATGTGCTGTTTTTTAAAAAGCGTGTGAGGATCATTGAGCTCTTGAAACATTTCTGCTTGGGGGTCGGGCCTGATTTGAATTCATTTCACATTACCTAGCCCAGGACGTTACTCCAGGGCAGGGGTCGTTTGCAGCCCCGCAGGCCTTGTGAATATTAAGTGCCCTTGAGCACAGTTTTTCAAGTTGTTGTTACAGGAAAGCGCCACGATGTGGCAGCACTTCTTCGTGTCCTCTGTGTTAACTTGGGCAAACCGAGCCTTAGAGGGAGTCTTGGTGTTGGGTTGCAAATTGGAGTCGAAAGTGGCTGAACACACACCACAGGGCTTGTGTGTGTTTACCTCTTCCCCCTTACCCTGCACAGCCAGACCCCAGGCAAATCCCAAGCCTTGCAAATGTGCTATTCGGAGGGTGCTGTGGTTTGTAGGTGGGGCGATTCTAAGGAAGGAGGCTGGAGGTACGAACCGCACTAGCAGGAGCTGTGGAGATCCAATGTCTTTTCACAGCTCTTCCCTCCCAGCGGGTCTACCAACATTTGGGTACACTAGGCTTTGCTTACCTGTAAGAGGACTGTCTTGGATCAGGAGGTTGAGGTACCATGCAGAGCAGAATGGGCAATAGAGGTCCAAGGGGCCGGTGATCTGGTGGCACGTCCTCCTTCCTGTCTCCCTCAGCAACAGCATACTCCAACCTTGGGACCCAGGCCTGCTGAGGCTCTAGGGTTGTGACATCAGCCCACGTCACAGAGGCCTGAGGGTAATAGAGTAGGCATTTCTTGCCTTTTACTTGTTTTATAATTTAGTATTGATTTCCTATTTCAGCATAGTTTATATACAGTGTTGTGTTTGAGTTCGACAGCAAGGTGATGAAGTTATGAATGTAGCTGTACCTGTAGTATTTTGGATTCTTTTCCCTGTTAGGTTATTGAAGAATATTGAGTAGCGTTCCTTGTGCTATCAGGTGTGTCATCGTTGATGAATTCTTTTTGATACATTAGTGTGTTTCTGTTAATCCCAACCTCCGACTTCATCCTTCCCCGATCCCCAATTTCCCCCTCTGGGAACTGTACACTTCTTTCTTCCGTTTGTGAACCTGTGTTTCCTTTGTATACTACATCCTTTGTATCCCTTTTTAGACTCCACATATAAGTGATATCCTGGAATATGTGTCTTTTTGTCTCTAAATTACCAGAATTAGTGAGATCATCTACTGCTCCATCCATGTTGCTGCAAATAGCATGGGCTCATTTTGCTTTCTGGATGAGTGATAGTCGCCAGAATGTAAGTAGCACAACATCTTTATCCATTCATCTCTCACTGGACATTTCGGTCGTTTGTATGTCTGGGCTATGGTAAAGAGTAGCACAACGTCCGTTGGGGTGCAAGTGTTTTATTCCAATGATGGTATTCTCTGGTTATACGGACTGGAGTGCGGTTTCCGTATCTCGTGGTAGCTCCAGTGTTTAGTTTAGTAAGGGACTTGCTAACTGATCTCCATACTGGCTATTATCAATTTACACTCCCACCAACAGCATAGTAGGGTTCCCTTTATTGGCTGCCCTCTTGAGCACTTACTCTTTTTAGGCTTTTTGAGGACTGCAGCCAGGGAACACCTCGTCTACATTTCTTTGCATTCTCTGAACATGACAGATCCTGAGCATTTTTTCATTTGATGTGCTGTTTTTAAAAATACGTGTAAGTACCACTGAGCCCTTGAAACATTTCTGCCTGAGAGTCGGGCCAGATTTGAGTTCATTTCAGATCAACTAGCCAAGGACATTTCTCGAGGGCAGGGGTCGTTTGTAGCCCCGCAGGCCTTGTGAATGTTAAGTGCCCTTGAGCACAGTTTTTCAAGTGGTTGTTACGGGAAAGCGCCACAAGGCGGCAGCACTTCTTCGTGTCCTCTGTGTTAACTTGGGCAAACACAGCCTTAGCAAGAGTCTTGGTGGTGGGTTGCAACTTGGAGTCGAACGTGGACGCACACACACCGCAGGGCTTGTGTATCTTTACCTCTTCCCCCTGACACTGCACCGCCACTCCCCAGGCAAATCCCAAGCCTTGCAAATGTGCTATTCGGAGGGTGGTCTGGTGTGTAGGTGGGGCGATTCTAAGGAAGGAGGCTGGAGGTGGATACCCCACTTAGCAGGAGCTGTGGAGATCTGGTGTCCTTTCACAGCTCCTCCCTCCCAGCGGGTCTACCATCATTTGGGTACACTAGGCTTTGCTTACCTGTAAGGGGGCTGTCTTGGATCGGGAGGTTGTGGTACCATGCAGAGGAGAATGGCCATTAGAGGTCCAAGGGGCCGCTGATCTGGTGGCACGTGCTCCTTCCTGTCTCCCTCAGCACCAGCATACCGCAACCTTGGGACCCAGGCCTGCTGAGGCTCTAGGGTTGTGTCATCAGCCCACGTCACAGAGGCCTGAGGGTAATAGAGTAGGCATTTCTTGCCTTTTTCTTGTTTTATAATTTAATATTGATTTTCTATTTCAGCATAATTTATATACAATGTTGTGTCTATTTGAGTCCTACAGCAACTTGATGCAGTTCTAAACGTAGCTGTACCTGGAGTATTTCGGATTCTCTTCCCTGTTAGGTTATTGAAGAATATTGAATAGCGTTCCCTGTGCTATCAGGTGCGTCATCGTTGATGAACTCTTTTTGATACATTACTGTGTTTCTGTTAATGCCAACCCCTTACTTCATCTTTCTCCGATCCCCAATTTCCCCCGATGGTAACTCTACATTTTGTGTCTCCGTTTGTGAGTCTGTGTTTGCTCTGTACATTACGTTCCTTGGTCTCCATTTTTCGACTGCACATGTAAGTGATATCCTGGGATATGTGTCTTTCTGTCTCTAATTTTCCAGAATTAGTGTGATCATCTACTGCTCCATCCGTGAAGCTACAAATAGCATGAGTTCATTTTGTTGTCTGGATGAGTGACAGTCCAGGGGGTATAGGTAGCACAACTTCTTTATCCAATCATCTCTCGCTGGACATTCTGGTCGTTTGGGTGTCTTGGCTATGGCAAAGAGTACCACAACGACCGTTGGGGGGGGCAAATGTTTTATTCCAATGATGGTATTCTCTTGTTATACAAACTGGAGTGGGGATGCCAAGTCTCGTGGTAGCTCCAGTTTACAGTTTAGTAAGGAACATGCCTACTGATCTCCATACTGGCTGTTAGCAATTTACATTTCCACCAACAGCATAGTAGGATCCCCTTTTCTGCCTACCCTCTTGAGCACTTACTCTTTTCAGGTTTTTTGAGGACTGCAGGGAGGGAACACCTCGTCTCCATTTATTTGCATTCTCTAATCATGATAGATGCTGAACATCTTTTGATTGGATGTGCTGTTTTTTAAAAAGCGTGTGAGGATCATTGAGCTCTTGAAACATTTCTGCTTGGGGGTCGGGCCTGATTTGAATTCATTTCACATTACCTAGCCCAGGACGTTACTCCAGGGCAGGGGTCGTTTGCAGCCCCGCAGGCCTTGTGAATATTAAGTGCCCTTGAGCACAGTTTTTCAAGTTGTTGTTACAGGAAAGCGCCACGATGTGGCAGCACTTCTTCGTGTCCTCTGTGTTAACTTGGGCAAACCGAGCCTTAGAGGGAGTCTTGGTGTTGGGTTGCAAATTGGAGTCGAAAGTGGCTGAACACACACCACAGGACTTGTGTGTGTTTACCTCTTCCCCCTTACCCTGCACAGCCAGACCCCAGGCAAATCCCAAGCCTTGCAAATGTGCTATTCGGAGGGTGCTGTGGTTTGTAGGTGGGGCGATTCTAAGGAAGGAGGCTGGAGGTACGAACCCCACTAGCAGGAGCTGTGGAGATCCAATGTCTTTTCACAGCTCTTCCCTCCCAGCGGGTCTACCAACATTTGGGTACACTAGGCTTTGCTTACCTGTAAGAGGACTGTCTTGGATCAGGAGGTTGTGGTACCATGCAGAGCAGAATGGGCAATAGAGGTCCAAGGGGCCGGTGATCTGGTGGCACGTCCTCCTTCCTGTCTCCCTCAGCAACAGCATACTCCAGCCTTGGGACCCATTCCTGCTGAGGCTCTAGGGTTGTGACATCAGCCCACGTCACAGAGGCCTGAGGGTAATAGAGTAGGCATTTCTTGCCTTTTACTTGTTTTAAAATTTAGTATTGATTTCCTATTTCAGCATAGTTTATATACGGTGTTGTGTTTGAGTTCGACAGCAAGGTGATGAAGTTATGAATGTAGCTGTACCTGTAGTATTTTGGATTCTTTTCCCTGTTAGGTTATTGAAGAATATTGAGTAGCGTTCCTTGTGCTATCAGGTGTGTCATCGTTGATGAATTCTTTTTGATACATTAGTGTGTTTCTGTTAATCCCAACCTCCGACTTCATCCTTCCCCGATCCCCAATTTCCCCCTCTGGGAACTGTACACTTCTTTCTTCCGTTTGTGAACCTGAGTTTCCTTTGTATACTACATCCTTTGTATCCCTTTTTAGACTCCACATATAAGTGATATCCTGGAATATGTGTCTTTTTGTCTCTAAATTACCAGAATTAGTGAGATCATCTACTGCTCCATCCATGTTGCTGCAAATAGCATGGGCTCATTTTGCTTTCTGGATGAGTGATAGTCGCCAGAATGTAAGTAGCACAACATCTTTATCCATTCATCTCTCACTGGACATTTCGGTCGTTTGTATGTCTGGGCTATGGTAAAGAGTAGCACAACGTCCGTTGGGGTGCAAGTGTTTTATTCCAATGATGGTATTCTCTGGTTATACGGACTGGAGTGCGGTTTCCGTATCTCGTGGTAGCTCCAGTGTTTAGTTTAGTAAGGGACTTGCTAACTGATCTCCATACTGGCTATTATCAATTTACACTCCCACCAACAGCATAGTAGGGTTCCCTTTATTGGCTGCCCTCTTGAGCACTTACTCTTTTTAGGCTTTTTGAGGACTGCAGCCAGGGAACACCTCGTCTACATTTCTTTGCATTCTCTGAACATGACAGATCCTGAGCATTTTTTCATTTGATGTGCTGTTTTTAAAAATACGTGTAAGTACCACTGAGCCCTTGAAACATTTCTGCCTGAGAGTCGGGCCAGATTTGAGTTCATTTCAGATCAACTAGCCAAGGACATTTCTCGAGGGCAGGGGTCGTTTGTAGCCCCGCAGGCCTTGTGAATGTTAAGTGCCCTTGAGCACAGTTTTTCAAGTGGTTGTTACGGGAAAGCGCCACAAGGCGGCAGCACTTCTTCGTGTCCTCTGTGTTAACTTGGGCAAACACAGCCTTAGCAAGAGTCTTGGTGGTGGGTTGCAACTTGGAGTCGAACGTGGACGCACACACACCGCAGGGCTTGTGTATCTTTACCTCTTCCCCCTGACACTGCACCGCCACTCCCCAGGCAAATCCCAAGCCTTGCAAATGTGCTATTCGGAGGGTGGTCTGGTGTGTAGGTGGGGCGATTCTAAGGAAGGAGGCTGGAGGTGGATACCCCACTTAGCAGGAGCTGTGGAGATCTGGCGTCCTTTCACAGCTCCTCCCTCCCAGCGGGTCTACCATCATTTGGGTACACTAGGCTTTGCTTACCTGTAAGGGGGCTGTCTTGGATCGGGAGGTTGTGGTACCATGCAGAGGAGAATGGCCAATAGAGGTCCAAGGGGCCGCTGATCTGGTGGCACGTGCTCCTTCCTGTCTCCCTCAGCACCAGCATACCGCAACCTTGGGACCCAGGCCTGCTGAGGCTCTAGGGTTGTGTCATCAGCCCACGTCACAGAGGCCTGAGGGTAATAGAGTAGGCATTTCTTGCCTTTTTCTTGTTTTATAATTTAATATTGATTTTCTATTTCAGCATAATTTATATACAATGTTGTGTCTATTTGAGTCCTACAGCAACTTGATGCAGTTCTAAACGTAGCTGTACCTGGAGTATTTCGGATTCTCTTCCCTGTTAGGTTATTGAAGAATATTGAATAGCGTTCCCTGTGCTATCAGGTGCGTCATGGTTGATGAACTCTTTTTGATACATTACTGTGTTTCTGTTAATGCCAACCCCTTACTTCATCTTTCTCCGATTCCCAATTTCCCCCGATGGTAACTCTACATTTTGTGTCTCCGTTTGTGAGTCTGTGTTTGCTCTGTACATTACGTTCCTTGGTCTCCATTTTTCGACTGCACATGTAAGTGATATCCTGGGATATGTGTCTTTCTGTCTCTAATTTTCCAGAATTAGTGTGATCATCTACTGCTCCATCCGTGAAGCTACAAATAGCATGAGTTCATTTTGTTGTCTGGATGAGTGACAGTCCAGGGGGTATAGGTAGCACAACTTCTTTATCCAATCATCTCTCGCTGGACATTCTGGTCGTTTGGGTGTCTTGGCTATGGCAAAGAGTACCACAACGACCGTTGGGGGGGGCAAATGTTTTATTCCAATGATGGTATTCTCTTGTTATACAAACTGGAGTGGGGATGCCAAGTCTCGTGGTAGCTCCAGTTTACAGTTTAGTAAGGAACATGCCTACTGATCTCCATACTGGCTGTTAGCAATTTACATTTCCACCAACAGCATAGTAGGATCCCCTTTTCTGCCTACCCTCTTGAGCACTTACTCTTTTCAGGTTTTTTGAGGACTGCAGGGAGGGAACACCTCGTCTCCATTTATTTGCATTCTCTAATCATGATAGATGCTGAACATCTTTTGATTGGATGTGCTGTTTTTTAAAAAGCGTGTGAGGATCATTGAGCTCTTGAAACATTTCTGCTTGGGGGTCGGGCCTGATTTGAATTCATTTCACATTACCTAGCCCAGGACGTTACTCCAGGGCAGGGGTCGTTTGCAGCCCCGCAGGCCTTGTGAATATTAAGTGCCCTTGAGCACAGTTTTTCAAGTTGTTGTTACAGGAAAGCGCCACGATGTGGCAGCACTTCTTCGTGTCCTCTGTGTTAACTTGGGCAAACCGAGCCTTAGAGGGAGTCTTGGTGTTGGGTTGCAAATTGGAGTCGAAAGTGGCTGAACACACACCACAGGGCTTGTGTGTGTTTACCTCTTCCCCCTTACCCTGCACAGCCAGACCCCAGGCAAATCCCAAGCCTTGCAAATGTGCTATTCGGAGGGTGCTGTGGTTTGTAGGTGGGGCGATTCTAAGGAAGGAGGCTGGAGGTACGAACCGCACTAGCAGGAGCTGTGGAGATCCAATGTCTTTTCACAGCTCTTCCCTCCCAGCGGGTCTACCAACATTTGGGTACACTAGGCTTTGCTTACCTGTAAGAGGACTGTCTTGGATCAGGAGGTTGTGGTACCATGCAGAGCAGAATGGGCAATAGAGGTCCAAGGGGCCGGTGATCTGGTGGCACGTCCTCCTTCCTGTCTCCCTCAGCACCAGCATACTCCAGCCTTGGGACCCATTCCTGCTGAGGCTCTAGGGTTGTGACATCAGCCCACGTCACAGAGGCCTGAGGGTAATAGAGTAGGCATTTCTTGCCTTTTACTTGTTTTATAATTTAGTATTGATTGCCTATTTCAGCATAGTTTATATACGGTGTTGTGTTTGAGTTCGACAGCAAGGTGATGAAGTTATGAATGTAGCTGTACCTGTAGTATTTTGGATTCTTTTCCCTGTTAGGTTATTGAAGAATATTGAGTAGCGTTCCTTGTGCTATCAGGTGTGTCATCGTTGATGAATACTTTTTGATACATTAGTGTGTTTCTGTTAATCCCAACCTCCGACTTCATCCTTCCCCGATCCCCAATTTCCCCCTCTGGGAACTGTACACTTCTTTCTTCCGTTTGTGAACCTGTGTTTCCTTTGTATACTACATCCTTTGTATCCCTTTTTAGACTCCACATATAAGTGATATCCTGGAATATGTGTCTTTTTGTCTCTAAATTACCAGAATTAGTGAGATCATCTACTGCTCCATCCATGTTGCTGCAAATAGCATGGGTTCATTTTGCTTTCTGGATGAGTGATAGTCGCCAGAATGTAAGTAGCACAACATCTTTATCCATTCATCTCTCACTGGACATTTCGGTCGTTTGTATGTCTGGGCTATGGTAAAGAGTAGCACAACGTCCGTTGGGGTGCAAGTGTTTTATTCCAATGATGGTATTCTCTGGTTATACGGACTGGAGTGCGGTTTCCGTATCTCGTGGTAGCTCCAGTGTTTAGTTTAGTAAGGGACTTGCTAACTGATCTCCATACTGGCTATTATCAATTTACACTCCCACCAACAGCATAGTAGGGTTCCCTTTATTGGCTGCCCTCTTGAGCACTTACTCTTTTTAGGCTTTTTGAGGACTGCAGCCAGGGAACACCTCGTCTACATTTCTTTGCATTCTCTGAACATGACAGATCCTGAGCATTTTTTCATTTGATGTGCTGTTTTTAAAAATACGTGTAAGTACCACTGAGCCCTTGAAACATTTCTGCCTGAGAGTCGGGCCAGATTTGAGTTCATTTCAGATCAACTAGCCAAGGACATTTCTCGAGGGCAGGGGTCGTTTGTAGCCCCGCAGGCCTTGTGAATGTTAAGTGCCCTTGAGCACAGTTTTTCAAGTGGTTGTTACGGGAAAGCGCCACAAGGCGGCAGCACTTCTTCGTGTCCTCTGTGTTAACTTGGGCAAACACAGCCTTAGCAAGAGTCTTGGTGGTGGGTTGCAACTTGGAGTCGAACGTGGACGCACACACACCGCAGGGCTTGTGTATCTTTACCTCTTCCCCCTGACACTGCACCGCCACTCCCCAGGCAAATCCCAAGCCTTGCAAATGTGCTATTCGGAGGGTGGTCTGGTGTGTAGGTGGGGCGATTCTAAGGAAGGAGGCTGGAGGTGGATACCCCACTTAGCAGGAGCTGTGGAGATCTGGTGTCCTTTCACAGCTCCTCCCTCCCAGCGGGTCTACCATCATTTGGGTACACTAGGCTTTGCTTACCTGTAAGGGGGCTGTCTTGGATCGGGAGGTTGTGGTACCATGCAGAGGAGAATGGCCAATAGAGGTCCAAGGGGCCGCTGATCTGGTGGCACGTGCTCCTTCCTGTCTCCCTCAGCACCAGCATACCGCAACCTTGGGACCCAGGCCTGCTGAGGCTCTAGGGTTGTGTCATCAGCCCACGTCACAGAGGCCTGAGGGTAATAGAGTAGGCATTTCTTGCCTTTTTCTTGTTTTATAATTTAATATTGATTTTCTATTTCAGCATAATTTATATACAATGTTGTGTCTATTTGAGTCCTACAGCAACTTGATGCAGTTCTAAACGTAGCTGTACCTGGAGTATTTCGGATTCTCTTCCCTGTTAGGTTATTGAAGAATATTGAATAGCGTTCCCTGTGCTATCAGGTGCGTCATCGTTGATGAACTCTTTTTGATACATTACTGTGTTTCTGTTAATGCCAACCCCTTACTTCATCTTTCTCCGATCCCCAATTTCCCCCGATGGTAACTCTACATTTTGTGTCTCCGTTTGTGAGTCTGTGTTTGCTCTGTACATTACGTTCCTTGGTCTCCATTTTTCGACTGCACATGTAAGTGATATCCTGGGATATGTGTCTTTCTGTCTCTAATTTTCCAGAATTAGTGTGATCATCTACTGCTCCATCCGTGAAGCTACAAATAGCATGAGTTCATTTTGTTGTCTGGATGAGTGACAGTCCAGGGGGTATAGGTAGCACAACTTCTTTATCCAATCATCTCTCGCTGGACATTCTGGTCGTTTGGGTGTCTTGGCTATGGCAAAGAGTACCACAACGACCGTTGGGGGGGCAAATGTTTTATTCCAATGATGGTATTCTCTTGTTATACAAACTGGAGTGGGGATGCCAAGTCTCGTGGTAGCTCCAGTTTACAGTTTAGTAAGGAACATGCCTACTGATCTCCATACTGGCTGTTAGCAATTTACATTTCCACCAACAGCATAGTAGGATCCCCTTTTCTGCCTACCCTCTTGAGCACTTACTCTTTTCAGGTTTTTTGAGGACTGCAGGGAGGGAACACCTCGTCTCCATTTATTTGCATTCTCTAATCATGATAGATGCTGAACATCTTTTGATTGGATGTGCTGTTTTTTAAAAAGCGTGTGAGGATCATTGAGCTCTTGAAACATTTCTGCTTGGGGGTCGGGCCTGATTTGAATTCATTTCACATTACCTAGCCCAGGACGTTACTCCAGGGCAGGGGTCGTTTGCAGCCCCGCAGGCCTTGTGAATATTAAGTGCCCTTGAGCACAGTTTTTCAAGTTGTTGTTACAGGAAAGCGCCACGATGTGGCAGCACTTCTTCGTGTCCTCTGTGTTAACTTGGGCAAACCGAGCCTTAGAGGGAGTCTTGGTGTTGGGTTGCAAATTGGAGTCGAAAGTGGCTGAACACACACCACAGGGCTTGTGTGTGTTTACCTCTTCCCCCTTACCCTGCACAGCCAGACCCCAGGCAAATCCCAAGCCTTGCAAATGTGCTATTCGGAGGGTGCTGTGGTTTGTAGGTGGGGCGATTCTAAGGAAGGAGGCTGGAGGTACGAACCCCACTAGCAGGAGCTGTGGAGATCCAATGTCTTTTCACAGCTCTTCCCTCCCAGCGGGTCTACCAACATTTGGGTACACTAGGCTTTGCTTACCTGTAAGAGGACTGTCTTGGATCAGGAGGTTGTGGTACCATGCAGAGCAGAATGGGCAATAGAGGTCCAAGGGGCCGGTGACCTGGTGGCACGTCCTCCTTCCTGTCTCCCTCAGCAACAGCATACTCCAGCCTTGGGACCCAGGCCTGCTGAGGCTCTAGGGTTGTGACATCAGCCCACGTCACAGAGGCCTGAGGGTAATAGAGTAGGCATTTCTTGCCTTTTACTTGTTTTATAATTTAGTATTGATTTCCTATTTCAGCATAGTTTATATACGGTGTTGTGTTTGAGTTCGACAGCAAGGTGATGAAGTTATGAATGTAGCTGTACCCGTAGTATTTTGGATTCTTCTCCCTGTTAGGTTATTGAAGAATATTGAGTAGCGTTCCTTGTGCTATCAGGTGTGTCATCGTTGATGAATTCTTTTTGATACATTAGTGTGTTTCTGTTAATCCCAACCTCCGACTTCATCCTTCCCCGATCCCCAATTTCCCCCTCTGGGAACTGTACACTTCTTTCTTCCGTTTGTGAACCTGGGTTTCCTTTGTATACTACATCCTTTGTATCCCTTTTTAGACTCCACATATAAGTGATATCCTGGAATATGTGTCTTTTTGTCTCTAAATTACCAGAATTAGTGAGATCATCTACTGCTCCATCCATGTTGCTGCAAATAGCATGGGTTCATTTTGCTTTCTGGATGAGTGATAGTCGCCAGAATGTAAGTAGCACAACATCTTTATCCATTCATCTCTCACTGGACATTTCGGTCGTTTGTATGTCTGGGCTATGGTAAAGAGTAGCACAACGTCCGTTGGGGTGCAAGTGTTTTATTCCAATGATGGTATTCTCTGGTTATACGGACTGGAGTGCGGTTTCCGTATCTCGTGGTAGCTCCAGTGTTTAGTTTAGTAAGGGACTTGCTAACTGATCTCCATACTGGCTATTATCAATTTACACTCCCACCAACAGCATAGTAGGGTTCCCTTTATTGGCTGCCCTCTTGAGCACTTACTCTTTTTAGGCTTTTTGAGGACTGCAGCCAGGGAACACCTCGTCTACATTTCTTTGCATTCTCTGAACATGACAGATCCTGAGCATTTTTTCATTTGATGTGCTGTTTTTAAAAATACGTGTAAGTACCACTGAGCCCTTGAAACATTTCTGCCTGAGAGTCGGGCCAGATTTGAGTTCATTTCAGATCAACTAGCCAAGGACATTTCTCGAGGGCAGGGGTCGTTTGTAGCCCCGCAGGCCTTGTGAATGTTAAGTGCCCTTGAGCACAGTTTTTCAAGTGGTTGTTACGGGAAAGCGCCACAAGGCGGCAGCACTTCTTCGTGTCCTCTGTGTTAACTTGGGCAAACACAGCCTTAGCAAGAGTCTTGGTGGTGGGTTGCAACTTGGAGTCGAACGTGGACGCACACACACCGCAGGGCTTGTGTATCTTTACCTCTTCCCCCTGACACTGCACCGCCACTCCCCAGGCAAATCCCAAGCCTTGCAAATGTGCTATTCGGAGGGTGGTCTGGTGTGTAGGTGGGGCGATTCTAAGGAAGGAGGCTGGAGGTGGATACCCCACTTAGCAGGAGCTGTGGAGATCTGGTGTCCTTTCACAGCTCCTCCCTCCCAGCGGGTCTACCATCATTTGGGTACACTAGGCTTTGCTTACCTGTAAGGGGGCTGTCTTGGATCGGGAGGTTGTGGTACCATGCAGAGGAGAATGGCCAATAGAGGTCCAAGGGGCCGCTGATCTGGTGGCACGTGCTCCTTCCTGTCTCCCTCAGCACCAGCATACCGCAACCTTGGGACCCAGGCCTGCTGAGGCTCTAGGGTTGTGTCATCAGCCCACGTCACAGAGGCCTGAGGGTAATAGAGTAGGCATTTCTTGCCTTTTTCTTGTTTTATAATTTAATATTGATTTTCTATTTCAGCATAATTTATATACAATGTTGTGTCTATTTGAGTCCTACAGCAACTTGATGCAGTTCTAAACGTAGCTGTACCTGGAGTATTTCGGATTCTCTTCCCTGTTAGGTTATTGAAGAATATTGAATAGCGTTCCCTGTGCTATCAGGTGCGTCATCGTTGATGAACTCTTTTTGATACATTACTGTGTTTCTGTTAATGCCAACCCCTTACTTCATCTTTCTCCGATCCCCAATTTCCCCCGATGGTAACTCTACATTTTGTGTCTCCGTTTGTGAGTCTGTGTTTGCTCTGTACATTACGTTCCTTGGTCTCCATTTTTCGACTGCACATGTAAGTGATATCCTGGGATATGTGTCTTTCTGTCTCTAATTTTCCAGAATTAGTGTGATCATCTACTGCTCCATCCGTGAAGCTACAAATAGCATGAGTTCATTTTGTTGTCTGGATGAGTGACAGTCCAGGGGGTATAGGTAGCACAACTTCTTTATCCAATCATCTCTCGCTGGACATTCTGGTCGTTTGGGTGTCTTGGCTATGGCAAAGAGTACCACAACGACCGTTGGGGGGGGCAAATGTTTTATTCCAATGATGGTATTCTCTTGTTATACAAACTGGAGTGGGGATGCCAAGTCTCGTGGTAGCTCCAGTTTACAGTTTAGTAAGGAACATGCCTACTGATCTCCATACTGGCTGTTAGCAATTTACATTTCCACCAACAGCATAGTAGGATCCCCTTTTCTGCCTACCCTCTTGAGCACTTACTCTTTTCAGGTTTTTTGAGGACTGCAGGGAGGGAACACCTCGTCTCCATTTATTTGCATTCTCTAATCATGATAGATGCTGAACATCTTTTGATTGGATGTGCTGTTTTTTAAAAAGCGTGTGAGGATCATTGAGCTCTTGAAACATTTCTGCTTGGGGGTCGGGCCTGATTTGAATTCATTTCACATTACCTAGCCCAGGACGTTACTCCAGGGCAGGGGTCGTTTGCAGCCCCGCAGGCCTTGTGAATATTAAGTGCCCTTGAGCACAGTTTTTCAAGTTGTTGTTACAGGAAAGCGCCACGATGTGGCAGCACTTCTTCGTGTCCTCTGTGTTAACTTGGGCAAACCGAGCCTTAGAGGGAGTCTTGGTGTTGGGTTGCAAATTGGAGTCGAAAGTGGCTGAACACACACCACAGGGCTTGTGTGTGTTTACCTCTTCCCCCTTACCCTGCACAGCCAGACCCCAGGCAAATCCCAAGCCTTGCAAATGTGCTATTCGGAGGGTGCTGTGGTTTGTAGGTGGGGCGATTCTAAGGAAGGAGGCTGGAGGTACGAACCCCACTAGCAGGAGCTGTGGAGATCCAATGTCTTTTCACAGCTCTTCCCTCCCAGCGGGTCTACCAACATTTGGGTACACTAGGCTTTGCTTACCTGTAAGAGGACTGTCTTGGATCAGGAGGTTGTGGTACCATGCAGAGCAGAATGGGCAATAGAGGTCCAAGGGGCCGGTGACCTGGTGGCACGTCCTCCTTCCTGTCTACCTCAGCACCAGCATACTCCAGCCTTGGGACCCATTCCTGCTGAGGCTCTAGGGTTGTGACATCAGCCCACGTCACAGAGGCCTGAGGGTAATAGAGTAGGCATTTCTTGCCTTTTACTTGTTTTATAATTTAGTATTGATTGCCTATTTCAGCATAGTTTATATACGGTGTTGTGTTTGAGTTCGACAGCAAGGTGATGAAGTTATGAATGTAGCTGTACCTGTAGTATTTTGGATTCTTTTCCCTGTTAGGTTATTGAAGAATATTGAGTAGCGTTCCTTGTGCTATCAGGTGTGTCATCGTTGATGAATACTTTTTGATACATTAGTGTGTTTCTGTTAATCCCAACCTCCGACTTCATCCTTCCCCGATCCCCAATTTCCCCCTCTGGGAACTGTACACTTCTTTCTTCCGTTTGTGAACCTGTGTTTCCTTTGTATACTACATCCTTTGTATCCCTTTTTAGACTCCACATATAAGTGATATCCTGGAATATGTGTCTTTTTGTCTCTAAATTACCAGAATTAGTGAGATCATCTACTGCTCCATCCATGTTGCTGCAAATAGCATGGGTTCATTTTGCTTTCTGGATGAGTGATAGTCGCCAGAATGTAAGTAGCACAACATCTTTATCCATTCATCTCTCACTGGACATTTCGGTCGTTTGTATGTCTGGGCTATGGTAAAGAGTAGCACAACGTCCGTTGGGGTGCAAGTGTTTTATTCCAATGATGGTATTCTCTGGTTATACGGACTGGAGTGCGGTTTCCGTATCTCGTGGTAGCTCCAGTGTTTAGTTTAGTAAGGGACTTGCTAACTGATCTCCATACTGGCTATTATCAATTTACACTCCCACCAACAGCATAGTAGGGTTCCCTTTATTGGCTGCCCTCTTGAGCACTTACTCTTTTTAGGCTTTTTGAGGACTGCAGCCAGGGAACACCTCGTCTACATTTCTTTGCATTCTCTGAACATGACAGATCCTGAGCATTTTTTCATTTGATGTGCTGTTTTTAAAAATACGTGTAAGTACCACTGAGCCCTTGAAACATTTCTGCCTGAGAGTCGGGCCAGATTTGAGTTCATTTCAGATCAACTAGCCAAGGACATTTCTCGAGGGCAGGGGTCGTTTGTAGCCCCGCAGGCCTTGTGAATGTTAAGTGCCCTTGAGCACAGTTTTTCAAGTGGTTGTTACGGGAAAGCGCCACAAGGCGGCAGCACTTCTTCGTGTCCTCTGTGTTAACTTGGGCAAACACAGCCTTAGCAAGAGTCTTGGTGGTGGGTTGCAACTTGGAGTCGAACGTGGACGCACACACACCGCAGGGCTTGTGTATCTTTACCTCTTCCCCCTGACACTGCACCGCCACTCCCCAGGCAAATCCCAAGCCTTGCAAATGTGCTATTCGGAGGGTGGTCTGGTGTGTAGGTGGGGCGATTCTAAGGAAGGAGGCTGGAGGTGGATACCCCACTTAGCAGGAGCTGTGGAGATCTGGTGTCCTTTCACAGCTCCTCCCTCCCAGCGGGTCTACCATCATTTGGGTACACTAGGCTTTGCTTACCTGTAAGGGGGCTGTCTTGGATCGGGAGGTTGTGGTACCATGCAGAGGAGAATGGCCAATAGAGGTCCAAGGGGCCGCTGATCTGGTGGCACGTGCTCCTTCCTGTCTCCCTCAGCACCAGCATACCGCAACCTTGGGACCCAGGCCTGCTGAGGCTCTAGGGTTGTGTCATCAGCCCACGTCACAGAGGCCTGAGGGTAATAGAGTAGGCATTTCTTGCCTTTTTCTTGTTTTATAATTTAATATTGATTTTCTATTTCAGCATAATTTATATACAATGTTGTGTCTATTTGAGTCCTACAGCAACTTGATGCAGTTCTAAACGTAGCTGTACCTGGAGTATTTCGGATTCTCTTCCCTGTTAGGTTATTGAAGAATATTGAATAGCGTTCCCTGTGCTATCAGGTGCGTCATCGTTGATGAACTCTTTTTGATACATTACTGTGTTTCTGTTAATGCCAACCCCTTACTTCATCTTTCTCCGATCCCCAATTTCCCCCGATGGTAACTCTACATTTTGTGTCTCCGTTTGTGAGTCTGTGTTTGCTCTGTACATTACGTTCCTTGGTCTCCATTTTTCGACTGCACATGTAAGTGATATCCTGGGATATGTGTCTTTCTGTCTCTAATTTTCCAGAATTAGTGTGATCATCTACTGCTCCATCCGTGAAGCTACAAATAGCATGAGTTCATTTTGTTGTCTGGATGAGTGACAGTCCAGGGGGTATAGGTAGCACAACTTCTTTATCCAATCATCTCTCGCTGGACATTCTGGTCGTTTGGGTGTCTTGGCTATGGCAAAGAGTACCACAACGACCGTTGGGGGGGGGGGCAAATGTTTTATTCCAATGATGGTATTCTCTTGTTATACAAACTGGAGTGGGGATGCCAAGTCTCGTGGTAGCTCCAGTTTACAGTTTAGTAAGGAACATGCCTACTGATCTCCATACTGGCTGTTAGCAATTTACATTTCCACCAACAGCATAGTAGGATCCCCTTTTCTGCCTACCCTCTTGAGCACTTACTCTTTTCAGGTTTTTTGAGGACTGCAGGGAGGGAACACCTCGTCTCCATTTATTTGCATTCTCTAATCATGATAGATGCTGAACATCTTTTGATTGGATGTGCTGTTTTTTAAAAAGCGTGTGAGGATCATTGAGCTCTTGAAACATTTCTGCTTGGGGGTCGGGCCTGATTTGAATTCATTTCACATTACCTAGCCCAGGACGTTACTCCAGGGCAGGGGTCGTTTGCAGCCCCGCAGGCCTTGTGAATATTAAGTGCCCTTGAGCACAGTTTTTCAAGTTGTTGTTACAGGAAAGCGCCACGATGTGGCAGCACTTCTTCGTGTCCTCTGTGTTAACTTGGGCAAACCGAGCCTTAGAGGGAGTCTTGGTGTTGGGTTGCAAATTGGAGTCGAAAGTGGCTGAACACACACCACAGGGCTTGTGTGTGTTTACCTCTTCCCCCTTACCCTGCACAGCCAGACCCCAGGCAAATCCCAAGCCTTGCAAATGTGCTATTCGGAGGGTGCTGTGGTTTGTAGGTGGGGCGATTCTAAGGAAGGAGGCTGGAGGTACGAACCCCACTAGCAGGAGCTGTGGAGATCCAATGTCTTTTCACAGCTCTTCCCTCCCAGCGGGTCTACCAACATTTGGGTACACTAGGCTTTGCTTACCTGTAAGAGGACTGTCTTGGATCAGGAGGTTGTGGTACCATGCAGAGCAGAATGGGCAATAGAGGTCCAAGGGGCCGGTGACCTGGTGGCACGTCCTCCTTCCTGTCTCCCTCAGCAACAGCATACTCCAGCCTTGGGACCCAGGCCTGCTGAGGCTCTAGGGTTGTGACATCAGCCCACGTCACAGAGGCCTGAGGGTAATAGAGTAGGCATTTCTTGCCTTTTACTTGTTTTATAATTTAGTATTGATTTCCTATTTCAGCATAGTTTATATACGGTGTTGTGTTTGAGTTCGACAGCAAGGTGATGAAGTTATGAATGTAGCTGTACCCGTAGTATTTTGGATTCTTCTCCCTGTTAGGTTATTGAAGAATATTGAGTAGCGTTCCTTGTGCTATCAGGTGTGTCATCGTTGATGAATTCTTTTTGATACATTAGTGTGTTTCTGTTAATCCCAACCTCCGACTTCATCCTTCCCCGATCCCCAATTTCCCCCTCTGGGAACTGTACACTTCTTTCTTCCGTTTGTGAACCTGGGTTTCCTTTGTATACTACATCCTTTGTATCCCTTTTTAGACTCCACATATAAGTGATATCCTGGAATATGTGTCTTTTTGTCTCTAAATTACCAGAATTAGTGAGATCATCTACTGCTCCATCCATGTTGCTGCAAATAGCATGGGTTCATTTTGCTTTCTGGATGAGTGATAGTCGCCAGAATGTAAGTAGCACAACATCTTTATCCATTCATCTCTCACTGGACATTTCGGTCGTTTGTATGTCTGGGCTATGGTAAAGAGTAGCACAACGTCCGTTGGGGTGCAAGTGTTTTATTCCAATGATGGTATTCTCTGGTTATACGGACTGGAGTGCGGTTTCCGTATCTCGTGGTAGCTCCAGTGTTTAGTTTAGTAAGGGACTTGCTAACTGATCTCCATACTGGCTATTATCAATTTACACTCCCACCAACAGCATAGTAGGGTTCCCTTTATTGGCTGCCCTCTTGAGCACTTACTCTTTTTAGGCTTTTTGAGGACTGCAGCCAGGGAACACCTCGTCTACATTTCTTTGCATTCTCTGAACATGACAGATCCTGAGCATTTTTTCATTTGATGTGCTGTTTTTAAAAATACGTGTAAGTACCACTGAGCCCTTGAAACATTTCTGCCTGAGAGTCGGGCCAGATTTGAGTTCATTTCAGATCAACTAGCCAAGGACATTTCTCGAGGGCAGGGGTCGTTTGTAGCCCCGCAGGCCTTGTGAATGTTAAGTGCCCTTGAGCACAGTTTTTCAAGTGGTTGTTACGGGAAAGCGCCACAAGGCGGCAGCACTTCTTCGTGTCCTCTGTGTTAACTTGGGCAAACACAGCCTTAGCAAGAGTCTTGGTGGTGGGTTGCAACTTGGAGTCGAACGTGGACGCACACACACCGCAGGGCTTGTGTATCTTTACCTCTTCCCCCTGACACTGCACCGCCACTCCCCAGGCAAATCCCAAGCCTTGCAAATGTGCTATTCGGAGGGTGGTCTGGTGTGTAGGTGGGGCGATTCTAAGGAAGGAGGCTGGAGGTGGATACCCCACTTAGCAGGAGCTGTGGAGATCTGGTGTCCTTTCACAGCTCCTCCCTCCCAGCGGGTCTACCATCATTTGGGTACACTAGGCTTTGCTTACCTGTAAGGGGGCTGTCTTGGATCGGGAGGTTGTGGTACCATGCAGAGGAGAATGGCCAATAGAGGTCCAAGGGGCCGCTGATCTGGTGGCACGTGCTCCTTCCTGTCTCCCTCAGCACCAGCATACCGCAACCTTGGGACCCAGGCCTGCTGAGGCTCTAGGGTTGTGTCATCAGCCCACGTCACAGAGGCCTGAGGGTAATAGAGTAGGCATTTCTTGCCTTTTTCTTGTTTTATAATTTAATATTGATTTTCTATTTCAGCATAATTTATATACAATGTTGTGTCTATTTGAGTCCTACAGCAACTTGATGCAGTTCTAAACGTAGCTGTACCTGGAGTATTTCGGATTCTCTTCCCTGTTAGGTTATTGAAGAATATTGAATAGCGTTCCCTGTGCTATCAGGTGCGTCATCGTTGATGAACTCTTTTTGATACATTACTGTGTTTCTGTTAATGCCAACCCCTTACTTCATCTTTCTCCGATCCCCAATTTCCCCCGATGGTAACTCTACATTTTGTGTCTCCGTTTGTGAGTCTGTGTTTGCTCTGTACATTACGTTCCTTGGTCTCCATTTTTCGACTGCACATGTAAGTGATATCCTGGGATATGTGTCTTTCTGTCTCTAATTTTCCAGAATTAGTGTGATCATCTACTGCTCCATCCGTGAAGCTACAAATAGCATGAGTTCATTTTGTTGTCTGGATGAGTGACAGTCCAGGGGGTATAGGTAGCACAACTTCTTTATCCAATCATCTCTCGCTGGACATTCTGGTCGTTTGGGTGTCTTGGCTATGGCAAAGAGTACCACAACGACCGTTGGGGGGGGCAAATGTTTTATTCCAATGATGGTATTCTCTTGTTATACAAACTGGAGTGGGGATGCCAAGTCTCGTGGTAGCTCCAGTTTACAGTTTAGTAAGGAACATGCCTACTGATCTCCATACTGGCTGTTAGCAATTTACATTTCCACCAACAGCATAGTAGGATCCCCTTTTCTGCCTACCCTCTTGAGCACTTACTCTTTTCAGGTTTTTTGAGGACTGCAGGGAGGGAACACCTCGTCTCCATTTATTTGCATTCTCTAATCATGATAGATGCTGAACATCTTTTGATTGGATGTGCTGTTTTTTAAAAAGCGTGTGAGGATCATTGAGCTCTTGAAACATTTCTGCTTGGGGGTCGGGCCTGATTTGAATTCATTTCACATTACCTAGCCCAGGACGTTACTCCAGGGCAGGGGTCGTTTGCAGCCCCGCAGGCCTTGTGAATATTAAGTGCCCTTGAGCACAGTTTTTCAAGTTGTTGTTACAGGAAAGCGCCACGATGTGGCAGCACTTCTTCGTGTCCTCTGTGTTAACTTGGGCAAACCGAGCCTTAGAGGGAGTCTTGGTGTTGGGTTGCAAATTGGAGTCGAAAGTGGCTGAACACACACCACAGGGCTTGTGTGTGTTTACCTCTTCCCCCTTACCCTGCACAGCCAGACCCCAGGCAAATCCCAAGCCTTGCAAATGTGCTATTCGGAGGGTGCTGTGGTTTGTAGGTGGGGCGATTCTAAGGAAGGAGGCTGGAGGTACGAACCCCACTAGCAGGAGCTGTGGAGATCCAATGTCTTTTCACAGCTCTTCCCTCCCAGCGGGTCTACCAACATTTGGGTACACTAGGCTTTGCTTACCTGTAAGAGGACTGTCTTGGATCAGGAGGTTGTGGTACCATGCAGAGCAGAATGGGCAATAGAGGTCCAAGGGGCCGGTGATCTGGTGGCACGTCCTCCTTCCTGTCTCCCTCAGCACCAGCATACTCCAGCCTTGGGACCCATTCCTGCTGAGGCTCTAGGGTTGTGACATCAGCCCACGTCACAGAGGCCTGAGGGTAATAGAGTAGGCATTTCTTGCCTTTTTCTTGTTTTATAATTTAGTATTGATTGCCTATTTCAGCATAGTTTATATACGGTGTTGTGTTTGAGTTCGACAGCAAGGTGATGAAGTTATGAATGTAGCTGTACCTGTAGTATTTTGGATTCTTTTCCCTGTTAGGTTATTGAAGAATATTGAGTAGCGTTCCTTGTGCTATCAGGTGTGTCATCGTTGATGAATACTTTTTGATACATTAGTGTGTTTCTGTTAATCCCAACCTCCGACTTCATCCTTCCCCGATCCCCAATTTCCCCCTCTGGGAACTGTACACTTCTTTCTTCCGTTTGTGAACCTGTGTTTCCTTTGTATACTACATCCTTTGTATCCCTTTTTAGACTCCACATATAAGTGATATCCTGGAATATGTGTCTTTTTGTCTCTAAATTACCAGAATTAGTGAGATCATCTACTGCTCCATCCATGTTGCTGCAAATAGCATGGGTTCATTTTGCTTTCTGGATGAGTGATAGTCGCCAGAATGTAAGTAGCACAACATCTTTATCCATTCATCTCTCACTGGACATTTCGGTCGTTTGTATGTCTGGGCTATGGTAAAGAGTAGCACAACGTCCGTTGGGGTGCAAGTGTTTTATTCCAATGATGGTATTCTCTGGTTATACGGACTGGAGTGCGGTTTCCGTATCTCGTGGTAGCTCCAGTGTTTAGTTTAGTAAGGGACTTGCTAACTGATCTCCATACTGGCTATTATCAATTTACACTCCCACCAACAGCATAGTAGGGTTCCCTTTATTGGCTGCCCTCTTGAGCACTTACTCTTTTTAGGCTTTTTGAGGACTGCAGCCAGGGAACACCTCGTCTACATTTCTTTGCATTCTCTGAACATGACAGATCCTGAGCATTTTTTCATTTGATGTGCTGTTTTTAAAAATACGTGTAAGTACCACTGAGCTCTTGAAACATTTCTGCCTGAGAGTCGGGCCAGATTTGAGTTCATTTCAGATCAACTAGCCAAGGACATTTCTCGAGGGCAGGGGTCGTTTGTAGCCCCGCAGGCCTTGTGAATGTTAAGTGCCCTTGAGCACAGTTTTTCAAGTGGTTGTTACGGGAAAGCGCCACAAGGCGGCAGCACTTCTTCGTGTCCTCTGTGTTAACTTGGGCAAACACAGCCTTAGCAAGAGTCTTGGTGGTGGGTTGCAACTTGGAGTCGAACGTGGACGCACACACACCGCAGGGCTTGTGTATCTTTACCTCTTCCCCCTGACACTGCACCGCCACTCCCCAGGCAAATCCCAAGCCTTGCAAATGTGCTATTCGGAGGGTGGTCTGGTTTGTAGGTGGGGCGATTCTAAGGAAGGAGGCTGGAGGTGGATACCCCACTTAGCAGGAGCTGTGGAGATCTGGTGTCCTTTCACAGCTCCTCCCTCCCAGCGGGTCTACCATCATTTGGGTACACTAGGCTTTGCTTACCTGTAAGGGGGCTGTCTTGGATCGGGAGGTTGTGGTACCATGCAGAGGAGAATGGCCAATAGAGGTCCAAGGGGCCGCTGATCTGGTGGCACGTGCTCCTTCCTGTCTCCCTCAGCACCAGCATACCGCAACCTTGGGACCCAGGCCTGCTGAGGCTCTAGGGTTGTGTCATCAGCCCACGTCACAGAGGCCTGAGGGTAATAGAGTAGGCATTTCTTGCCTTTTTCTTGTTTTATAATTTAATATTGATTTTCTATTTCAGCATAATTTATATACAATGTTGTGTCTATTTGAGTCCTACAGCAACTTGATGCAGTTCTAAACGTAGCTGTACCTGGAGTATTTCGGATTCTCTTCCCTGTTAGGTTATTGAAGAATATTGAATAGCGTTCCCTGTGCTATCAGGTGCGTCATCGTTGATGAACTCTTTTTGATACATTACTGTGTTTCTGTTAATGCCAACCCCTTACTTCATCTTTCTCCGATCCCCAATTTCCCCCGATGGTAACTCTACATTTTGTGTCTCCGTTTGTGAGTCTGTGTTTGCTCTGTACATTACGTTCCTTGGTCTCCATTTTTCGACTGCACATGTAAGTGATATCCTGATATATGTGTCTTTCTGTCTCTAATTTTCCAGAATTAGTGTGATCATCTACTGCTCCATCCGTGAAGCTACAAATAGCATGAGTTCATTTTGTTGTCTGGATGAGTGACAGTCCAGGGGGTATAGGTAGCACAACTTCTTTATCCAATCATCTCTCGCTGGACATTCTGGTCGTTTGGGTGTCTTGGCTATGGCAAAGAGTACCACAACGACCGTTGGGGGGGGCAAATGTTTTATTCCAATGATGGTATTCTCTTGTTATACAAACTGGAGTGGGGATGCCAAGTCTCGTGGTAGCTCCAGTTTACAGTTTAGTAAGGAACATGCCTACTGATCTCCATACTGGCTGTTAGCAATTTACATTTCCACCAACAGCATAGTAGGATCCCCTTTTCTGCCTACCCTCTTGAGCACTTACTCTTTTCAGGTTTTTTGAGGACTGCAGGGAGGGAACACCTCGTCTCCATTTATTTGCATTCTCTAATCATGATAGATGCTGAACATCTTTTGATTGGATGTGCTGTTTTTTAAAAAGCGTGTGAGGATCATTGAGCTCTTGAAACATTTCTGCTTGGGGGTCGGGCCTGATTTGAATTCATTTCACATTACCTAGCCCAGGACGTTACTCCAGGGCAGGGGTCGTTTGCAGCCCCGCAGGCCTTGTGAATATTAAGTGCCCTTGAGCACAGTTTTTCAAGTTGTTGTTACAGGAAAGCGCCACGATGTGGCAGCACTTCTTCGTGTCCTCTGTGTTAACTTGGGCAAACCGAGCCTTAGAGGGAGTCTTGGTGTTGGGTTGCAAATTGGAGTCGAAAGTGGCTGAACACACACCACAGGGCTTGTGTGTGTTTACCTCTTCCCCCTTACCCTGCACAGCCAGACCCCAGGCAAATCCCAAGCCTTGCAAATATGCTATTCGGAGGGTGCTGTGGTTTGTAGGTGGGGCGATTCTAAGGAAGGAGGCTGGAGGTACGAACCCCACTAGCAGGAGCTGTGGAGATCCAATGTCTTTTCACAGCTCTTCCCTCCCAGCGGGTCTACCAACATTTGGGTACACTAGGCTTTGCTTACCTGTAAGAGGACTGTCTTGGATCAGGAGGTTGTGGTACCATGCAGAGCAGAATGGGCAATAGAGGTCCAAGGGGCCGGTGATCTGGTGGCACGTCCTCCTTCCTGTCTCCCTCAGCACCAGCATACTCCAGCCTTGGGACCCAGGCCTGCTGAGGCTCTAGGGTTGTGACATCAGCCCACGTCACAGAGGCCTGAGGGTAATAGAGTAGGCATTTCTTGCCTTTTACTTGTTTTATAATTTAGTATTGATTTCCTATTTCAGCATAGTTTATATACGGTGTTGTGTTTGAGTTCGACAGCAAGGTGATGAAGTTATGAATGTAGCTGTACCTGTAGTATTTTGGATTCTTTTCCCTGTTAGGTTATTGAAGAATATTGAGTAGCGTTCCTTGTGCTATCAGGTGTGTCATCGTTGATGAATTCTTTTTGATACATTAGTGTGTTTCTGTTAATCCCAACCTCCGACTTCATCCTTCCCCGATCCCCAATTTCCCCCTCTGGGAACTGTACACTTCTTTCTTCCGTTTGTGAACCTGTGTTTCCTTTGTATACTACATCCTTTGTATCCCTTTTTAGACTCCACATATAAGTGATATCCTGGAATATGTGTCTTTTTGTCTCTAAATTACCAGAATTAGTGAGATCATCTACTGCTCCATCCATGTTGCTGCAAATAGCATGGGTTCATTTTGCTTTCTGGATGAGTGATAGTCGCCAGAATGTAAGTAGCACAACATCTTTATCCATTCATCTCTCACTGGACATTTCGGTCGTTTGTATGTCTGGGCTATGGTAAAGAGTAGCACAACGTCCGTTGGGGTGCAAGTGTTTTATTCCAATGATGGTATTCTCTGGTTATACGGACTGGAGTGCGGTTTCCGTATCTCGTGGTAGCTCCAGTGTTTAGTTTAGTAAGGGACTTGCTAACTGATCTCCATACTGGCTATTATCAATTTACACTCCCACCAACAGCATAGTAGGGTTCCCTTTATTGGCTGCCCTCTTGAGCACTTACTCTTTTTAGGCTTTTTGAGGACTGCAGCCAGGGAACACCTCGTCTACATTTCTTTGCATTCTCTGAACATGACAGATCCTGAGCATTTTTTCATTTGATGTGCTGTTTTTAAAAATACGTGTAAGTACCACTGAGCTCTTGAAACATTTCTGCCTGAGAGTCGGGCCAGATTTGAGTTCATTTCAGATCAACTAGCCAAGGACATTTCTCGAGGGCAGGGGTCGTTTGTAGCCCCGCAGGCCTTGTGAATGTTAAGTGCCCTTGAGCACAGTTTTTCAAGTGGTTGTTACGGGAAAGCGCCACAAGGCGGCAGCACTTCTTCGTGTCCTCTGTGTTAACTTGGGCAAACACAGCCTTAGCAAGAGTCTTGGTGGTGGGTTGCAACTTGGAGTCGAACGTGGACGCACACACACCGCAGGGCTTGTGTATCTTTACCTCTTCCCCCTGACACTGCACCGCCACTCCCCAGGCAAATCCCAAGCCTTGCAAATGTGCTATTCGGAGGGTGGTCTGGTTTGTAGGTGGGGCGATTCTAAGGAAGGAGGCTGGAGGTGGATACCCCACTTAGCAGGAGCTGTGGAGATCTGGTGTCCTTTCACAGCTCCTCCCTCCCAGCGGGTCTACCATCATTTGGGTACACTAGGCTTTGCTTACCTGTAAGGGGGCTGTCTTGGATCGGGAGGTTGTGGTACCATGCAGAGGAGAATGGCCAATAGAGGTCCAAGGGGCCGCTGATCTGGTGGCACGTGCTCCTTCCTGTCTCCCTCAGCACCAGCATACCGCAACCTTGGGACCCAGGCCTGCTGAGGCTCTAGGGTTGTGTCATCAGCCCACGTCACAGAGGCCTGAGGGTAATAGAGTAGGCATTTCTTGCCTTTTTCTTGTTTTATAATTTAATATTGATTTTCTATTTCAGCATAATTTATATACAATGTTGTGTCTATTTGAGTCCTACAGCAACTTGATGCAGTTCTAAACGTAGCTGTACCTGGAGTATTTCGGATTCTCTTCCCTGTTAGGTTATTGAAGAATATTGAATAGCGTTCCCTGTGCTATCAGGTGCGTCATCGTTGATGAACTCTTTTTGATACATTACTGTGTTTCTGTTAATGCCAACCCCTTACTTCATCTTTCTCCGATCCCCAATTTCCCCCGATGGTAACTCTACATTTTGTGTCTCCGTTTGTGAGTCTGTGTTTGCTCTGTACATTACGTTCCTTGGTCTCCATTTTTCGACTGCACATGTAAGTGATATCCTGGGATATGTGTCTTTCTGTCTCTAATTTTCCAGAATTAGTGTGATCATCTACTGCTCCATCCGTGAAGCTACAAATAGCATGAGTTCATTTTGTTGTCTGGATGAGTGACAGTCCAGGGGGTATAGGTAGCACAACTTCTTTATCCAATCATCTCTCGCTGGACATTCTGGTCGTTTGGGTGTCTTGGCTATGGCAAAGAGTACCACAACGACCGTTGGGGGGGGGCAAATGTTTTATTCCAATGATGGTATTCTCTTGTTATACAAACTGGAGTGGGGATGCCAAGTCTCGTGGTAGCTCCAGTTTACAGTTTAGTAAGGAACATGCCTACTGATCTCCATACTGGCTGTTAGCAATTTACATTTCCACCAACAGCATAGTAGGATCCCCTTTTCTGCCTACCCTCTTGAGCACTTACTCTTTTCAGGTTTTTTGAGGACTGCAGGGAGGGAACACCTCGTCTCCATTTATTTGCATTCTCTAATCATGATAGATGCTGAACATCTTTTGATTGGATGTGCTGTTTTTTAAAAAGCGTGTGAGGATCATTGAGCTCTTGAAACATTTCTGCTTGGGGGTCGGGCCTGATTTGAATTCATTTCACATTACCTAGCCCAGGACGTTACTCCAGGGCAGGGGTCGTTTGCAGCCCCGCAGGCCTTGTGAATATTAAGTGCCCTTGAGCACAGTTTTTCAAGTTGTTGTTACAGGAAAGCGCCACGATGTGGCAGCACTTCTTCGTGTCCTCTGTGTTAACTTGGGCAAACCGAGCCTTAGAGGGAGTCTTGGTGTTGGGTTGCAAATTGGAGTCGAAAGTGGCTGAACACACACCACAGGGCTTGTGTGTGTTTACCTCTTCCCCCTTACCCTGCACAGCCAGACCCCAGGCAAATCCCAAGCCTTGCAAATGTGCTATTCGGAGGGTGCTGTGGTTTGTAGGTGGGGCGATTCTAAGGAAGGAGGCTGGAGGTACGAACCCCACTAGCAGGAGCTGTGGAGATCCAATGTCTTTTCACAGCTCTTCCCTCCCAGCGGGTCTACCAACATTTGGGTACACTAGGCTTTGCTTACCTGTAAGAGGACTGTCTTGGATCAGGAGGTTGTGGTACCATGCAGAGCAGAATGGGCAATAGAGGTCCAAGGGGCCGGTGACCTGGTGGCACGTCCTCCTTCCTGTCTCCCTCAGCAACAGCATACTCCAGCCTTGGGACCCAGGCCTGCTGAGGCTCTAGGGTTGTGACATCAGCCCACGTCACAGAGGCCTGAGGGTAATAGAGTAGGCATTTCTTGCCTTTTACTTGTTTTATAATTTAGTATTGATTTCCTATTTCAGCATAGTTTATATACGGTGTTGTGTTTGAGTTCGACAGCAAGGTGATGAAGTTATGAATGTAGCTGTACCTGTAGTATTTTGGATTCTTCTCCCTGTTAGGTTATTGAAGAATATTGAGTAGCGTTCCTTGTGCTATCAGGTGTGTCATCGTTGATGAATTCTTTTTGATACATTAGTGTGTTTCTGTTAATCCCAACCTCCGACTTCATCCTTCCCCGATCCCCAATTTCCCCCTCTGGGAACTGTACACTTCTTTCTTCCGTTTGTGAACCTGTGTTTCCTTTGTATACTACATCCTTTGTATCCCTTTTTAGACTCCACATATAAGTGATATCCTGGAATATGTGTCTTTTTGTCTCTAAATTACCAGAATTAGTGAGATCATCTACTGCTCCATCCATGTTGCTGCAAATAGCATGGGTTCATTTTGCTTTCTGGATGAGTGATAGTCGCCAGAATGTAAGTAGCACAACATCTTTATCCATTCATCTCTCACTGGACATTTCGGTCGTTTGTATGTCTGGGCTATGGTAAAGAGTAGCACAACGTCCGTTGGGGTGCAAGTGTTTTATTCCAATGATGGTATTCTCTGGTTATACGGACTGGAGTGCGGTTTCCGTATCTCGTGGTAGCTCCAGTGTTTAGTTTAGTAAGGGACTTGCTAACTGATCTCCATACTGGCTATTATCAATTTACACTCCCACCAACAGCATAGTAGGGTTCCCTTTATTGGCTGCCCTCTTGAGCACTTACTCTTTTTAGGCTTTTTGAGGACTGCAGCCAGGGAACACCTCGTCTACATTTCTTTGCATTCTCTGAACATGACAGATCCTGAGCATTTTTTCATTTGATGTGCTGTTTTTAAAAATACGTGTAAGTACCACTGAGCTCTTGAAACATTTCTGCCTGAGAGTCGGGCCAGATTTGAGTTCATTTCAGATCAACTAGCCAAGGACATTTCTCGAGGGCAGGGGTCGTTTGTAGCCCCGCAGGCCTTGTGAATGTTAAGTGCCCTTGAGCACAGTTTTTCAAGTGGTTGTTACGGGAAAGCGCCACAAGGCGGCAGCACTTCTTCGTGTCCTCTGTGTTAACTTGGGCAAACACAGCCTTAGCAAGAGTCTTGGTGGTGGGTTGCAACTTGGAGTCGAACGTGGACGCACACACACCGCAGGGCTTGTGTATCTTTACCTCTTCCCCCTGACACTGCACCGCCACTCCCCAGGCAAATCCCAAGCCTTGCAAATGTGCTATTCGGAGGGTGGTCTGGTTTGTAGGTGGGGCGATTCTAAGGAAGGAGGCTGGAGGTGGATACCCCACTTAGCAGGAGCTGTGGAGATCTGGTGTCCTTTCACAGCTCCTCCCTCCCAGCGGGTCTACCATCATTTGGGTACACTAGGCTTTGCTTACCTGTAAGGGGGCTGTCTTGGATCGGGAGGTTGTGGTACCATGCAGAGGAGAATGGCCAATAGAGGTCCAAGGGGCCGCTGATCTGGTGGCACGTGCTCCTTCCTGTCTCCCTCAGCACCAGCATACCGCAACCTTGGGACCCAGGCCTGCTGAGGCTCTAGGGTTGTGTCATCAGCCCACGTCACAGAGGCCTGAGGGTAATAGAGTAGGCATTTCTTGCCTTTTTCTTGTTTTATAATTTAATATTGATTTTCTATTTCAGCATAATTTATATACAATGTTGTGTCTATTTGAGTCCTACAGCAACTTGATGCAGTTCTAAACGTAGCTGTACCTGGAGTATTTCGGATTCTCTTCCCTGTTAGGTTATTGAAGAATATTGAATAGCGTTCCCTGTGCTATCAGGTGCGTCATCGTTGATGAACTCTTTTTGATACATTACTGTGTTTCTGTTAATGCCAACCCCTTACTTCATCTTTCTCCGATCCCCAATTTCCCCCGATGGTAACTCTACATTTTGTGTCTCCGTTTGTGAGTCTGTGTTTGCTCTGTACATTACGTTCCTTGGTCTCCATTTTTCGACTGCACATGTAAGTGATATCCTGGGATATGTGTCTTTCTGTCTCTAATTTTCCAGAATTAGTGTGATCATCTACTGCTCCATCCGTGAAGCTACAAATAGCATGAGTTCATTTTGTTGTCTGGATGAGTGACAGTCCAGGGGGTATAGGTAGCACAACTTCTTTATCCAATCATCTCTCGCTGGACATTCTGGTCGTTTGGGTGTCTTGGCTATGGCAAAGAGTACCACAACGACCGTTGGGGGGGGGGCAAATGTTTTATTCCAATGATGGTATTCTCTTGTTATACAAACTGGAGTGGGGATGCCAAGTCTCGTGGTAGCTCCAGTTTACAGTTTAGTAAGGAACATGCCTACTGATCTCCATACTGGCTGTTAGCAATTTACATTTCCACCAACAGCATAGTAGGATCCCCTTTTCTGCCTACCCTCTTGAGCACTTACTCTTTTTAGGTTTTTTGAGGACTGCAGGGAGGGAACACCTCGTCTCCATTTATTTGCATTCTCTAATCATGATAGATGCTGAACATCTTTTGATTGGATGTGCTGTTTTTTAAAAAGCGTGTGAGGATCATTGAGCTCTTGAAACATTTCTGCTTGGGGGTCGGGCCTGATTTGAATTCATTTCACATTACCTAGCCCAGGACGTTACTCCAGGGCAGGGGTCGTTTGCAGCCCCGCAGGCCTTGTGAATATTAAGTGCCCTTGAGCACAGTTTTTCAAGTTGTTGTTACAGGAAAGCGCCACGATGTGGCAGCACTTCTTCGTGTCCTCTGTGTTAACTTGGGCAAACCGAGCCTTAGAGGGAGTCTTGGTGTTGGGTTGCAAATTGGAGTCGAAAGTGGCTGAACACACACCACAGGGCTTGTGTGTGTTTACCTCTTCCCCCTTACCCTGCACAGCCAGACCCCAGGCAAATCCCAAGCCTTGCAAATGTGCTATTCGGAGGGTGCTGTGGTTTGTAGGTGGGGCGATTCTAAGGAAGGAGGCTGGAGGTACGAACCCCACTAGCAGGAGCTGTGGAGATCCAATGTCTTTTCACAGCTCTTCCCTCCCAGCGGGTCTACCAACATTTGGGTACACTAGGCTTTGCTTACCTGTAAGAGGACTGTCTTGGATCAGGAGGTTGTGGTACCATGCAGAGCAGAATGGGCAATAGAGGTCCAAGGGGCCGGTGACCTGGTGGCACGTCCTCCTTCCTGTCTCCCTCAGCAACAGCATACTCCAGCCTTGGGACCCAGGCCTGCTGAGGCTCTAGGGTTGTGACATCAGCCCACGTCACAGAGGCCTGAGGGTAATAGAGTAGGCATTTCTTGCCTTTTACTTGTTTTATAATTTAGTATTGATTTCCTATTTCAGCATAGTTTATATACGGTGTTGTGTTTGAGTTCGACAGCAAGGTGATGAAGTTATGAATGTAGCTGTACCTGTAGTATTTTGGATTCTTCTCCCTGTTAGGTTATTGAAGAATATTGAGTAGCGTTCCTTGTGCTATCAGGTGTGTCATCGTTGATGAATTCTTTTTGATACATTAGTGTGTTTCTGTTAATCCCAACCTCCGACTTCATCCTTCCCCGATCCCCAATTTCCCCCTCTGGGAACTGTACACTTCTTTCTTCCGTTTGTGAACCTGTGTTTCCTTTGTATACTACATCCTTTGTATCCCTTTTTAGACTCCACATATAAGTGATATCCTGGAATATGTGTCTTTTTGTCTCTAAATTACCAGAATTAGTGAGATCATCTACTGCTCCATCCATGTTGCTGCAAATAGCATGGGTTCATTTTGCTTTCTGGATGAGTGATAGTCGCCAGAATGTAAGTAGCACAACATCTTTATCCATTCATCTCTCACTGGACATTTCGGTCGTTTGTATGTCTGGGCTATGGTAAAGAGTAGCACAACGTCCGTTGGGGTGCAAGTGTTTTATTCCAATGATGGTATTCTCTGGTTATACGGACTGGAGTGCGGTTTCCGTATCTCGTGGTAGCTCCAGTGTTTAGTTTAGTAAGGGACTTGCTAACTGATCTCCATACTGGCTATTATCAATTTACACTCCCACCAACAGCATAGTAGGGTTCCCTTTATTGGCTGCCCTCTTGAGCACTTACTCTTTTTAGGCTTTTTGAGGACTGCAGCCAGGGAACACCTCGTCTACATTTCTTTGCATTCTCTGAACATGACAGATCCTGAGCATTTTTTCATTTGATGTGCTGTTTTTAAAAATACGTGTAAGTACCACTGAGCCCTTGAAACATTTCTGCCTGAGAGTCGGGCCAGATTTGAGTTCATTTCAGATCAACTAGCCAAGGACATTTCTCGAGGGCAGGGGTCGTTTGTAGCCCCGCAGGCCTTGTGAATGTTAAGTGCCCTTGAGCACAGTTTTTCAAGTGGTTGTTACGGGAAAGCGCCACAAGGCGGCAGCACTTCTTCGTGTCCTCTGTGTTAACTTGGGCAAACACAGCCTTAGCAAGAGTCTTGGTGGTGGGTTGCAACTTGGAGTCGAACGTGGACGCACACACACCGCAGGGCTTGTGTATCTTTACCTCTTCCCCCTGACACTGCACCGCCACTCCCCAGGCAAATCCCAAGCCTTGCAAATGTGCTATTCGGAGGGTGGTCTGGTTTGTAGGTGGGGCGATTCTAAGGAAGGAGGCTGGAGGTGGATACCCCACTTAGCAGGAGCTGTGGAGATCTGGTGTCCTTTCACAGCTCCTCCCTCCCAGCGGGTCTACCATCATTTGGGTACACTAGGCTTTGCTTACCTGTAAGGGGGCTGTCTTGGATCGGGAGGTTGTGGTACCATGCAGAGGAGAATGGCCAATAGAGGTCCAAGGGGCCGCTGATCTGGTGGCACGTGCTCCTTCCTGTCTCCCTCAGCACCAGCATACCGCAACCTTGGGACCCAGGCCTGCTGAGGCTCTAGGGTTGTGTCATCAGCCCACGTCACAGAGGCCTGAGGGTAATAGAGTAGGCATTTCTTGCCTTTTTCTTGTTTTATAATTTAATATTGATTTTCTATTTCAGCATAATTTATATACAATGTTGTGTCTATTTGAGTCCTACAGCAACTTGATGCAGTTCTAAACGTAGCTGTACCTGGAGTATTTCGGATTCTCTTCCCTGTTAGGTTATTGAAGAATATTGAATAGCGTTCCCTGTGCTATCAGGTGCGTCATCGTTGATGAACTCTTTTTGATACATTACTGTGTTTCTGTTAATGCCAACCCCTTACTTCATCTTTCTCCGATCCCCAATTTCCCCCGATGGTAACTCTACATTTTGTGTCTCCGTTTGTGAGTCTGTGTTTGCTCTGTACATTACGTTCCTTGGTCTCCATTTTTCGACTGCACATGTAAGTGATATCCTGGGATATGTGTCTTTCTGTCTCTAATTTTCCAGAATTAGTGTGATCATCTACTGCTCCATCCGTGAAGCTACAAATAGCATGAGTTCATTTTGTTGTCTGGATGAGTGACAGTCTAGGGGGTATAGGTAGCACAACTTCTTTATCCAATCATCTCTCGCTGGACATTCTGGTCGTTTGGGTGTCTTGGCTATGGCAAAGAGTACCACAACGACCGTTGGGGGGGGGCAAATGTTTTATTCCAATGATGGTATTCTCTTGTTATACAAACTGGAGTGGGGATGCCAAGTCTCGTGGTAGCTCCAGTTTACAGTTTAGTAAGGAACATGCCTACTGATCTCCATACTGGCTGTTAGCAATTTACATTTCCACCAACAGCATAGTAGGATCCCCTTTTCTGCCTACCCTCTTGAGCACTTACTCTTTTCAGGTTTTTTGAGGACTGCAGGGAGGGAACACCTCGTCTCCATTTATTTGCATTCTCTAATCATGATAGATGCTGAACATCTTTTGATTGGATGTGCTGTTTTTTAAAAAGCGTGTGAGGATCATTGAGCTCTTGAAACATTTCTGCTTGGGGGTCGGGCCTGATTTGAATTCATTTCACATTACCTAGCCCAGGACGTTACTCCAGGGCAGGGGTCGTTTGCAGCCCCGCAGGCCTTGTGAATATTAAGTGCCCTTGAGCACAGTTTTTCAAGTTGTTGTTACAGGAAAGCGCCACGATGTGGCAGCACTTCTTCGTGTCCTCTGTGTTAACTTGGGCAAACCGAGCCTTAGAGGGAGTCTTGGTGTTGGGTTGCAAATTGGAGTCGAAAGTGGCTGAACACACACCACAGGGCTTGTGTGTGTTTACCTCTTCCCCCTTACCCTGCACAGCCAGACCCCAGGCAAATCCCAAGCCTTGCAAATGTGCTATTCGGAGGGTGCTGTGGTTTGTAGGTGGGGCGATTCTAAGGAAGGAGGCTGGAGGTACGAACCCCACTAGCAGGAGCTGTGGAGATCCAATGTCTTTTCACAGCTCTTCCCTCCCAGCGGGTCTACCAACATTTGGGTACACTAGGCTTTGCTTACCTGTAAGAGGACTGTCTTGGATCAGGAGGTTGTGGTACCATGCAGAGCAGAATGGGCAATAGAGGTCCAAGGGGCCGGTGACCTGGTGGCACGTCCTCCTTCCTGTCTCCCTCAGCAACAGCATACTCCAGCCTTGGGACCCAGGCCTGCTGAGGCTCTAGGGTTGTGACATCAGCCCACGTCACAGAGGCCTGAGGGTAATAGAGTAGGCATTTCTTGCCTTTTACTTGTTTTATAATTTAGTATTGATTTCCTATTTCAGCATAGTTTATATACGGTGTTGTGTTTGAGTTCGACAGCAAGGTGATGAAGTTATGAATGTAGCTGTACCTGTAGTATTTTGGATTCTTCTCCCTGTTAGGTTATTGAAGAATATTGAGTAGCGTTCCTTGTGCTATCAGGTGTGTCATCGTTGATGAATTCTTTTTGATACATTAGTGTGTTTCTGTTAATCCCAACCTCCGACTTCATCCTTCCCCGATCCCCAATTTCCCCCTCTGGGAACTGTACACTTCTTTCTTCCGTTTGTGAACCTGTGTTTCCTTTGTATACTACATCCTTTGTATCCCTTTTTAGACTCCACATATAAGTGATATCCTGGAATATGTGTCTTTTTGTCTCTAAATTACCAGAATTAGTGAGATCATCTACTGCTCCATCCATGTTGCTGCAAATAGCATGGGTTCATTTTGCTTTCTGGATGAGTGATAGTCGCCAGAATGTAAGTAGCACAACATCTTTATCCATTCATCTCTCACTGGACATTTCGGTCGTTTGTATGTCTGGGCTATGGTAAAGAGTAGCACAACGTCCGTTGGGGTGCAAGTGTTTTATTCCAATGATGGTATTCTCTGGTTATACGGACTGGAGTGCGGTTTCCGTATCTCGTGGTAGCTCCAGTGTTTAGTTTAGTAAGGGACTTGCTAACTGATCTCCATACTGGCTATTATCAATTTACACTCCCACCAACAGCATAGTAGGGTTCCCTTTATTGGCTGCCCTCTTGAGCACTTACTCTTTTTAGGCTTTTTGAGGACTGCAGCCAGGGAACACCTCGTCTACATTTCTTTGCATTCTCTGAACATGACAGATCCTGAGCATTTTTTCATTTGATGTGCTGTTTTTAAAAATACGTGTAAGTACCACTGAGCTCTTGAAACATTTCTGCCTGAGAGTCGGGCCAGATTTGAGTTCATTTCAGATCAACTAGCCAAGGACATTTCTCGAGGGCAGGGGTCGTTTGTAGCCCCGCAGGCCTTGTGAATGTTAAGTGCCCTTGAGCACAGTTTTTCAAGTGGTTGTTACGGGAAAGCGCCACAAGGCGGCAGCACTTCTTCGTGTCCTCTGTGTTAACTTGGGCAAACACAGCCTTAGCAAGAGTCTTGGTGGTGGGTTGCAACTTGGAGTCGAACGTGGACGCACACACACCGCAGGGCTTGTGTATCTTTACCTCTTCCCCCTGACACTGCACCGCCACTCCCCAGGCAAATCCCAAGCCTTGCAAATGTGCTATTCGGAGGGTGGTCTGGTTTGTAGGTGGGGCGATTCTAAGGAAGGAGGCTGGAGGTGGATACCCCACTTAGCAGGAGCTGTGGAGATCTGGTGTCCTTTCACAGCTCCTCCCTCCCAGCGGGTCTACCATCATTTGGGTACACTAGGCTTTGCTTACCTGTAAGGGGGCTGTCTTGGATCGGGAGGTTGTGGTACCATGCAGAGGAGAATGGCCAATAGAGGTCCAAGGGGCCGCTGATCTGGTGGCACGTGCTCCTTCCTGTCTCCCTCAGCACCAGCATACCGCAACCTTGGGACCCAGGCCTGCTGAGGCTCTAGGGTTGTGTCATCAGCCCACGTCACAGAGGCCTGAGGGTAATAGAGTAGGCATTTCTTGCCTTTTTCTTGTTTTATAATTTAATATTGATTTTCTATTTCAGCATAATTTATATACAATGTTGTGTCTATTTGAGTCCTACAGCAACTTGATGCAGTTCTAAACGTAGCTGTACCTGGAGTATTTCGGATTCTCTTCCCTGTTAGGTTATTGAAGAATATTGAATAGCGTTCCCTGTGCTATCAGGTGCGTCATCGTTGATGAACTCTTTTTGATACATTACTGTGTTTCTGTTAATGCCAACCCCTTACTTCATCTTTCTCCGATCCCCAATTTCCCCCGATGGTAACTCTACATTTTGTGTCTCCGTTTGTGAGTCTGTGTTTGCTCTGTACATTACGTTCCTTGGTCTCCATTTTTCGACTGCACATGTAAGTGATATCCTGGGATATGTGTCTTTCTGTCTCTAATTTTCCAGAATTAGTGTGATCATCTACTGCTCCATCCGTGAAGCTACAAATAGCATGAGTTCATTTTGTTGTCTGGATGAGTGACAGTCCAGGGGGTATAGGTAGCACAACTTCTTTATCCAATCATCTCTCGCTGGACATTCTGGTCGTTTGGGTGTCTTGGCTATGGCAAAGAGTACCACAACGACCGTTGGGGGGGGGGCAAATGTTTTATTCCAATGATGGTATTCTCTTGTTATACAAACTGGAGTGGGGATGCCAAGTCTCGTGGTAGCTCCAGTTTACAGTTTAGTAAGGAACATGCCTACTGATCTCCATACTGGCTGTTAGCAATTTACATTTCCACCAACAGCATAGTAGGATCCCCTTTTCTGCCTACCCTCTTGAGCACTTACTCTTTTTAGGTTTTTTGAGGACTGCAGGGAGGGAACACCTCGTCTCCATTTATTTGCATTCTCTAATCATGATAGATGCTGAACATCTTTTGATTGGATGTGCTGTTTTTTAAAAAGCGTGTGAGGATCATTGAGCTCTTGAAACATTTCTGCTTGGGGGTCGGGCCTGATTTGAATTCATTTCACATTACCTAGCCCAGGACGTTACTCCAGGGCAGGGGTCGTTTGCAGCCCCGCAGGCCTTGTGAATATTAAGTGCCCTTGAGCACAGTTTTTCAAGTTGTTGTTACAGGAAAGCGCCACGATGTGGCAGCACTTCTTCGTGTCCTCTGTGTTAACTTGGGCAAACCGAGCCTTAGAGGGAGTCTTGGTGTTGGGTTGCAAATTGGAGTCGAAAGTGGCTGAACACACACCACAGGGCTTGTGTGTGTTTACCTCTTCCCCCTTACCCTGCACAGCCAGACCCCAGGCAAATCCCAAGCCTTGCAAATGTGCTATTCGGAGGGTGCTGTGGTTTGTAGGTGGGGCGATTCTAAGGAAGGAGGCTGGAGGTACGAACCCCACTAGCAGGAGCTGTGGAGATCCAATGTCTTTTCACAGCTCTTCCCTCCCAGCGGGTCTACCAACATTTGGGTACACTAGGCTTTGCTTACCTGTAAGAGGACTGTCTTGGATCAGGAGGTTGTGGTACCATGCAGAGCAGAATGGGCAATAGAGGTCCAAGGGGCCGGTGACCTGGTGGCACGTCCTCCTTCCTGTCTCCCTCAGCAACAGCATACTCCAGCCTTGGGACCCAGGCCTGCTGAGGCTCTAGGGTTGTGACATCAGCCCACGTCACAGAGGCCTGAGGGTAATAGAGTAGGCATTTCTTGCCTTTTACTTGTTTTATAATTTAGTATTGATTTCCTATTTCAGCATAGTTTATATACGGTGTTGTGTTTGAGTTCGACAGCAAGGTGATGAAGTTATGAATGTAGCTGTACCTGTAGTATTTTGGATTCTTCTCCCTGTTAGGTTATTGAAGAATATTGAGTAGCGTTCCTTGTGCTATCAGGTGTGTCATCGTTGATGAATTCTTTTTGATACATTAGTGTGTTTCTGTTAATCCCAACCTCCGACTTCATCCTTCCCCGATCCCCAATTTCCCCCTCTGGGAACTGTACACTTCTTTCTTCCGTTTGTGAACCTGTGTTTCCTTTGTATACTACATCCTTTGTATCCCTTTTTAGACTCCACATATAAGTGATATCCTGGAATATGTGTCTTTTTGTCTCTAAATTACCAGAATTAGTGAGATCATCTACTGCTCCATCCATGTTGCTGCAAATAGCATGGGTTCATTTTGCTTTCTGGATGAGTGATAGTCGCCAGAATGTAAGTAGCACAACATCTTTATCCATTCATCTCTCACTGGACATTTCGGTCGTTTGTATGTCTGGGCTATGGTAAAGAGTAGCACAACGTCCGTTGGGGTGCAAGTGTTTTATTCCAATGATGGTATTCTCTGGTTATACGGACTGGAGTGCGGTTTCCGTATCTCGTGGTAGCTCCAGTGTTTAGTTTAGTAAGGGACTTGCTAACTGATCTCCATACTGGCTATTATCAATTTACACTCCCACCAACAGCATAGTAGGGTTCCCTTTATTGGCTGCCCTCTTGAGCACTTACTCTTTTTAGGCTTTTTGAGGACTGCAGCCAGGGAACACCTCGTCTACATTTCTTTGCATTCTCTGAACATGACAGATCCTGAGCATTTTTTCATTTGATGTGCTGTTTTTAAAAATACGTGTAAGTACCACTGAGCCCTTGAAACATTTCTGCCTGAGAGTCGGGCCAGATTTGAGTTCATTTCAGATCAACTAGCCAAGGACATTTCTCGAGGGCAGGGGTCGTTTGTAGCCCCGCAGGCCTTGTGAATGTTAAGTGCCCTTGAGCACAGTTTTTCAAGTGGTTGTTACGGGAAAGCGCCACAAGGCGGCAGCACTTCTTCGTGTCCTCTGTGTTAACTTGGGCAAACACAGCCTTAGCAAGAGTCTTGGTGGTGGGTTGCAACTTGGAGTCGAACGTGGACGCACACACACCGCAGGGCTTGTGTATCTTTACCTCTTCCCCCTGACACTGCACCGCCACTCCCCAGGCAAATCCCAAGCCTTGCAAATGTGCTATTCGGAGGGTGGTCTGGTTTGTAGGTGGGGCGATTCTAAGGAAGGAGGCTGGAGGTGGATACCCCACTTAGCAGGAGCTGTGGAGATCTGGTGTCCTTTCACAGCTCCTCCCTCCCAGCGGGTCTACCATCATTTGGGTACACTAGGCTTTGCTTACCTGTAAGGGGGCTGTCTTGGATCGGGAGGTTGTGGTACCATGCAGAGGAGAATGGCCAATAGAGGTCCAAGGGGCCGCTGATCTGGTGGCACGTGCTCCTTCCTGTCTCCCTCAGCACCAGCATACCGCAACCTTGGGACCCAGGCCTGCTGAGGCTCTAGGGTTGTGTCATCAGCCCACGTCACAGAGGCCTGAGGGTAATAGAGTAGGCATTTCTTGCCTTTTTCTTGTTTTATAATTTAATATTGATTTTCTATTTCAGCATAATTTATATACAATGTTGTGTCTATTTGAGTCCTACAGCAACTTGATGCAGTTCTAAACGTAGCTGTACCTGGAGTATTTCGGATTCTCTTCCCTGTTAGGTTATTGAAGAATATTGAATAGCGTTCCCTGTGCTATCAGGTGCGTCATCGTTGATGAACTCTTTTTGATACATTACTGTGTTTCTGTTAATGCCAACCCCTTACTTCATCTTTCTCCGATCCCCAATTTCCCCCGATGGTAACTCTACATTTTGTGTCTCCGTTTGTGAGTCTGTGTTTGCTCTGTACATTACGTTCCTTGGTCTCCATTTTTCGACTGCACATGTAAGTGATATCCTGGGATATGTGTCTTTCTGTCTCTAATTTTCCAGAATTAGTGTGATCATCTACTGCTCCATCCGTGAAGCTACAAATAGCATGAGTTCATTTTGTTGTCTGGATGAGTGACAGTCCAGGGGGTATAGGTAGCACAACTTCTTTATCCAATCATCTCTCGCTGGACATTCTGGTCGTTTGGGTGTCTTGGCTATGGCAAAGAGTACCACAACGACCGTTGGGGGGGCAAATGTTTTATTCCAATGATGGTATTCTCTTGTTATACAAACTGGAGTGGGGATGCCAAGTCTCGTGGTAGCTCCAGTTTACAGTTTAGTAAGGAACATGCCTACTGATCTCCATACTGGCTGTTAGCAATTTACATTTCCACCAACAGCATAGTAGGATCCCCTTTTCTGCCTACCCTCTTGAGCACTTACTCTTTTCAGGTTTTTTGAGGACTGCAGGGAGGGAACACCTCGTCTCCATTTATTTGCATTCTCTAATCATGATAGATCCTGAACATCTTTTGATTGGATGTGCTGTTTTTTAAAAAGCGTGTGAGGATCATTGAGCTCTTGAAACATTTCTGCTTGGGGGTCGGGCCTGATTTGAATTCATTTCACATTACCTAGCCCAGGACGTTACTCCAGGGCAGGGGTCGTTTGCAGCCCCGCAGGCCTTGTGAATATTAAGTGCCCTTGAGCACAGTTTTTCAAGTTGTTGTTACAGGAAAGCGCCACGATGTGGCAGCACTTCTTCGTGTCCTCTGTGTTAACTTGGGCAAACCGAGCCTTAGAGGGAGTCTTGGTGTTGGGTTGCAAATTGGAGTCGAAAGTGGCTGAACACACACCACAGGGCTTGTGTGTGTTTACCTCTTCCCCCTTACCCTGCACAGCCAGACCCCAGGCAAATCCCAAGCCTTGCAAATGTGCTATTCGGAGGGTGCTGTGGTTTGTAGGTGGGGCGATTCTAAGGAAGGAGGCTGGAGGTACGAACCCCACTAGCAGGAGCTGTGGAGATCCAATGTCTTTTCACAGCTCTTCCCTCCCAGCGGGTCTACCAACATTTGGGTACACTAGGCTTTGCTTACCTGTAAGAGGACTGTCTTGGATCAGGAGGTTGTGGTACCATGCAGAGCAGAATGGGCAATAGAGGTCCAAGGGGCCGGTGACCTGGTGGCACGTCCTCCTTCCTGTCTCCCTCAGCAACAGCATACTCCAGCCTTGGGACCCAGGCCTGCTGAGGCTCTAGGGTTGTGACATCAGCCCACGTCACAGAGGCCTGAGGGTAATAGAGTAGGCATTTCTTGCCTTTTACTTGTTTTATAATTTAGTATTGATTTCCTATTTCAGCATAGTTTATATACGGTGTTGTGTTTGAGTTCGACAGCAAGGTGATGAAGTTATGAATGTAGCTGTACCTGTAGTATTTTGGATTCTTTTCCCTGTTAGGTTATTGAAGAATATTGAGTAGCGTTCCTTGTGCTATCAGGTGTGTCATCGTTGATGAATTCTTTTTGATACATTAGTGTGTTTCTGTTAATCCCAACCTCCGACTTCATCCTTCCCCGATCCCCAATTTCCCCCTCTGGGAACTGTACACTTCTTTCTTCCGTTTGTGAACCTGTGTTTCCTTTGTATACTACATCCTTTGTATCCCTTTTTAGACTCCACATATAAGTGATATCCTGGAATATGTGTCTTTTTGTCTCTAAATTACCAGAATTAGTGAGATCATCTACTGCTCCATCCATGTTGCTGCAAATAGCATGGGTTCATTTTGCTTTCTGGGTGAGTGATAGTCGCCAGAATGTAAGTAGCACAACATCTTTATCCATTCATCTCTCACTGGACATTTCGGTCGTTTGTATGTCTGGGCTATGGTAAAGAGTAGCACAACGTCCGTTGGGGTGCAAGTGTTTTATTCCAATGATGGTATTCTCTGGTTATACGGACTGGAGTGCGGTTTCCGTATCTCGTGGTAGCTCCAGTGTTTAGTTTAGTAAGGGACTTGCTAACTGATCTCCATACTGGCTATTATCAATTTACACTCCCACCAACAGCATAGTAGGGTTCCCTTTATTGGCTGCCCTCTTGAGCACTTACTCTTTTTAGGCTTTTTGAGGACTGCAGCCAGGGAACACCTCATCTACATTTCTTTGCATTCTCTGAACATGACAGATCCTGAGCATTTTTTCATTTGATGTGCTGTTTTTAAAAATACGTGTAAGTACCACTGAGCCCTTGAAACATTTCTGCCTGAGAGTCGGGCCAGATTTGAGTTCATTTCAGATCAACTAGCCAAGGACATTTCTCGAGGGCAGGGGTCGTTTGTAGCCCCGCAGGCCTTGTGAATGTTAAGTGCCCTTGAGCACAGTTTTTCAAGTGGTTGTTACGGGAAAGCGCCACAAGGCGGCAGCACTTCTTCGTGTCCTCTGTGTTAACTTGGGCAAACACAGCCTTAGCAAGAGTCTTGGTGGTGGGTTGCAACTTGGAGTCGAACGTGGACGCACACACACCACAGGGCTTGTGTATCTTTACCTCTTCCCCCTGACACTGCACCGCCACTCCCCAGGCAAATCCCAAGCCTTGCAAATGTGCTATTCGGAGGGTGGTCTGGTTTGTAGGTGGGGCGATTCTAAGGAAGGAGGCTGGAGGTGGATACCCCACTTAGCAGGAGCTGTGGAGATCTGGTGTCCTTTCACAGCTCCTCCCTCCCAGCGGGTCTACCATCATTTGGGTACACTAGGCTTTGCTTACCTGTAAGGGGGCTGTCTTGGATCGGGAGGTTGTGGTACCATGCAGAGGAGAATGGCCAATAGAGGTCCAAGGGGCCGCTGATCTGGTGGCACGTGCTCCTTCCTGTCTCCCTCAGCACCAGCATACCGCAACCTTGGGACCCAGGCCTGCTGAGGCTCTAGGGTTGTGTCATCAGCCCACGTCACAGAGGCCTGAGGGTAATAGAGTAGGCATTTCTTGCCTTTTTCTTGTTTTATAATTTAATATTGATTTTCTATTTCAGCATAATTTATATACAATGTTGTGTCTATTTGAGTCCTACAGCAACTTGATGCAGTTCTAAACGTAGCTGTACCTGGAGTATTTCGGATTCTCTTCCCTGTTAGGTTATTGAAGAATATTGAATAGCGTTCCCTGTGCTATCAGGTGCGTCATCGTTGATGAACTCTTTTTGATACATTACTGTGTTTCTGTTAATGCCAACCCCTTACTTCATCTTTCTCCGATCCCCAATTTCCCCCGATGGTAACTCTACATTTTGTGTCTCCGTTTGTGAGTCTGTGTTTGCTCTGTACATTACGTTCCTTGGTCTCCATTTTTCGACTGCACATGTAAGTGATATCCTGGGATATGTGTCTTTCTGTCTCTAATTTTCCAGAATTAGTGTGATCATCTACTGCTCCATCCGTGAAGCTACAAATAGCATGAGTTCATTTTGTTGTCTGGATGAGTGACAGTCCAGGGGGTATAGGTAGCACAACTTCTTTATCCAATCATCTCTCGCTGGACATTCTGGTCGTTTGGGTGTCTTGGCTATGGCAAAGAGTACCACAACGACCGTTGGGGGGGCAAATGTCTTATTCCAATGATGGTATTCTCTTGTTATACAAACTGGAGTGGGGATGCCAAGTCTCGTGGTAGCTCCAGTTTACAGTTTAGTAAGGAACATGCCTACTGATCTCCATACTGGCTGTTAGCAATTTACATTTCCACCAACAGCATAGTAGGATCCCCTTTTCTGCCTACCCTCTTGAGCACTTACTCTTTTCAGGTTTTTTGAGGACTGCAGGGAGGGAACACCTCGTCTCCATTTATTTGCATTCTCTAATCATGATAGATCCTGAACATCTTTTGATTGGATGTGCTGTTTTTTAAAAAGCGTGTGAGGATCATTGAGCTCTTGAAACATTTCTGCTTGGGGGTCGGGCCTGATTTGAATTCATTTCACATTACCTAGCCCAGGACGTTACTCCAGGGCAGGGGTCGTTTGCAGCCCCGCAGGCCTTGTGAATATTAAGTGCCCTTGAGCACAGTTTTTCAAGTTGTTGTTACAGGAAAGCGCCACGATGTGGCAGCACTTCTTCGTGTCCTCTGTGTTAACTTGGGCAAACCGAGCCTTAGAGGGAGTCTTGGTGTTGGGTTGCAAATTGGAGTCGAAAGTGGCTGAACACACACCACAGGGCTTGTGTGTGTTTACCTCTTCCCCCTTACCCTGCACAGCCAGACCCCAGGCAAATCCCAAGCCTTGCAAATGTGCTATTCGGAGGGTGCTGTGGTTTGTAGGTGGGGCGATTCTAAGGAAGGAGGCTGGAGGTACGAACCGCACTAGCAGGAGCTGTGGAGATCCAATGTCTTTTCACAGCTCTTCCCTCCCAGCGGGTCTACCAACATTTGGGTACACTAGGCTTTGCTTACCTGTAAGAGGACTGTCTTGGATCAGGAGGTTGAGGTACCATGCAGAGCAGAATGGGCAATAGAGGTCCAAGGGGCCGGTGATCTGGTGGCACGTCCTCCTTCCTGTCTCCCTCAGCAACAGCATACTCCAACCTTGGGACCCAGGCCTGCTGAGGCTCTAGGGTTGTGACATCAGCCCACGTCACAGAGGCCTGAGGGTAATAGAGTAGGCATTTCTTGCCTTTTACTTGTTTTATAATTTAGTATTGATTTCCTATTTCAGCATAGTTTATATACAGTGTTGTGTTTGAGTTCGACAGCAAGGTGATGAAGTTATGAATGTAGCTGTACCTGTAGTATTTTGGATTCTTTTCCCTGTTAGGTTATTGAAGAATATTGAGTAGCGTTCCTTGTGCTATCAGGTGTGTCATCGTTGATGAATTCTTTTTGATACATTAGTGTGTTTCTGTTAATCCCAACCTCCGACTTCATCCTTCCCCGATCCCCAATTTCCCCCTCTGGGAACTGTACACTTCTTTCTTCCGTTTGTGAACCTGTGTTTCCTTTGTATACTACATCCTTTGTATCCCTTTTTAGACTCCACATATAAGTGATATCCTGGAATATGTGTCTTTTTGTCTCTAAATTACCAGAATTAGTGAGATCATCTACTGCTCCATCCATGTTGCTGCAAATAGCATGGGCTCATTTTGCTTTCTGGATGAGTGATAGTCGCCAGAATGTAAGTAGCACAACATCTTTATCCATTCATCTCTCACTGGACATTTCGGTCGTTTGTATGTCTGGGCTATGGTAAAGAGTAGCACAACGTCCGTTGGGGTGCAAGTGTTTTATTCCAATGATGGTATTCTCTGGTTATACGGACTGGAGTGCGGTTTCCGTATCTCGTGGTAGCTCCAGTGTTTAGTTTAGTAAGGGACTTGCTAACTGATCTCCATACTGGCTATTATCAATTTACACTCCCACCAACAGCATAGTAGGGTTCCCTTTATTGGCTGCCCTCTTGAGCACTTACTCTTTTTAGGCTTTTTGAGGACTGCAGCCAGGGAACACCTCGTCTACATTTCTTTGCATTCTCTGAACATGACAGATCCTGAGCATTTTTTCATTTGATGTGCTGTTTTTAAAAATACGTGTAAGTACCACTGAGCCCTTGAAACATTTCTGCCTGAGAGTCGGGCCAGATTTGAGTTCATTTCAGATCAACTAGCCAAGGACATTTCTCGAGGGCAGGGGTCGTTTGTAGCCCCGCAGGCCTTGTGAATGTTAAGTGCCCTTGAGCACAGTTTTTCAAGTGGTTGTTACGGGAAAGCGCCACAAGGCGGCAGCACTTCTTCGTGTCCTCTGTGTTAACTTGGGCAAACACAGCCTTAGCAAGAGTCTTGGTGGTGGGTTGCAACTTGGAGTCGAACGTGGACGCACACACACCGCAGGGCTTGTGTATCTTTACCTCTTCCCCCTGACACTGCACCGCCACTCCCCAGGCAAATCCCAAGCCTTGCAAATGTGCTATTCGGAGGGTGGTCTGGTTTGTAGGTGGGGCGATTCTAAGGAAGGAGGCTGGAGGTGGATACCCCACTTAGCAGGAGCTGTGGAGATCTGGTGTCCTTTCACAGCTCCTCCCTCCCAGCGGGTCTACCATCATTTGGGTACACTAGGCTTTGCTTACCTGTAAGGGGGCTGTCTTGGATCGGGAGGTTGTGGTACCATGCAGAGGAGAATGGCCATTAGAGGTCCAAGGGGCCGCTGATCTGGTGGCACGTGCTCCTTCCTGTCTCCCTCAGCACCAGCATACCGCAACCTTGGGACCCAGGCCTGCTGAGGCTCTAGGGTTGTGTCATCAGCCCACGTCACAGAGGCCTGAGGGTAATAGAGTAGGCATTTCTTGCCTTTTTCTTGTTTTATAATTTAATATTGATTTTCTATTTCAGCATAATTTATATACAATGTTGTGTCTATTTGAGTCCTACAGCAACTTGATGCAGTTCTAAACGTAGCTGTACCTGGAGTATTTCGGATTCTCTTCCCTGTTAGGTTATTGAAGAATATTGAATAGCGTTCCCTGTGCTATCAGGTGCGTCATCGTTGATGAACTCTTTTTGATACATTACTGTGTTTCTGTTAATGCCAACCCCTTACTTCATCTTTCTCTGATCCCCAATTTCCCCCGATGGTAACTCTACATTTTGTGTCTCCGTTTGTGAGTCTGTGTTTGCTCTGTACATTACGTTCCTTGGTCTCCATTTTTCGACTGCACATGTAAGTGATATCCTGGGATATGTGTCTTTCTGTCTCTAATTTTCCAGAATTAGTGTGATCATCTACTGCTCCATCCGTGAAGCTACAAATAGCATGAGTTCATTTTGTTGTCTGGATGAGTGACAGTCCAGGGGGTATAGGTAGCACAACTTCTTTATCCAATCATCTCTCGCTGGACATTCTGGTCGTTTGGGTGTCTTGGCTATGGCAAAGAGTACCACAACGACCGTTGGGGGGGGCAAATGTTTTATTCCAATGATGGTATTCTCTTGTTATACAAACTGGAGTGGGGATGCCAAGTCTCGTGGTAGCTCCAGTTTACAGTTTAGTAAGGAACATGCCTACTGATCTCCATACTGGCTGTTAGCAATTTACATTTCCACCAACAGCATAGTAGGATCCCCTTTTCTGCCTACCCTCTTGAGCACTTACTCTTTTCAGGTTTTTTGAGGACTGCAGGGAGGGAACACCTCGTCTCCATTTATTTGCATTCTCTAATCATGATAGATGCTGAACATCTTTTGATTGGATGTGCTGTTTTTTAAAAAGCGTGTGAGGATCATTGAGCTCTTGAAACATTTCTGCTTGGGGGTCGGGCCTGATTTGAATTCATTTCACATTACCTAGCCCAGGACGTTACTCCAGGGCAGGGGTCGTTTGCAGCCCCGCAGGCCTTGTGAATATTAAGTGCCCTTGAGCACAGTTTTTCAAGTTGTTGTTACAGGAAAGCGCCACGATGTGGCAGCACTTCTTCGTGTCCTCTGTGTTAACTTGGGCAAACCGAGCCTTAGAGGGAGTCTTGGTGTTGGGTTGCAAATTGGAGTCGAAAGTGGCTGAACACACACCACAGGGCTTGTGTGTGTTTACCTCTTCCCCCTTACCCTGCACAGCCAGACCCCAGGCAAATCCCAAGCCTTGCAAATGTGCTATTCGGAGGGTGCTGTGGTTTGTAGGTGGGGCGATTCTAAGGAAGGAGGCTGGAGGTACGAACCCCACTAGCAGGAGCTGTGGAGATCCAATGTCTTTTCACAGCTCTTCCCTCCCAGCGGGTCTACCAACATTTGGGTACACTAGGCTTTGCTTACCTGTAAGAGGACTGTCTTGGATCAGGAGGTTGTGGTACCATGCAGAGCAGAATGGGCAATAGAGGTCCAAGGGGCCGGTGATCTGGTGGCACGTCCTCCTTCCTGTCTCCCTCAGCAACAGCATACTCCAGCCTTGGGACCCATTCCTGCTGAGGCTCTAGGGTTGTGACATCAGCCCACGTCACAGAGGCCTGAGGGTAATAGAGTAGGCATTTCTTGCCTTTTACTTGTTTTATAATTTAGTATTGATTTCCTATTTCAGCATAGTTTATATACGGTGTTGTGTTTGAGTTCGACAGCAAGGTGATGAAGTTATGAATGTAGCTGTACCTGTAGTATTTTGGATTCTTTTCCCTGTTAGGTTATTGAAGAATATTGAGTAGCGTTCCTTGTGCTATCAGGTGTGTCATCGTTGATGAATTCTTTTTGATACATTAGTGTGTTTCTGTTAATCCCAACCTCCGACTTCATCCTTCCCCGATCCCCAATTTCCCCCTCTGGGAACTGTACACTTCTTTCTTCCGTTTGTGAACCTGAGTTTCCTTTGTATACTACATCCTTTGTATCCCTTTTTAGACTCCACATATAAGTGATATCCTGGAATATGTGTCTTTTTGTCTCTAAATTACCAGAATTAGTGAGATCATCTACTGCTCCATCCATGTTGCTGCAAATAGCATGGGCTCATTTTGCTTTCTGGATGAGTGATAGTCGCCAGAATGTAAGTAGCACAACATCTTTATCCATTCATCTCTCACTGGACATTTCGGTCGTTTGTATGTCTGGGCTATGGTAAAGAGTAGCACAACGTCCGTTGGGGTGCAAGTGTTTTATTCCAATGATGGTATTCTCTGGTTATACGGACTGGAGTGCGGTTTCCGTATCTCGTGGTAGCTCCAGTGTTTAGTTTAGTAAGGGACTTGCTAACTGATCTCCATACTGGCTATTATCAATTTACACTCCCACCAACAGCATAGTAGGGTTCCCTTTATTGGCTGCCCTCTTGAGCACTTACTCTTTTTAGGCTTTTTGAGGACTGCAGCCAGGGAACACCTCGTCTACATTTCTTTGCATTCTCTGAACATGACAGATCCTGAGCATTTTTTCATTTGATGTGCTGTTTTTAAAAATACGTGTAAGTACCACTGAGCCCTTGAAACATTTCTGCCTGAGAGTCGGGCCAGATTTGAGTTCATTTCAGATCAACTAGCCAAGGACATTTCTCGAGGGCAGGGGTCGTTTGTAGCCCCGCAGGCCTTGTGAATGTTAAGTGCCCTTGAGCACAGTTTTTCAAGTGGTTGTTACGGGAAAGCGCCACAAGGCGGCAGCACTTCTTCGTGTCCTCTGTGTTAACTTGGGCAAACACAGCCTTAGCAAGAGTCTTGGTGGTGGGTTGCAACTTGGAGTCGAACGTGGACGCACACACACCGCAGGGCTTGTGTATCTTTACCTCTTCCCCCTGACACTGCACCGCCACTCCCCAGGCAAATCCCAAGCCTTGCAAATGTGCTATTCGGAGGGTGGTCTGGTGTGTAGGTGGGGCGATTCTAAGGAAGGAGGCTGGAGGTGGATACCCCACTTAGCAGGAGCTGTGGAGATCTGGCGTCCTTTCACAGCTCCTCCCTCCCAGCGGGTCTACCATCATTTGGGTACACTAGGCTTTGCTTACCTGTAAGGGGGCTGTCTTGGATCGGGAGGTTGTGGTACCATGCAGAGGAGAATGGCCAATAGAGGTCCAAGGGGCCGCTGATCTGGTGGCACGTGCTCCTTCCTGTCTCCCTCAGCACCAGCATACCGCAACCTTGGGACCCAGGCCTGCTGAGGCTCTAGGGTTGTGTCATCAGCCCACGTCACAGAGGCCTGAGGGTAATAGAGTAGGCATTTCTTGCCTTTTTCTTGTTTTATAATTTAATATTGATTTTCTATTTCAGCATAATTTATATACAATGTTGTGTCTATTTGAGTCCTACAGCAACTTGATGCAGTTCTAAACGTAGCTGTACCTGGAGTATTTCGGATTCTCTTCCCTGTTAGGTTATTGAAGAATATTGAATAGCGTTCCCTGTGCTATCAGGTGCGTCATGGTTGATGAACTCTTTTTGATACATTACTGTGTTTCTGTTAATGCCAACCCCTTACTTCATCTTTCTCCGATTCCCAATTTCCCCCGATGGTAACTCTACATTTTGTGTCTCCGTTTGTGAGTCTGTGTTTGCTCTGTACATTACGTTCCTTGGTCTCCATTTTTCGACTGCACATGTAAGTGATATCCTGGGATATGTGTCTTTCTGTCTCTAATTTTCCAGAATTAGTGTGATCATCTACTGCTCCATCCGTGAAGCTACAAATAGCATGAGTTCATTTTGTTGTCTGGATGAGTGACAGTCCAGGGGGTATAGGTAGCACAACTTCTTTATCCAATCATCTCTCGCTGGACATTCTGGTCGTTTGGGTGTCTTGGCTATGGCAAAGAGTACCACAACGACCGTTGGGGGGGGCAAATGTTTTATTCCAATGATGGTATTCTCTTGTTATACAAACTGGAGTGGGGATGCCAAGTCTCGTGGTAGCTCCAGTTTACAGTTTAGTAAGGAACATGCCTACTGATCTCCATACTGGCTGTTAGCAATTTACATTTCCACCAACAGCATAGTAGGATCCCCTTTTCTGCCTACCCTCTTGAGCACTTACTCTTTTCAGGTTTTTTGAGGACTGCAGGGAGGGAACACCTCGTCTCCATTTATTTGCATTCTCTAATCATGATAGATGCTGAACATCTTTTGATTGGATGTGCTGTTTTTTAAAAAGCGTGTGAGGATCATTGAGCTCTTGAAACATTTCTGCTTGGGGGTCGGGCCTGATTTGAATTCATTTCACATTACCTAGCCCAGGACGTTACTCCAGGGCAGGGGTCGTTTGCAGCCCCGCAGGCCTTGTGAATATTAAGTGCCCTTGAGCACAGTTTTTCAAGTTGTTGTTACAGGAAAGCGCCACGATGTGGCAGCACTTCTTCGTGTCCTCTGTGTTAACTTGGGCAAACCGAGCCTTAGAGGGAGTCTTGGTGTTGGGTTGCAAATTGGAGTCGAAAGTGGCTGAACACACACCACAGGGCTTGTGTGTGTTTACCTCTTCCCCCTTACCCTGCACAGCCAGACCCCAGGCAAATCCCAAGCCTTGCAAATGTGCTATTCGGAGGGTGCTGTGGTTTGTAGGTGGGGCGATTCTAAGGAAGGAGGCTGGAGGTACGAACCGCACTAGCAGGAGCTGTGGAGATCCAATGTCTTTTCACAGCTCTTCCCTCCCAGCGGGTCTACCAACATTTGGGTACACTAGGCTTTGCTTACCTGTAAGAGGACTGTCTTGGATCAGGAGGTTGTGGTACCATGCAGAGCAGAATGGGCAATAGAGGTCCAAGGGGCCGGTGATCTGGTGGCACGTCCTCCTTCCTGTCTCCCTCAGCACCAGCATACTCCAGCCTTGGGACCCATTCCTGCTGAGGCTCTAGGGTTGTGACATCAGCCCACGTCACAGAGGCCTGAGGGTAATAGAGTAGGCATTTCTTGCCTTTTACTTGTTTTATAATTTAGTATTGATTTCCTATTTCAGCATAGTTTATATACGGTGTTGTGTTTGAGTTCGACAGCAAGGTGATGAAGTTATGAATGTAGCTGTACCTGTAGTATTTTGGATTCTTTTCCCTGTTAGGTTATTGAAGAATATTGAGTAGCGTTCCTTGTGCTATCAGGTGTGTCATCGTTGATGAATACTTTTTGATACATTAGTGTGTTTCTGTTAATCCCAACCTCCGACTTCATCCTTCCCCGATCCCCAATTTCCCCCTCTGGGAACTGTACACTTCTTTCTTCCGTTTGTGAACCTGTGTTTCCTTTGTATACTACATCCTTTGTATCCCTTTTTAGACTCCACATATAAGTGATATCCTGGAATATGTGTCTTTTTGTCTCTAAATTACCAGAATTAGTGAGATCATCTACTGCTCCATCCATGTTGCTGCAAATAGCATGGGTTCATTTTGCTTTCTGGGTGAGTGATAGTCGCCAGAATGTAAGTAGCACAACATCTTTATCCATTCATCTCTCACTGGACATTTCGGTCGTTTGTATGTCTGGGCTATGGTAAAGAGTAGCACAACGTCCGTTGGGGTGCAAGTGTTTTATTCCAATGATGGTATTCTCTGGTTATACGGACTGGAGTGCGGTTTCCGTATCTCGTGGTAGCTCCAGTGTTTAGTTTAGTAAGGGACTTGCTAACTGATCTCCATACTGGCTATTATCAATTTACACTCCCACCAACAGCATAGTAGGGTTCCCTTTATTGGCTGCCCTCTTGAGCACTTACTCTTTTTAGGCTTTTTGAGGACTGCAGCCAGGGAACACCTCGTCTACATTTCTTTGCATTCTCTGAACATGACAGATCCTGAGCATTTTTTCATTTGATGTGCTGTTTTTAAAAATACGTGTAAGTACCACTGAGCCCTTGAAACATTTCTGCCTGAGAGTCGGGCCAGATTTGAGTTCATTTCAGATCAACTAGCCAAGGACATTTCTCGAGGGCAGGGGTCGTTTGTAGCCCCGCAGGCCTTGTGAATGTTAAGTGCCCTTGAGCACAGTTTTTCAAGTGGTTGTTACGGGAAAGCGCCACAAGGCGGCAGCACTTCTTCGTGTCCTCTGTGTTAACTTGGGCAAACACAGCCTTAGCAAGAGTCTTGGTGGTGGGTTGCAACTTGGAGTCGAACGTGGACGCACACACACCGCAGGGCTTGTGTATCTTTACCTCTTCCCCCTGACACTGCACCGCCACTCCCCAGGCAAATCCCAAGCCTTGCAAATGTGCTATTCGGAGGGTGGTCTGGTTTGTAGGTGGGGCGATTCTAAGGAAGGAGGCTGGAGGTGGATACCCCACTTAGCAGGAGCTGTGGAGATCTGGTGTCCTTTCACAGCTCCTCCCTCCCAGCGGGTCTACCATCATTTGGGTACACTAGGCTTTGCTTACCTGTAAGGGGGCTGTCTTGGATCGGGAGGTTGTGGTACCATGCAGAGGAGAATGGCCAATAGAGGTCCAAGGGGCCGCTGATCTGGTGGCACGTGCTCCTTCCTGTCTCCCTCAGCACCAGCATACCGCAACCTTGGGACCCAGGCCTGCTGAGGCTCTAGGGTTGTGTCATCAGCCCACGTCACAGAGGCCTGAGGGTAATAGAGTAGGCATTTCTTGCCTTTTTCTTGTTTTATAATTTAATATTGATTTTCTATTTCAGCATAATTTATATACAATGTTGTGTCTATTTGAGTCCTACAGCAACTTGATGCAGTTCTAAACGTAGCTGTACCTGGAGTATTTCGGATTCTCTTCCCTGTTAGGTTATTGAAGAATATTGAATAGCGTTCCCTGTGCTATCAGGTGCGTCATCGTTGATGAACTCTTTTTGATACATTACTGTGTTTCTGTTAATGCCAACCCCTTACTTCATCTTTCTCCGATCCCCAATTTCCCCCGATGGTAACTCTACATTTTGTGTCTCCGTTTGTGAGTCTGTGTTTGCTCTGTACATTACGTTCCTTGGTCTCCATTTTTCGACTGCACATGTAAGTGATATCCTGGGATATGTGTCTTTCTGTCTCTAATTTTCCAGAATTAGTGTGATCATCTACTGCTCCATCCGTGAAGCTACAAATAGCATGAGTTCATTTTGTTGTCTGGATGAGTGACAGTCCAGGGGGTATAGGTAGCACAACTTCTTTATCCAATCATCTCTCGCTGGACATTCTGGTCGTTTGGGTGTCTTGGCTATGGCAAAGAGTACCACAACGACCGTTGGGGGGGGCAAATGTTTTATTCCAATGATGGTATTCTCTTGTTATACAAACTGGAGTGGGGATGCCAAGTCTCGTGGTAGCTCCAGTTTACAGTTTAGTAAGGAACATGCCTACTGATCTCCATACTGGCTGTTAGCAATTTACATTTCCACCAACAGCATAGTAGGATCCCCTTTTCTGCCTACCCTCTTGAGCACTTACTCTTTTTAGGTTTTTTGAGGACTGCAGGGAGGGAACACCTCGTCTCCATTTATTTGCATTCTCTAATCATGATAGATGCTGAACATCTTTTGATTGGATGTGCTGTTTTTTAAAAAGCGTGTGAGGATCATTGAGCTCTTGAAACATTTCTGCTTGGGGGTCGGGCCTGATTTGAATTCATTTCACATTACCTAGCCCAGGACGTTACTCCAGGGCAGGGGTCGTTTGCAGCCCCGCAGGCCTTGTGAATATTAAGTGCCCTTGAGCACAGTTTTTCAAGTTGTTGTTACAGGAAAGCGCCACGATGTGGCAGCACTTCTTCGTGTCCTCTGTGTTAACTTGGGCAAACCGAGCCTTAGAGGGAGTCTTGGTGTTGGGTTGCAAATTGGAGTCGAAAGTGGCTGAACACACACCACAGGGCTTGTGTGTGTTTACCTCTTCCCCCTTACCCTGCACAGCCAGACCCCAGGCAAATCCCAAGCCTTGCAAATGTGCTATTCGGAGGGTGCTGTGGTTTGTAGGTGGGGCGATTCTAAGGAAGGAGGCTGGAGGTACGAACCCCACTAGCAGGAGCTGTGGAGATCCAATGTCTTTTCACAGCTCTTCCCTCCCAGCGGGTCTACCAACATTTGGGTACACTAGGCTTTGCTTACCTGTAAGAGGACTGTCTTGGATCAGGAGGTTGTGGTACCATGCAGAGCAGAATGGGCAATAGAGGTCCAAGGGGCCGGTGACCTGGTGGCACGTCCTCCTTCCTGTCTCCCTCAGCAACAGCATACTCCAGCCTTGGGACCCAGGCCTGCTGAGGCTCTAGGGTTGTGACATCAGCCCACGTCACAGAGGCCTGAGGGTAATAGAGTAGGCATTTCTTGCCTTTTACTTGTTTTATAATTTAGTATTGATTTCCTATTTCAGCATAGTTTATATACGGTGTTGTGTTTGAGTTCGACAGCAAGGTGATGAAGTTATGAATGTAGCTGTACCTGTAGTATTTTGGATTCTTCTCCCTGTTAGGTTATTGAAGAATATTGAGTAGCGTTCCTTGTGCTATCAGGTGTGTCATCGTTGATGAATTCTTTTTGATACATTAGTGTGTTTCTGTTAATCCCAACCTCCGACTTCATCCTTCCCCGATCCCCAATTTCCCCCTCTGGGAACTGTACACTTCTTTCTTCCGTTTGTGAACCTGAGTTTCCTTTGTATACTACATCCTTTGTATCCCTTTTTAGACTCCACATATAAGTGATATCCTGGAATATGTGTCTTTTTGTCTCTAAATTACCAGAATTAGTGAGATCATCTACTGCTCCATCCATGTTGCTGCAAATAGCATGGGCTCATTTTGCTTTCTGGATGAGTGATAGTCGCCAGAATGTAAGTAGCACAACATCTTTATCCATTCATCTCTCACTGGACATTTCGGTCGTTTGTATGTCTGGGCTATGGTAAAGAGTAGCACAACGTCCGTTGGGGTGCAAGTGTTTTATTCCAATGATGGTATTCTCTGGTTATACGGACTGGAGTGCGGTTTCCGTATCTCGTGGTAGCTCCAGTGTTTAGTTTAGTAAGGGACTTGCTAACTGATCTCCATACTGGCTATTATCAATTTACACTCCCACCAACAGCATAGTAGGGTTCCCTTTATTGGCTGCCCTCTTGAGCACTTACTCTTTTTAGGCTTTTTGAGGACTGCAGCCAGGGAACACCTCGTCTACATTTCTTTGCATTCTCTGAACATGACAGATCCTGAGCATTTTTTCATTTGATGTGCTGTTTTTAAAAATACGTGTAAGTACCACTGAGCCCTTGAAACATTTCTGCCTGAGAGTCGGGCCAGATTTGAGTTCATTTCAGATCAACTAGCCAAGGACATTTCTCGAGGGCAGGGGTCGTTTGTAGCCCCGCAGGCCTTGTGAATGTTAAGTGCCCTTGAGCACAGTTTTTCAAGTCGTTGTTACGGGAAAGCGCCACAAGGCGGCAGCACTTCTTCGTGTCCTCTGTGTTAACTTGGGCAAACACAGCCTTAGCAAGAGTCTTGGTGGTGGGTTGCAACTTGGAGTCGAACGTGGACGCACACACACCGCAGGGCTTGTGTATCTTTACCTCTTCCCCCTGACACTGCACCGCCACTCCCCAGGCAAATCCCAAGCCTTGCAAATGTGCTATTCGGAGGGTGGTCTGGTGTGTAGGTGGGGCGATTCTAAGGAAGGAGGCTGGAGGTGGATACCCCACTTAGCAGGAGCTGTGGAGATCTGGTGTCCTTTCACAGCTCCTCCCTCCCAGCGGGTCTACCATCATTTGGGTACACTAGGCTTTGCTTACCTGTAAGGGGGCTGTCTTGGATCGGGAGGTTGTGGTACCATGCAGAGGAGAATGGCCAATAGAGGTCCAAGGGGCCGCTGATCTGGTGGCACGTGCTCCTTCCTGTCTCCCTCAGCACCAGCATACCGCAACCTTGGGACCCAGGCCTGCTGAGGCTCTAGGGTTGTGTCATCAGCCCACGTCACAGAGGCCTGAGGGTAATAGAGTAGGCATTTCTTGCCTTTTTCTTGTTTTATAATTTAATATTGATTTTCTATTTCAGCATAATTTATATACAATGTTGTGTCTATTTGAGTCCTACAGCAACTTGATGCAGTTCTAAACGTAGCTGTACCTGGAGTATTTCGGATTCTCTTCCCTGTTAGGTTATTGAAGAATATTGAATAGCGTTCCCTGTGCTATCAGGTGCGTCATCGTTGATGAACTCTTTTTGATACATTACTGTGTTTCTGTTAATGCCAACCCCTTACTTCATCTTTCTCCGATCCCCAATTTCCCCCGATGGTAACTCTACATTTTGTGTCTCCGTTTGTGAGTCTGTGTTTGCTCTGTACATTACGTTCCTTGGTCTCCATTTTTCGACTGCACATGTAAGTGATATCCTGGGATATGTGTCTTTCTGTCTCTAATTTTCCAGAATTAGTGTGATCATCTACTGCTCCATCCGTGAAGCTACAAATAGCATGAGTTCATTTTGTTGTCTGGATGAGTGACAGTCCAGGGGGTATAGGTAGCACAACTTCTTTATCCAATCATCTCTCGCTGGACATTCTGGTCGTTTGGGTGTCTTGGCTATGGCAAAGAGTACCACAACGACCGTTGGGGGGGGCAAATGTTTTATTCCAATGATGGTATTCTCTTGTTATACAAACTGGAGTGGGGATGCCAAGTCTCGTGGTAGCTCCAGTTTACAGTTTAGTAAGGAACATGCCTACTGATCTCCATACTGGCTGTTAGCAATTTACATTTCCACCAACAGCATAGTAGGATCCCCTTTTCTGCCTACCCTCTTGAGCACTTACTCTTTTCAGGTTTTTTGAGGACTGCAGGGAGGGAACACCTCGTCTCCATTTATTTGCATTCTCTAATCATGATAGATGCTGAACATCTTTTGATTGGATGTGCTGTTTTTTAAAAAGCGTGTGAGGATCATTGAGCTCTTGAAACATTTCTGCTTGGGGGTCGGGCCTGATTTGAATTCATTTCACATTACCTAGCCCAGGACGTTACTCCAGGGCAGGGGTCGTTTGCAGCCCCGCAGGCCTTGTGAATATTAAGTGCCCTTGAGCACAGTTTTTCAAGTTGTTGTTACAGGAAAGCGCCACGATGTGGCAGCACTTCTTCGTGTCCTCTGTGTTAACTTGGGCAAACCGAGCCTTAGAGGGAGTCTTGGTGTTGGGTTGCAAATTGGAGTCGAAAGTGGCTGAACACACACCACAGGGCTTGTGTGTGTTTACCTCTTCCCCCTTACCCTGCACAGCCAGACCCCAGGCAAATCCCAAGCCTTGCAAATGTGCTATTCGGAGGGTGCTGTGGTTTGTAGGTGGGGCGATTCTAAGGAAGGAGGCTGGAGGTACGAACCCCACTAGCAGGAGCTGTGGAGATCCAATGTCTTTTCACAGCTCTTCCCTCCCAGCGGGTCTACCAACATTTGGGTACACTAGGCTTTGCTTACCTGTAAGAGGACTGTCTTGGATCAGGAGGTTGTGGTACCATGCAGAGCAGAATGGGCAATAGAGGTCCAAGGGGCCGGTGACCTGGTGGCACGTCCTCCTTCCTGTCTCCCTCAGCACCAGCATACTCCAGCCTTGGGACCCATTCCTGCTGAGGCTCTAGGGTTGTGACATCAGCCCACGTCACAGAGGCCTGAGGGTAATAGAGTAGGCATTTCTTGCCTTTTACTTGTTTTATAATTTAGTATTGATTGCCTATTTCAGCATAGTTTATATACGGTGTTGTGTTTGAGTTCGACAGCAAGGTGATGAAGTTATGAATGTAGCTGTACCTGTAGTATTTTGGATTCTTTTCCCTGTTAGGTTATTGAAGAATATTGAGTAGCGTTCCTTGTGCTATCAGGTGTGTCATCGTTGATGAATACTTTTTGATACATTAGTGTGTTTCTGTTAATCCCAACCTCCGACTTCATCCTTCCCCGATCCCCAATTTCCCCCTCTGGGAACTGTACACTTCTTTCTTCCGTTTGTGAACCTGTGTTTCCTTTGTATACTACATCCTTTGTATCCCTTTTTAGACTCCACATATAAGTGATATCCTGGAATATGTGTCTTTTTGTCTCTAAATTACCAGAATTAGTGAGATCATCTACTGCTCCATCCATGTTGCTGCAAATAGCATGGGTTCATTTTGCTTTCTGGATGAGTGATAGTCGCCAGAATGTAAGTAGCACAACATCTTTATCCATTCATCTCTCACTGGACATTTCGGTCGTTTGTATGTCTGGGCTATGGTAAAGAGTAGCACAACGTCCGTTGGGGTGCAAGTGTTTTATTCCAATGATGGTATTCTCTGGTTATACGGACTGGAGTGCGGTTTCCGTATCTCGTGGTAGCTCCAGTGTTTAGTTTAGTAAGGGACTTGCTAACTGATCTCCATACTGGCTATTATCAATTTACACTCCCACCAACAGCATAGTAGGGTTCCCTTTATTGGCTGCCCTCTTGAGCACTTACTCTTTTTAGGCTTTTTGAGGACTGCAGCCAGGGAACACCTCGTCTACATTTCTTTGCATTCTCTGAACATGACAGATCCTGAGCATTTTTTCATTTGATGTGCTGTTTTTAAAAATACGTGTAAGTACCACTGAGCCCTTGAAACATTTCTGCCTGAGAGTCGGGCCAGATTTGAGTTCATTTCAGATCAACTAGCCAAGGACATTTCTCGAGGGCAGGGGTCGTTTGTAGCCCCGCAGGCCTTGTGAATGTTAAGTGCCCTTGAGCACAGTTTTTCAAGTGGTTGTTACGGGAAAGCGCCACAAGGCGGCAGCACTTCTTCGTGTCCTCTGTGTTAACTTGGGCAAACACAGCCTTAGCAAGAGTCTTGGTGGTGGGTTGCAACTTGGAGTCGAACGTGGACGCACACACACCGCAGGGCTTGTGTATCTTTACCTCTTCCCCCTGACACTGCACCGCCACTCCCCAGGCAAATCCCAAGCCTTGCAAATGTGCTATTCGGAGGGTGGTCTGGTGTGTAGGTGGGGCGATTCTAAGGAAGGAGGCTGGAGGTGGATACCCCACTTAGCAGGAGCTGTGGAGATCTGGTGTCCTTTCACAGCTCCTCCCTCCCAGCGGGTCTACCATCATTTGGGTACACTAGGCTTTGCTTACCTGTAAGGGGGCTGTCTTGGATCGGGAGGTTGTGGTACCATGCAGAGGAGAATGGCCAATAGAGGTCCAAGGGGCCGCTGATCTGGTGGCACGTGCTCCTTCCTGTCTCCCTCAGCACCAGCATACCGCAACCTTGGGACCCAGGCCTGCTGAGGCTCTAGGGTTGTGTCATCAGCCCACGTCACAGAGGCCTGAGGGTAATAGAGTAGGCATTTCTTGCCTTTTTCTTGTTTTATAATTTAATATTGATTTTCTATTTCAGCATAATTTATATACAATGTTGTGTCTATTTGAGTCCTACAGCAACTTGATGCAGTTCTAAACGTAGCTGTACCTGGAGTATTTCGGATTCTCTTCCCTGTTAGGTTATTGAAGAATATTGAATAGCGTTCCCTGTGCTATCAGGTGCGTCATCGTTGATGAACTCTTTTTGATACATTACTGTGTTTCTGTTAATGCCAACCCCTTACTTCATCTTTCTCCGATCCCCAATTTCCCCCGATGGTAACTCTACATTTTGTGTCTCCGTTTGTGAGTCTGTGTTTGCTCTGTACATTACGTTCCTTGGTCTCCATTTTTCGACTGCACATGTAAGTGATATCCTGGGATATGTGTCTTTCTGTCTCTAATTTTCCAGAATTAGTGTGATCATCTACTGCTCCATCCGTGAAGCTACAAATAGCATGAGTTCATTTTGTTGTCTGGATGAGTGACAGTCCAGGGGGTATAGGTAGCACAACTTCTTTATCCAATCATCTCTCGCTGGACATTCTGGTCGTTTGGGTGTCTTGGCTATGGCAAAGAGTACCACAACGACCGTTGGGGGGGGGGGCAAATGTTTTATTCCAATGATGGTATTCTCTTGTTATACAAACTGGAGTGGGGATGCCAAGTCTCGTGGTAGCTCCAGTTTACAGTTTAGTAAGGAACATGCCTACTGATCTCCATACTGGCTGTTAGCAATTTACATTTCCACCAACAGCATAGTAGGATCCCCTTTTCTGCCTACCCTCTTGAGCACTTACTCTTTTCAGGTTTTTTGAGGACTGCAGGGAGGGAACACCTCGTCTCCATTTATTTGCATTCTCTAATCATGATAGATGCTGAACATCTTTTGATTGGATGTGCTGTTTTTTAAAAAGCGTGTGAGGATCATTGAGCTCTTGAAACATTTCTGCTTGGGGGTCGGGCCTGATTTGAATTCATTTCACATTACCTAGCCCAGGACGTTACTCCAGGGCAGGGGTCGTTTGCAGCCCCGCAGGCCTTGTGAATATTAAGTGCCCTTGAGCACAGTTTTTCAAGTTGTTGTTACAGGAAAGCGCCACGATGTGGCAGCACTTCTTCGTGTCCTCTGTGTTAACTTGGGCAAACCGAGCCTTAGAGGGAGTCTTGGTGTTGGGTTGCAAATTGGAGTCGAAAGTGGCTGAACACACACCACAGGGCTTGTGTGTGTTTACCTCTTCCCCCTTACCCTGCACAGCCAGACCCCAGGCAAATCCCAAGCCTTGCAAATGTGCTATTCGGAGGGTGCTGTGGTTTGTAGGTGGGGCGATTCTAAGGAAGGAGGCTGGAGGTACGAACCCCACTAGCAGGAGCTGTGGAGATCCAATGTCTTTTCACAGCTCTTCCCTCCCAGCGGGTCTACCAACATTTGGGTACACTAGGCTTTGCTTACCTGTAAGAGGACTGTCTTGGATCAGGAGGTTGTGGTACCATGCAGAGCAGAATGGGCAATAGAGGTCCAAGGGGCCGGTGACCTGGTGGCACGTCCTCCTTCCTGTCTCCCTCAGCAACAGCATACTCCAGCCTTGGGACCCAGGCCTGCTGAGGCTCTAGGGTTGTGACATCAGCCCACGTCACAGAGGCCTGAGGGTAATAGAGTAGGCATTTCTTGCCTTTTACTTGTTTTATAATTTAGTATTGATTTCCTATTTCAGCATAGTTTATATACGGTGTTGTGTTTGAGTTCGACAGCAAGGTGATGAAGTTATGAATGTAGCTGTACCCGTAGTATTTTGGATTCTTCTCCCTGTTAGGTTATTGAAGAATATTGAGTAGCGTTCCTTGTGCTATCAGGTGTGTCATCGTTGATGAATTCTTTTTGATACATTAGTGTGTTTCTGTTAATCCCAACCTCCGACTTCATCCTTCCCCGATCCCCAATTTCCCCCTCTGGGAACTGTACACTTCTTTCTTCCGTTTGTGAACCTGGGTTTCCTTTGTATACTACATCCTTTGTATCCCTTTTTAGACTCCACATATAAGTGATATCCTGGAATATGTGTCTTTTTGTCTCTAAATTACCAGAATTAGTGAGATCATCTACTGCTCCATCCATGTTGCTGCAAATAGCATGGGTTCATTTTGCTTTCTGGATGAGTGATAGTCGCCAGAATGTAAGTAGCACAACATCTTTATCCATTCATCTCTCACTGGACATTTCGGTCGTTTGTATGTCTGGGCTATGGTAAAGAGTAGCACAACGTCCGTTGGGGTGCAAGTGTTTTATTCCAATGATGGTATTCTCTGGTTATACGGACTGGAGTGCGGTTTCCGTATCTCGTGGTAGCTCCAGTGTTTAGTTTAGTAAGGGACTTGCTAACTGATCTCCATACTGGCTATTATCAATTTACACTCCCACCAACAGCATAGTAGGGTTCCCTTTATTGGCTGCCCTCTTGAGCACTTACTCTTTTTAGGCTTTTTGAGGACTGCAGCCAGGGAACACCTCGTCTACATTTCTTTGCATTCTCTGAACATGACAGATCCTGAGCATTTTTTCATTTGATGTGCTGTTTTTAAAAATACGTGTAAGTACCACTGAGCCCTTGAAACATTTCTGCCTGAGAGTCGGGCCAGATTTGAGTTCATTTCAGATCAACTAGCCAAGGACATTTCTCGAGGGCAGGGGTCGTTTGTAGCCCCGCAGGCCTTGTGAATGTTAAGTGCCCTTGAGCACAGTTTTTCAAGTGGTTGTTACGGGAAAGCGCCACAAGGCGGCAGCACTTCTTCGTGTCCTCTGTGTTAACTTGGGCAAACACAGCCTTAGCAAGAGTCTTGGTGGTGGGTTGCAACTTGGAGTCGAACGTGGACGCACACACACCGCAGGGCTTGTGTATCTTTACCTCTTCCCCCTGACACTGCACCGCCACTCCCCAGGCAAATCCCAAGCCTTGCAAATGTGCTATTCGGAGGGTGGTCTGGTGTGTAGGTGGGGCGATTCTAAGGAAGGAGGCTGGAGGTGGATACCCCACTTAGCAGGAGCTGTGGAGATCTGGTGTCCTTTCACAGCTCCTCCCTCCCAGCGGGTCTACCATCATTTGGGTACACTAGGCTTTGCTTACCTGTAAGGGGGCTGTCTTGGATCGGGAGGTTGTGGTACCATGCAGAGGAGAATGGCCAATAGAGGTCCAAGGGGCCGCTGATCTGGTGGCACGTGCTCCTTCCTGTCTCCCTCAGCACCAGCATACCGCAACCTTGGGACCCAGGCCTGCTGAGGCTCTAGGGTTGTGTCATCAGCCCACGTCACAGAGGCCTGAGGGTAATAGAGTAGGCATTTCTTGCCTTTTTCTTGTTTTATAATTTAATATTGATTTTCTATTTCAGCATAATTTATATACAATGTTGTGTCTATTTGAGTCCTACAGCAACTTGATGCAGTTCTAAACGTAGCTGTACCTGGAGTATTTCGGATTCTCTTCCCTGTTAGGTTATTGAAGAATATTGAATAGCGTTCCCTGTGCTATCAGGTGCGTCATCGTTGATGAACTCTTTTTGATACATTACTGTGTTTCTGTTAATGCCAACCCCTTACTTCATCTTTCTCCGATCCCCAATTTCCCCCGATGGTAACTCTACATTTTGTGTCTCCGTTTGTGAGTCTGTGTTTGCTCTGTACATTACGTTCCTTGGTCTCCATTTTTCGACTGCACATGTAAGTGATATCCTGGGATATGTGTCTTTCTGTCTCTAATTTTCCAGAATTAGTGTGATCATCTACTGCTCCATCCGTGAAGCTACAAATAGCATGAGTTCATTTTGTTGTCTGGATGAGTGACAGTCCAGGGGGTATAGGTAGCACAACTTCTTTATCCAATCATCTCTCGCTGGACATTCTGGTCGTTTGGGTGTCTTGGCTATGGCAAAGAGTACCACAACGACCGTTGGGGGGGCAAATGTTTTATTCCAATGATGGTATTCTCTTGTTATACAAACTGGAGTGGGGATGCCAAGTCTCGTGGTAGCTCCAGTTTACAGTTTAGTAAGGAACATGCCTACTGATCTCCATACTGGCTGTTAGCAATTTACATTTCCACCAACAGCATAGTAGGATCCCCTTTTCTGCCTACCCTCTTGAGCACTTACTCTTTTCAGGTTTTTTGAGGACTGCAGGGAGGGAACACCTCGTCTCCATTTATTTGCATTCTCTAATCATGATAGATGCTGAACATCTTTTGATTGGATGTGCTGTTTTTTAAAAAGCGTGTGAGGATCATTGAGCTCTTGAAACATTTCTGCTTGGGGGTCGGGCCTGATTTGAATTCATTTCACATTACCTAGCCCAGGACGTTACTCCAGGGCAGGGGTCGTTTGCAGCCCCGCAGGCCTTGTGAATATTAAGTGCCCTTGAGCACAGTTTTTCAAGTTGTTGTTACAGGAAAGCGCCACGATGTGGCAGCACTTCTTCGTGTCCTCTGTGTTAACTTGGGCAAACCGAGCCTTAGAGGGAGTCTTGGTGTTGGGTTGCAAATTGGAGTCGAAAGTGGCTGAACACACACCACAGGGCTTGTGTGTGTTTACCTCTTCCCCCTTACCCTGCACAGCCAGACCCCAGGCAAATCCCAAGCCTTGCAAATGTGCTATTCGGAGGGTGCTGTGGTTTGTAGGTGGGGCGATTCTAAGGAAGGAGGCTGGAGGTACGAACCCCACTAGCAGGAGCTGTGGAGATCCAATGTCTTTTCACAGCTCTTCCCTCCCAGCGGGTCTACCAACATTTGGGTACACTAGGCTTTGCTTACCTGTAAGAGGACTGTCTTGGATCAGGAGGTTGTGGTACCATGCAGAGCAGAATGGGCAATAGAGGTCCAAGGGGCCGGTGACCTGGTGGCACGTCCTCCTTCCTGTCTCCCTCAGCAACAGCATACTCCAGCCTTGGGACCCAGGCCTGCTGAGGCTCTAGGGTTGTGACATCAGCCCACGTCACAGAGGCCTGAGGGTAATAGAGTAGGCATTTCTTGCCTTTTACTTGTTTTATAATTTAGTATTGATTTCCTATTTCAGCATAGTTTATATACGGTGTTGTGTTTGAGTTCGACAGCAAGGTGATGAAGTTATGAATGTAGCTGTACCCGTAGTATTTTGGATTCTTCTCCCTGTTAGGTTATTGAAGAATATTGAGTAGCGTTCCTTGTGCTATCAGGTGTGTCATCGTTGATGAATTCTTTTTGATACATTAGTGTGTTTCTGTTAATCCCAACCTCCGACTTCATCCTTCCCCGATCCCCAATTTCCCCCTCTGGGAACTGTACACTTCTTTCTTCCGTTTGTGAACCTGGGTTTCCTTTGTATACTACATCCTTTGTATCCCTTTTTAGACTCCACATATAAGTGATATCCTGGAATATGTGTCTTTTTGTCTCTAAATTACCAGAATTAGTGAGATCATCTACTGCTCCATCCATGTTGCTGCAAATAGCATGGGTTCATTTTGCTTTCTGGATGAGTGATAGTCGCCAGAATGTAAGTAGCACAACATCTTTATCCATTCATCTCTCACTGGACATTTCGGTCGTTTGTATGTCTGGGCTATGGTAAAGAGTAGCACAACGTCCGTTGGGGTGCAAGTGTTTTATTCCAATGATGGTATTCTCTGGTTATACGGACTGGAGTGCGGTTTCCGTATCTCGTGGTAGCTCCAGTGTTTAGTTTAGTAAGGGACTTGCTAACTGATCTCCATACTGGCTATTATCAATTTACACTCCCACCAACAGCATAGTAGGGTTCCCTTTATTGGCTGCCCTCTTGAGCACTTACTCTTTTTAGGCTTTTTGAGGACTGCAGCCAGGGAACACCTCGTCTACATTTCTTTGCATTCTCTGAACATGACAGATCCTGAGCATTTTTTCATTTGATGTGCTGTTTTTAAAAATACGTGTAAGTACCACTGAGCCCTTGAAACATTTCTGCCTGAGAGTCGGGCCAGATTTGAGTTCATTTCAGATCAACTAGCCAAGGACATTTCTCGAGGGCAGGGGTCGTTTGTAGCCCCGCAGGCCTTGTGAATGTTAAGTGCCCTTGAGCACAGTTTTTCAAGTCGTTGTTACGGGAAAGCGCCACAAGGCGGCAGCACTTCTTCGTGTCCTCTGTGTTAACTTGGGCAAACACAGCCTTAGCAAGAGTCTTGGTGGTGGGTTGCAACTTGGAGTCGAACGTGGACGCACACACACCGCAGGGCTTGTGTATCTTTACCTCTTCCCCCTGACACTGCACCGCCACTCCCCAGGCAAATCCCAAGCCTTGCAAATGTGCTATTCGGAGGGTGGTCTGGTGTGTAGGTGGGGCGATTCTAAGGAAGGAGGCTGGAGGTGGATACCCCACTTAGCAGGAGCTGTGGAGATCTGGTGTCCTTTCACAGCTCCTCCCTCCCAGCGGGTCTACCATCATTTGGGTACACTAGGCTTTGCTTACCTGTAAGGGGGCTGTCTTGGATCGGGAGGTTGTGGTACCATGCAGAGGAGAATGGCCAATAGAGGTCCAAGGGGCCGCTGATCTGGTGGCACGTGCTCCTTCCTGTCTCCCTCAGCACCAGCATACCGCAACCTTGGGACCCAGGCCTGCTGAGGCTCTAGGGTTGTGTCATCAGCCCACGTCACAGAGGCCTGAGGGTAATAGAGTAGGCATTTCTTGCCTTTTTCTTGTTTTATAATTTAATATTGATTTTCTATTTCAGCATAATTTATATACAATGTTGTGTCTATTTGAGTCCTACAGCAACTTGATGCAGTTCTAAACGTAGCTGTACCTGGAGTATTTCGGATTCTCTTCCCTGTTAGGTTATTGAAGAATATTGAATAGCGTTCCCTGTGCTATCAGGTGCGTCATCGTTGATGAACTCTTTTTGATACATTACTGTGTTTCTGTTAATGCCAACCCCTTACTTCATCTTTCTCCGATCCCCAATTTCCCCCGATGGTAACTCTACATTTTGTGTCTCCGTTTGTGAGTCTGTGTTTGCTCTGTACATTACGTTCCTTGGTCTCCATTTTTCGACTGCACATGTAAGTGATATCCTGGGATATGTGTCTTTCTGTCTCTAATTTTCCAGAATTAGTGTGATCATCTACTGCTCCATCCGTGAAGCTACAAATAGCATGAGTTCATTTTGTTGTCTGGATGAGTGACAGTCCAGGGGGTATAGGTAGCACAACTTCTTTATCCAATCATCTCTCGCTGGACATTCTGGTCGTTTGGGTGTCTTGGCTATGGCAAAGAGTACCACAACGACCGTTGGGGGGGGCAAATGTTTTATTCCAATGATGGTATTCTCTTGTTATACAAACTGGAGTGGGGATGCCAAGTCTCGTGGTAGCTCCAGTTTACAGTTTAGTAAGGAACATGCCTACTGATCTCCATACTGGCTGTTAGCAATTTACATTTCCACCAACAGCATAGTAGGATCCCCTTTTCTGCCTACCCTCTTGAGCACTTACTCTTTTCAGGTTTTTTGAGGACTGCAGGGAGGGAACACCTCGTCTCCATTTATTTGCATTCTCTAATCATGATAGATGCTGAACATCTTTTGATTGGATGTGCTGTTTTTTAAAAAGCGTGTGAGGATCATTGAGCTCTTGAAACATTTCTGCTTGGGGGTCGGGCCTGATTTGAATTCATTTCACATTACCTAGCCCAGGACGTTACTCCAGGGCAGGGGTCGTTTGCAGCCCCGCAGGCCTTGTGAATATTAAGTGCCCTTGAGCACAGTTTTTCAAGTTGTTGTTACAGGAAAGCGCCACGATGTGGCAGCACTTCTTCGTGTCCTCTGTGTTAACTTGGGCAAACCGAGCCTTAGAGGGAGTCTTGGTGTTGGGTTGCAAATTGGAGTCGAAAGTGGCTGAACACACACCACAGGGCTTGTGTGTGTTTACCTCTTCCCCCTTACCCTGCACAGCCAGACCCCAGGCAAATCCCAAGCCTTGCAAATGTGCTATTCGGAGGGTGCTGTGGTTTGTAGGTGGGGCGATTCTAAGGAAGGAGGCTGGAGGTACGAACCCCACTAGCAGGAGCTGTGGAGATCCAATGTCTTTTCACAGCTCTTCCCTCCCAGCGGGTCTACCAACATTTGGGTACACTAGGCTTTGCTTACCTGTAAGAGGACTGTCTTGGATCAGGAGGTTGTGGTACCATGCAGAGCAGAATGGGCAATAGAGGTCCAAGGGGCCGGTGACCTGGTGGCACGTCCTCCTTCCTGTCTCCCTCAGCACCAGCATACTCCAGCCTTGGGACCCATTCCTGCTGAGGCTCTAGGGTTGTGACATCAGCCCACGTCACAGAGGCCTGAGGGTAATAGAGTAGGCATTTCTTGCCTTTTACTTGTTTTATAATTTAGTATTGATTGCCTATTTCAGCATAGTTTATATACGGTGTTGTGTTTGAGTTCGACAGCAAGGTGATGAAGTTATGAATGTAGCTGTACCTGTAGTATTTTGGATTCTTTTCCCTGTTAGGTTATTGAAGAATATTGAGTAGCGTTCCTTGTGCTATCAGGTGTGTCATCGTTGATGAATACTTTTTGATACATTAGTGTGTTTCTGTTAATCCCAACCTCCGACTTCATCCTTCCCCGATCCCCAATTTCCCCCTCTGGGAACTGTACACTTCTTTCTTCCGTTTGTGAACCTGTGTTTCCTTTGTATACTACATCCTTTGTATCCCTTTTTAGACTCCACATATAAGTGATATCCTGGAATATGTGTCTTTTTGTCTCTAAATTACCAGAATTAGTGAGATCATCTACTGCTCCATCCATGTTGCTGCAAATAGCATGGGTTCATTTTGCTTTCTGGATGAGTGATAGTCGCCAGAATGTAAGTAGCACAACATCTTTATCCATTCATCTCTCACTGGACATTTCGGTCGTTTGTATGTCTGGGCTATGGTAAAGAGTAGCACAACGTCCGTTGGGGTGCAAGTGTTTTATTCCAATGATGGTATTCTCTGGTTATACGGACTGGAGTGCGGTTTCCGTATCTCGTGGTAGCTCCAGTGTTTAGTTTAGTAAGGGACTTGCTAACTGATCTCCATACTGGCTATTATCAATTTACACTCCCACCAACAGCATAGTAGGGTTCCCTTTATTGGCTGCCCTCTTGAGCACTTACTCTTTTTAGGCTTTTTGAGGACTGCAGCCAGGGAACACCTCGTCTACATTTCTTTGCATTCTCTGAACATGACAGATCCTGAGCATTTTTTCATTTGATGTGCTGTTTTTAAAAATACGTGTAAGTACCACTGAGCCCTTGAAACATTTCTGCCTGAGAGTCGGGCCAGATTTGAGTTCATTTCAGATCAACTAGCCAAGGACATTTCTCGAGGGCAGGGGTCGTTTGTAGCCCCGCAGGCCTTGTGAATGTTAAGTGCCCTTGAGCACAGTTTTTCAAGTGGTTGTTACGGGAAAGCGCCACAAGGCGGCAGCACTTCTTCGTGTCCTCTGTGTTAACTTGGGCAAACACAGCCTTAGCAAGAGTCTTGGTGGTGGGTTGCAACTTGGAGTCGAACGTGGACGCACACACACCGCAGGGCTTGTGTATCTTTACCTCTTCCCCCTGACACTGCACCGCCACTCCCCAGGCAAATCCCAAGCCTTGCAAATGTGCTATTCGGAGGGTGGTCTGGTGTGTAGGTGGGGCGATTCTAAGGAAGGAGGCTGGAGGTGGATACCCCACTTAGCAGGAGCTGTGGAGATCTGGTGTCCTTTCACAGCTCCTCCCTCCCAGCGGGTCTACCATCATTTGGGTACACTAGGCTTTGCTTACCTGTAAGGGGGCTGTCTTGGATCGGGAGGTTGTGGTACCATGCAGAGGAGAATGGCCAATAGAGGTCCAAGGGGCCGCTGATCTGGTGGCACGTGCTCCTTCCTGTCTCCCTCAGCACCAGCATACCGCAACCTTGGGACCCAGGCCTGCTGAGGCTCTAGGGTTGTGTCATCAGCCCACGTCACAGAGGCCTGAGGGTAATAGAGTAGGCATTTCTTGCCTTTTTCTTGTTTTATAATTTAATATTGATTTTCTATTTCAGCATAATTTATATACAATGTTGTGTCTATTTGAGTCCTACAGCAACTTGATGCAGTTCTAAACGTAGCTGTACCTGGAGTATTTCGGATTCTCTTCCCTGTTAGGTTATTGAAGAATATTGAATAGCGTTCCCTGTGCTATCAGGTGCGTCATCGTTGATGAACTCTTTTTGATACATTACTGTGTTTCTGTTAATGCCAACCCCTTACTTCATCTTTCTCCGATCCCCAATTTCCCCCGATGGTAACTCTACATTTTGTGTCTCCGTTTGTGAGTCTGTGTTTGCTCTGTACATTACGTTCCTTGGTCTCCATTTTTCGACTGCACATGTAAGTGATATCCTGGGATATGTGTCTTTCTGTCTCTAATTTTCCAGAATTAGTGTGATCATCTACTGCTCCATCCGTGAAGCTACAAATAGCATGAGTTCATTTTGTTGTCTGGATGAGTGACAGTCCAGGGGGTATAGGTAGCACAACTTCTTTATCCAATCATCTCTCGCTGGACATTCTGGTCGTTTGGGTGTCTTGGCTATGGCAAAGAGTACCACAACGACCGTTGGGGGGGGGGGCAAATGTTTTATTCCAATGATGGTATTCTCTTGTTATACAAACTGGAGTGGGGATGCCAAGTCTCGTGGTAGCTCCAGTTTACAGTTTAGTAAGGAACATGCCTACTGATCTCCATACTGGCTGTTAGCAATTTACATTTCCACCAACAGCATAGTAGGATCCCCTTTTCTGCCTACCCTCTTGAGCACTTACTCTTTTCAGGTTTTTTGAGGACTGCAGGGAGGGAACACCTCGTCTCCATTTATTTGCATTCTCTAATCATGATAGATGCTGAACATCTTTTGATTGGATGTGCTGTTTTTTAAAAAGCGTGTGAGGATCATTGAGCTCTTGAAACATTTCTGCTTGGGGGTCGGGCCTGATTTGAATTCATTTCACATTACCTAGCCCAGGACGTTACTCCAGGGCAGGGGTCGTTTGCAGCCCCGCAGGCCTTGTGAATATTAAGTGCCCTTGAGCACAGTTTTTCAAGTTGTTGTTACAGGAAAGCGCCACGATGTGGCAGCACTTCTTCGTGTCCTCTGTGTTAACTTGGGCAAACCGAGCCTTAGAGGGAGTCTTGGTGTTGGGTTGCAAATTGGAGTCGAAAGTGGCTGAACACACACCACAGGGCTTGTGTGTGTTTACCTCTTCCCCCTTACCCTGCACAGCCAGACCCCAGGCAAATCCCAAGCCTTGCAAATGTGCTATTCGGAGGGTGCTGTGGTTTGTAGGTGGGGCGATTCTAAGGAAGGAGGCTGGAGGTACGAACCCCACTAGCAGGAGCTGTGGAGATCCAATGTCTTTTCACAGCTCTTCCCTCCCAGCGGGTCTACCAACATTTGGGTACACTAGGCTTTGCTTACCTGTAAGAGGACTGTCTTGGATCAGGAGGTTGTGGTACCATGCAGAGCAGAATGGGCAATAGAGGTCCAAGGGGCCGGTGACCTGGTGGCACGTCCTCCTTCCTGTCTCCCTCAGCAACAGCATACTCCAGCCTTGGGACCCAGGCCTGCTGAGGCTCTAGGGTTGTGACATCAGCCCACGTCACAGAGGCCTGAGGGTAATAGAGTAGGCATTTCTTGCCTTTTACTTGTTTTATAATTTAGTATTGATTTCCTATTTCAGCATAGTTTATATACGGTGTTGTGTTTGAGTTCGACAGCAAGGTGATGAAGTTATGAATGTAGCTGTACCCGTAGTATTTTGGATTCTTCTCCCTGTTAGGTTATTGAAGAATATTGAGTAGCGTTCCTTGTGCTATCAGGTGTGTCATCGTTGATGAATTCTTTTTGATACATTAGTGTGTTTCTGTTAATCCCAACCTCCGACTTCATCCTTCCCCGATCCCCAATTTCCCCCTCTGGGAACTGTACACTTCTTTCTTCCGTTTGTGAACCTGGGTTTCCTTTGTATACTACATCCTTTGTATCCCTTTTTAGACTCCACATATAAGTGATATCCTGGAATATGTGTCTTTTTGTCTCTAAATTACCAGAATTAGTGAGATCATCTACTGCTCCATCCATGTTGCTGCAAATAGCATGGGTTCATTTTGCTTTCTGGATGAGTGATAGTCGCCAGAATGTAAGTAGCACAACATCTTTATCCATTCATCTCTCACTGGACATTTCGGTCGTTTGTATGTCTGGGCTATGGTAAAGAGTAGCACAACGTCCGTTGGGGTGCAAGTGTTTTATTCCAATGATGGTATTCTCTGGTTATACGGACTGGAGTGCGGTTTCCGTATCTCGTGGTAGCTCCAGTGTTTAGTTTAGTAAGGGACTTGCTAACTGATCTCCATACTGGCTATTATCAATTTACACTCCCACCAACAGCATAGTAGGGTTCCCTTTATTGGCTGCCCTCTTGAGCACTTACTCTTTTTAGGCTTTTTGAGGACTGCAGCCAGGGAACACCTCGTCTACATTTCTTTGCATTCTCTGAACATGACAGATCCTGAGCATTTTTTCATTTGATGTGCTGTTTTTAAAAATACGTGTAAGTACCACTGAGCCCTTGAAACATTTCTGCCTGAGAGTCGGGCCAGATTTGAGTTCATTTCAGATCAACTAGCCAAGGACATTTCTCGAGGGCAGGGGTCGTTTGTAGCCCCGCAGGCCTTGTGAATGTTAAGTGCCCTTGAGCACAGTTTTTCAAGTGGTTGTTACGGGAAAGCGCCACAAGGCGGCAGCACTTCTTCGTGTCCTCTGTGTTAACTTGGGCAAACACAGCCTTAGCAAGAGTCTTGGTGGTGGGTTGCAACTTGGAGTCGAACGTGGACGCACACACACCGCAGGGCTTGTGTATCTTTACCTCTTCCCCCTGACACTGCACCGCCACTCCCCAGGCAAATCCCAAGCCTTGCAAATGTGCTATTCGGAGGGTGGTCTGGTGTGTAGGTGGGGCGATTCTAAGGAAGGAGGCTGGAGGTGGATACCCCACTTAGCAGGAGCTGTGGAGATCTGGTGTCCTTTCACAGCTCCTCCCTCCCAGCGGGTCTACCATCATTTGGGTACACTAGGCTTTGCTTACCTGTAAGGGGGCTGTCTTGGATCGGGAGGTTGTGGTACCATGCAGAGGAGAATGGCCAATAGAGGTCCAAGGGGCCGCTGATCTGGTGGCACGTGCTCCTTCCTGTCTCCCTCAGCACCAGCATACCGCAACCTTGGGACCCAGGCCTGCTGAGGCTCTAGGGTTGTGTCATCAGCCCACGTCACAGAGGCCTGAGGGTAATAGAGTAGGCATTTCTTGCCTTTTTCTTGTTTTATAATTTAATATTGATTTTCTATTTCAGCATAATTTATATACAATGTTGTGTCTATTTGAGTCCTACAGCAACTTGATGCAGTTCTAAACGTAGCTGTACCTGGAGTATTTCGGATTCTCTTCCCTGTTAGGTTATTGAAGAATATTGAATAGCGTTCCCTGTGCTATCAGGTGCGTCATCGTTGATGAACTCTTTTTGATACATTACTGTGTTTCTGTTAATGCCAACCCCTTACTTCATCTTTCTCCGATCCCCAATTTCCCCCGATGGTAACTCTACATTTTGTGTCTCCGTTTGTGAGTCTGTGTTTGCTCTGTACATTACGTTCCTTGGTCTCCATTTTTCGACTGCACATGTAAGTGATATCCTGGGATATGTGTCTTTCTGTCTCTAATTTTCCAGAATTAGTGTGATCATCTACTGCTCCATCCGTGAAGCTACAAATAGCATGAGTTCATTTTGTTGTCTGGATGAGTGACAGTCCAGGGGGTATAGGTAGCACAACTTCTTTATCCAATCATCTCTCGCTGGACATTCTGGTCGTTTGGGTGTCTTGGCTATGGCAAAGAGTACCACAACGACCGTTGGGGGGGGCAAATGTTTTATTCCAATGATGGTATTCTCTTGTTATACAAACTGGAGTGGGGATGCCAAGTCTCGTGGTAGCTCCAGTTTACAGTTTAGTAAGGAACATGCCTACTGATCTCCATACTGGCTGTTAGCAATTTACATTTCCACCAACAGCATAGTAGGATCCCCTTTTCTGCCTACCCTCTTGAGCACTTACTCTTTTCAGGTTTTTTGAGGACTGCAGGGAGGGAACACCTCGTCTCCATTTATTTGCATTCTCTAATCATGATAGATGCTGAACATCTTTTGATTGGATGTGCTGTTTTTTAAAAAGCGTGTGAGGATCATTGAGCTCTTGAAACATTTCTGCTTGGGGGTCGGGCCTGATTTGAATTCATTTCACATTACCTAGCCCAGGACGTTACTCCAGGGCAGGGGTCGTTTGCAGCCCCGCAGGCCTTGTGAATATTAAGTGCCCTTGAGCACAGTTTTTCAAGTTGTTGTTACAGGAAAGCGCCACGATGTGGCAGCACTTCTTCGTGTCCTCTGTGTTAACTTGGGCAAACCGAGCCTTAGAGGGAGTCTTGGTGTTGGGTTGCAAATTGGAGTCGAAAGTGGCTGAACACACACCACAGGGCTTGTGTGTGTTTACCTCTTCCCCCTTACCCTGCACAGCCAGACCCCAGGCAAATCCCAAGCCTTGCAAATGTGCTATTCGGAGGGTGCTGTGGTTTGTAGGTGGGGCGATTCTAAGGAAGGAGGCTGGAGGTACGAACCCCACTAGCAGGAGCTGTGGAGATCCAATGTCTTTTCACAGCTCTTCCCTCCCAGCGGGTCTACCAACATTTGGGTACACTAGGCTTTGCTTACCTGTAAGAGGACTGTCTTGGATCAGGAGGTTGTGGTACCATGCAGAGCAGAATGGGCAATAGAGGTCCAAGGGGCCGGTGATCTGGTGGCACGTCCTCCTTCCTGTCTCCCTCAGCACCAGCATACTCCAGCCTTGGGACCCATTCCTGCTGAGGCTCTAGGGTTGTGACATCAGCCCACGTCACAGAGGCCTGAGGGTAATAGAGTAGGCATTTCTTGCCTTTTTCTTGTTTTATAATTTAGTATTGATTGCCTATTTCAGCATAGTTTATATACGGTGTTGTGTTTGAGTTCGACAGCAAGGTGATGAAGTTATGAATGTAGCTGTACCTGTAGTATTTTGGATTCTTTTCCCTGTTAGGTTATTGAAGAATATTGAGTAGCGTTCCTTGTGCTATCAGGTGTGTCATCGTTGATGAATACTTTTTGATACATTAGTGTGTTTCTGTTAATCCCAACCTCCGACTTCATCCTTCCCCGATCCCCAATTTCCCCCTCTGGGAACTGTACACTTCTTTCTTCCGTTTGTGAACCTGTGTTTCCTTTGTATACTACATCCTTTGTATCCCTTTTTAGACTCCACATATAAGTGATATCCTGGAATATGTGTCTTTTTGTCTCTAAATTACCAGAATTAGTGAGATCATCTACTGCTCCATCCATGTTGCTGCAAATAGCATGGGTTCATTTTGCTTTCTGGATGAGTGATAGTCGCCAGAATGTAAGTAGCACAACATCTTTATCCATTCATCTCTCACTGGACATTTCGGTCGTTTGTATGTCTGGGCTATGGTAAAGAGTAGCACAACGTCCGTTGGGGTGCAAGTGTTTTATTCCAATGATGGTATTCTCTGGTTATACGGACTGGAGTGCGGTTTCCGTATCTCGTGGTAGCTCCAGTGTTTAGTTTAGTAAGGGACTTGCTAACTGATCTCCATACTGGCTATTATCAATTTACACTCCCACCAACAGCATAGTAGGGTTCCCTTTATTGGCTGCCCTCTTGAGCACTTACTCTTTTTAGGCTTTTTGAGGACTGCAGCCAGGGAACACCTCGTCTACATTTCTTTGCATTCTCTGAACATGACAGATCCTGAGCATTTTTTCATTTGATGTGCTGTTTTTAAAAATACGTGTAAGTACCACTGAGCTCTTGAAACATTTCTGCCTGAGAGTCGGGCCAGATTTGAGTTCATTTCAGATCAACTAGCCAAGGACATTTCTCGAGGGCAGGGGTCGTTTGTAGCCCCGCAGGCCTTGTGAATGTTAAGTGCCCTTGAGCACAGTTTTTCAAGTGGTTGTTACGGGAAAGCGCCACAAGGCGGCAGCACTTCTTCGTGTCCTCTGTGTTAACTTGGGCAAACACAGCCTTAGCAAGAGTCTTGGTGGTGGGTTGCAACTTGGAGTCGAACGTGGACGCACACACACCGCAGGGCTTGTGTATCTTTACCTCTTCCCCCTGACACTGCACCGCCACTCCCCAGGCAAATCCCAAGCCTTGCAAATGTGCTATTCGGAGGGTGGTCTGGTTTGTAGGTGGGGCGATTCTAAGGAAGGAGGCTGGAGGTGGATACCCCACTTAGCAGGAGCTGTGGAGATCTGGTGTCCTTTCACAGCTCCTCCCTCCCAGCGGGTCTACCATCATTTGGGTACACTAGGCTTTGCTTACCTGTAAGGGGGCTGTCTTGGATCGGGAGGTTGTGGTACCATGCAGAGGAGAATGGCCAATAGAGGTCCAAGGGGCCGCTGATCTGGTGGCACGTGCTCCTTCCTGTCTCCCTCAGCACCAGCATACCGCAACCTTGGGACCCAGGCCTGCTGAGGCTCTAGGGTTGTGTCATCAGCCCACGTCACAGAGGCCTGAGGGTAATAGAGTAGGCATTTCTTGCCTTTTTCTTGTTTTATAATTTAATATTGATTTTCTATTTCAGCATAATTTATATACAATGTTGTGTCTATTTGAGTCCTACAGCAACTTGATGCAGTTCTAAACGTAGCTGTACCTGGAGTATTTCGGATTCTCTTCCCTGTTAGGTTATTGAAGAATATTGAATAGCGTTCCCTGTGCTATCAGGTGCGTCATCGTTGATGAACTCTTTTTGATACATTACTGTGTTTCTGTTAATGCCAACCCCTTACTTCATCTTTCTCCGATCCCCAATTTCCCCCGATGGTAACTCTACATTTTGTGTCTCCGTTTGTGAGTCTGTGTTTGCTCTGTACATTACGTTCCTTGGTCTCCATTTTTCGACTGCACATGTAAGTGATATCCTGGGATATGTGTCTTTCTGTCTCTAATTTTCCAGAATTAGTGTGATCATCTACTGCTCCATCCGTGAAGCTACAAATAGCATGAGTTCATTTTGTTGTCTGGATGAGTGACAGTCCAGGGGGTATAGGTAGCACAACTTCTTTATCCAATCATCTCTCGCTGGACATTCTGGTCGTTTGGGTGTCTTGGCTATGGCAAAGAGTACCACAACGACCGTTGGGGGGGGGCAAATGTTTTATTCCAATGATGGTATTCTCTTGTTATACAAACTGGAGTGGGGATGCCAAGTCTCGTGGTAGCTCCAGTTTACAGTTTAGTAAGGAACATGCCTACTGATCTCCATACTGGCTGTTAGCAATTTACATTTCCACCAACAGCATAGTAGGATCCCCTTTTCTGCCTACCCTCTTGAGCACTTACTCTTTTCAGGTTTTTTGAGGACTGCAGGGAGGGAACACCTCGTCTCCATTTATTTGCATTCTCTAATCATGATAGATCCTGAACATCTTTTGATTGGATGTGCTGTTTTTTAAAAAGCGTGTGAGGATCATTGAGCTCTTGAAACATTTCTGCTTGGGGGTCGGGCCTGATTTGAATTCATTTCACATTACCTAGCCCAGGACGTTACTCCAGGGCAGGGGTCGTTTGCAGCCCCGCAGGCCTTGTGAATATTAAGTGCCCTTGAGCACAGTTTTTCAAGTTGTTGTTACAGGAAAGCGCCACGATGTGGCAGCACTTCTTCGTGTCCTCTGTGTTAACTTGGGCAAACCGAGCCTTAGAGGGAGTCTTGGTGTTGGGTTGCAAATTGGAGTCGAAAGTGGCTGAACACACACCACAGGGCTTGTGTGTGTTTACCTCTTCCCCCTTACCCTGCACAGCCAGACCCCAGGCAAATCCCAAGCCTTGCAAATGTGCTATTCGGAGGGTGCTGTGGTTTGTAGGTGGGGCGATTCTAAGGAAGGAGGCTGGAGGTACGAACCCCACTAGCAGGAGCTGTGGAGATCCAATGTCTTTTCACAGCTCTTCCCTCCCAGCGGGTCTACCAACATTTGGGTACACTAGGCTTTGCTTACCTGTAAGAGGACTGTCTTGGATCAGGAGGTTGTGGTACCATGCAGAGCAGAATGGGCAATAGAGGTCCAAGGGGCCGGTGACCTGGTGGCACGTCCTCCTTCCTGTCTCCCTCAGCAACAGCATACTCCAGCCTTGGGACCCAGGCCTGCTGAGGCTCTAGGGTTGTGACATCAGCCCACGTCACAGAGGCCTGAGGGTAATAGAGTAGGCATTTCTTGCCTTTTACTTGTTTTATAATTTAGTATTGATTTCCTATTTCAGCATAGTTTATATACGGTGTTGTGTTTGAGTTCGACAGCAAGGTGATGAAGTTATGAATGTAGCTGTACCTGTAGTATTTTGGATTCTTCTCCCTGTTAGGTTATTGAAGAATATTGAGTAGCGTTCCTTGTGCTATCAGGTGTGTCATCGTTGATGAATTCTTTTTGATACATTAGTGTGTTTCTGTTAATCCCAACCTCCGACTTCATCCTTCCCCGATCCCCAATTTCCCCCTCTGGGAACTGTACACTTCTTTCTTCCGTTTGTGAACCTGTGTTTCCTTTGTATACTACATCCTTTGTATCCCTTTTTAGACTCCACATATAAGTGATATCCTGGAATATGTGTCTTTTTGTCTCTAAATTACCAGAATTAGTGAGATCATCTACTGCTCCATCCATGTTGCTGCAAATAGCATGGGTTCATTTTGCTTTCTGGATGAGTGATAGTCGCCAGAATGTAAGTAGCACAACATCTTTATCCATTCATCTCTCACTGGACATTTCGGTCGTTTGTATGTCTGGGCTATGGTAAAGAGTAGCACAACGTCCGTTGGGGTGCAAGTGTTTTATTCCAATGATGGTATTCTCTGGTTATACGGACTGGAGTGCGGTTTCCGTATCTCGTGGTAGCTCCAGTGTTTAGTTTAGTAAGGGACTTGCTAACTGATCTCCATACTGGCTATTATCAATTTACACTCCCACCAACAGCATAGTAGGGTTCCCTTTATTGGCTGCCCTCTTGAGCACTTACTCTTTTTAGGCTTTTTGAGGACTGCAGCCAGGGAACACCTCGTCTACATTTCTTTGCATTCTCTGAACATGACAGATCCTGAGCATTTTTTCATTTGATGTGCTGTTTTTAAAAATACGTGTAAGTACCACTGAGCTCTTGAAACATTTCTGCCTGAGAGTCGGGCCAGATTTGAGTTCATTTCAGATCAACTAGCCAAGGACATTTCTCGAGGGCAGGGGTCGTTTGTAGCCCCGCAGGCCTTGTGAATGTTAAGTGCCCTTGAGCACAGTTTTTCAAGTGGTTGTTACGGGAAAGCGCCACAAGGCGGCAGCACTTCTTCGTGTCCTCTGTGTTAACTTGGGCAAACACAGCCTTAGCAAGAGTCTTGGTGGTGGGTTGCAACTTGGAGTCGAACGTGGACGCACACACACCGCAGGGCTTGTGTATCTTTACCTCTTCCCCCTGACACTGCACCGCCACTCCCCAGGCAAATCCCAAGCCTTGCAAATGTGCTATTCGGAGGGTGGTCTGGTTTGTAGGTGGGGCGATTCTAAGGAAGGAGGCTGGAGGTGGATACCCCACTTAGCAGGAGCTGTGGAGATCTGGTGTCCTTTCACAGCTCCTCCCTCCCAGCGGGTCTACCATCATTTGGGTACACTAGGCTTTGCTTACCTGTAAGGGGGCTGTCTTGGATCGGGAGGTTGTGGTACCATGCAGAGGAGAATGGCCAATAGAGGTCCAAGGGGCCGCTGATCTGGTGGCACGTGCTCCTTCCTGTCTCCCTCAGCACCAGCATACCGCAACCTTGGGACCCAGGCCTGCTGAGGCTCTAGGGTTGTGTCATCAGCCCACGTCACAGAGGCCTGAGGGTAATAGAGTAGGCATTTCTTGCCTTTTTCTTGTTTTATAATTTAATATTGATTTTCTATTTCAGCATAATTTATATACAATGTTGTGTCTATTTGAGTCCTACAGCAACTTGATGCAGTTCTAAACGTAGCTGTACCTGGAGTATTTCGGATTCTCTTCCCTGTTAGGTTATTGAAGAATATTGAATAGCGTTCCCTGTGCTATCAGGTGCGTCATCGTTGATGAACTCTTTTTGATACATTACTGTGTTTCTGTTAATGCCAACCCCTTACTTCATCTTTCTCCGATCCCCAATTTCCCCCGATGGTAACTCTACATTTTGTGTCTCCGTTTGTGAGTCTGTGTTTGCTCTGTACATTACGTTCCTTGGTCTCCATTTTTCGACTGCACATGTAAGTGATATCCTGGGATATGTGTCTTTCTGTCTCTAATTTTCCAGAATTAGTGTGATCATCTACTGCTCCATCCGTGAAGCTACAAATAGCATGAGTTCATTTTGTTGTCTGGATGAGTGACAGTCCAGGGGGTATAGGTAGCACAACTTCTTTATCCAATCATCTCTCGCTGGACATTCTGGTCGTTTGGGTGTCTTGGCTATGGCAAAGAGTACCACAACGACCGTTGGGGGGGGGGCAAATGTTTTATTCCAATGATGGTATTCTCTTGTTATACAAACTGGAGTGGGGATGCCAAGTCTCGTGGTAGCTCCAGTTTACAGTTTAGTAAGGAACATGCCTACTGATCTCCATACTGGCTGTTAGCAATTTACATTTCCACCAACAGCATAGTAGGATCCCCTTTTCTGCCTACCCTCTTGAGCACTTACTCTTTTTAGGTTTTTTGAGGACTGCAGGGAGGGAACACCTCGTCTCCATTTATTTGCATTCTCTAATCATGATAGATCCTGAACATCTTTTGATTGGATGTGCTGTTTTTTAAAAAGCGTGTGAGGATCATTGAGCTCTTGAAACATTTCTGCTTGGGGGTCGGGCCTGATTTGAATTCATTTCACATTACCTAGCCCAGGACGTTACTCCAGGGCAGGGGTCGTTTGCAGCCCCGCAGGCCTTGTGAATATTAAGTGCCCTTGAGCACAGTTTTTCAAGTTGTTGTTACAGGAAAGCGCCACGATGTGGCAGCACTTCTTCGTGTCCTCTGTGTTAACTTGGGCAAACCGAGCCTTAGAGGGAGTCTTGGTGTTGGGTTGCAAATTGGAGTCGAAAGTGGCTGAACACACACCACAGGGCTTGTGTGTGTTTACCTCTTCCCCCTTACCCTGCACAGCCAGACCCCAGGCAAATCCCAAGCCTTGCAAATGTGCTATTCGGAGGGTGCTGTGGTTTGTAGGTGGGGCGATTCTAAGGAAGGAGGCTGGAGGTACGAACCCCACTAGCAGGAGCTGTGGAGATCCAATGTCTTTTCACAGCTCTTCCCTCCCAGCGGGTCTACCAACATTTGGGTACACTAGGCTTTGCTTACCTGTAAGAGGACTGTCTTGGATCAGGAGGTTGTGGTACCATGCAGAGCAGAATGGGCAATAGAGGTCCAAGGGGCCGGTGACCTGGTGGCACGTCCTCCTTCCTGTCTCCCTCAGCAACAGCATACTCCAGCCTTGGGACCCAGGCCTGCTGAGGCTCTAGGGTTGTGACATCAGCCCACGTCACAGAGGCCTGAGGGTAATAGAGTAGGCATTTCTTGCCTTTTACTTGTTTTATAATTTAGTATTGATTTCCTATTTCAGCATAGTTTATATACGGTGTTGTGTTTGAGTTCGACAGCAAGGTGATGAAGTTATGAATGTAGCTGTACCTGTAGTATTTTGGATTCTTTTCCCTGTTAGGTTATTGAAGAATATTGAGTAGCGTTCCTTGTGCTATCAGGTGTGTCATCGTTGATGAATTCTTTTTGATACATTAGTGTGTTTCTGTTAATCCCAACCTCCGACTTCATCCTTCCCCGATCCCCAATTTCCCCCTCTGGGAACTGTACACTTCTTTCTTCCGTTTGTGAACCTGGGTTTCCTTTGTATACTACATCCTTTGTATCCCTTTTTAGACTCCACATATAAGTGATATCCTGGAATATGTGTCTTTTTGTCTCTAAATTACCAGAATTAGTGAGATCATCTACTGCTCCATCCATGTTGCTGCAAATAGCATGGGTTCATTTTGCTTTCTGGATGAATGATAGATAGTCGCCAGAATGTAAGTAGCACAACATCTTTATCCATTCATCTCTCACTGGACATTTCGGTCGTTTGTATGTCTGGGCTATGGTAAAGAGTAGCACAACGTCCGTTGGGGTGCAAGTGTTTTATTCCAATGATGGTATTCTCTGGTTATACGGACTGGAGTGCGGTTTCCGTATCTCGTGGTAGCTCCAGTGTTTAGTTTAGTAAGGGACTTGCTAACTGATCTCCATACTGGCTATTATCAATTTACACTCCCACCAACAGCATAGTAGGGTTCCCTTTATTGGCTGCCCTCTTGAGCACTTACTCTTTTTAGGCTTTTTGAGGACTGCAGCCAGGGCACACCTCGTCTACATTTCTTTGCATTCTCTGAACATGACAGATCCTGAGCATTTTTTCATTTGATGTGCTGTTTTTAAAAATACGTGTAAGCACCACTGAGCCCTTGAAACATTTCTGCCTGAGAGTCGGGCCAGATTTGAGTTCATTTCAGATCAACTAGCCAAGGACATTTCTCGAGGGCAGGGGTCGTTTGTAGCCCCGCAGGCCTTGTGAATGTTAAGTGCCCTTGAGCACAGTTTTTCAAGTGGTTGTTACGGGAAAGCGCCACAAGGCGGCAGCACTTCTTCGTGTCCTCTGTGTTAACTTGGGCAAACACAGCCTTAGCAAGAGTCTTGGTGGTGGGTTGCAACTTGGAGTCGAACGTGGACGCACACACACCGCAGGGCTTGTGTATCTTTACCTCTTCCCCCTGACACTGCACCGCCACTCCCCAGGCAAATCCCAAGCCTTGCAAATGTGCTATTCGGAGGGTGGTCTGGTTTGTAGGTGGGGCGATTCTAAGGAAGGAGGCTGGAGGTGGATACCCCACTTAGCAGGAGCTGTGGAGATCTGGTGTCCTTTCACAGCTCCTCCCTCCCAGCGGGTCTACCATCATTTGGGTACACTAGGCTTTGCTTACCTGTAAGGGGGCTGTCTTGGATCGGGAGGTTGTGGTACCATGCAGAGGAGAATGGCCAATAGAGGTCCAAGGGGCCGCTGATCTGGTGGCACGTGCTCCTTCCTGTCTCCCTCAGCACCAGCATACCGCAACCTTGGGACCCAGGCCTGCTGAGGCTCTAGGGTTGTGTCATCAGCCCACGTCACAGAGGCCTGAGGGTAATAGAGTAGGCATTTCTTGCCTTTTTCTTGTTTTATAATTTAATATTGATTTTCTATTTCAGCATAATTTATATACAATGTTGTGTCTATTTGAGTCCTACAGCAACTTGATGCAGTTCTAAACGTAGCTGTACCTGGAGTATTTCGGATTCTCTTCCCTGTTAGGTTATTGAAGAATATTGAATAGCGTTCCCTGTGCTATCAGGTGCGTCATCGTTGATGAACTCTTTTTGATACATTACTGTGTTTCTGTTAATGCCAACCCCTTACTTCATCTTTCTCCGATCCCCAATTTCCCCCGATGGTAACTCTACATTTTGTGTCTCCGTTTGTGAGTCTGTGTTTGCTCTGTACATTACGTTCCTTGGTCTCCATTTTTCGACTGCACATGTAAGTGATATCCTGGGATATGTGTCTTTCTGTCTCTAATTTTCCAGAATTAGTGTGATCATCTACTGCTCCATCCGTGAAGCTACAAATAGCATGAGTTCATTTTGTTGTCTGGATGAGTGACAGTCCAGGGGGTATAGGTAGCACAACTTCTTTATCCAATCATCTCTCGCTGGACATTCTGGTCGTTTGGGTGTCTTGGCTATGGCAAAGAGTACCACAACGACCGTTGGGGGGGGGGGCAAATGTTTTATTCCAATGATGGTATTCTCTTGTTATACAAACTGGAGTGGGGATGCCAAGTCTCGTGGTAGCTCCAGTTTACAGTTTAGTAAGGAACATGCCTACTGATCTCCATACTGGCTGTTAGCAATTTACATTTCCACCAACAGCATAGTAGGATCCCCTTTTCTGCCTACCCTCTTGAGCACTTACTCTTTTCAGGTTTTTTGAGGACTGCAGGGAGGGAACACCTCGTCTCCATTTATTTGCATTCTCTAATCATGATAGATGCTGAACATCTTTTGATTGGATGTGCTGTTTTTTAAAAAGCGTGTGAGGATCATTGAGCTCTTGAAACATTTCTGCTTGGGGGTCGGGCCTGATTTGAATTCATTTCACATTACCTAGCCCAGGACGTTACTCCAGGGCAGGGGTCGTTTGCAGCCCCGCAGGCCTTGTGAATATTAAGTGCCCTTGAGCACAGTTTTTCAAGTTGTTGTTACAGGAAAGCGCCACGATGTGGCAGCACTTCTTCGTGTCCTCTGTGTTAACTTGGGCAAACCGAGCCTTAGAGGGAGTCTTGGTGTTGGGTTGCAAATTGGAGTCGAAAGTGGCTGAACACACACCACAGGGCTTGTGTGTGTTTACCTCTTCCCCCTTACCCTGCACAGCCAGACCCCAGGCAAATCCCAAGCCTTGCAAATGTGCTATTCGGAGGGTGCTGTGGTTTGTAGGTGGGGCGATTCTAAGGAAGGAGGCTGGAGGTACGAACCCCACTAGCAGGAGCTGTGGAGATCCAATGTCTTTTCACAGCTCTTCCCTCCCAGCGGGTCTACCAACATTTGGGTACACTAGGCTTTGCTTACCTGTAAGAGGACTGTCTTGGATCAGGAGGTTGTGGTACCATGCAGAGCAGAATGGGCAATAGAGGTCCAAGGGGCCGGTGACCTGGTGGCACGTCCTCCTTCCTGTCTCCCTCAGCAACAGCATACTCCAGCCTTGGGACCCAGGCCTGCTGAGGCTCTAGGGTTGTGACATCAGCCCACGTCACAGAGGCCTGAGGGTAATAGAGTAGGCATTTCTTGCCTTTTACTTGTTTTATAATTTAGTATTGATTTCCTATTTCAGCATAGTTTATATACGGTGTTGTGTTTGAGTTCGACAGCAAGGTGATGAAGTTATGAATGTAGCTGTACCTGTAGTATTTTGGATTCTTCTCCCTGTTAGGTTATTGAAGAATATTGAGTAGCGTTCCTTGTGCTATCAGGTGTGTCATCGTTGATGAATTCTTTTTGATACATTAGTGTGTTTCTGTTAATCCCAACCTCCGACTTCATCCTTCCCCGATCCCCAATTTCCCCCTCTGGGAACTGTACACTTCTTTCTTCCGTTTGTGAACCTGTGTTTCCTTTGTATACTACATCCTTTGTATCCCTTTTTAGACTCCACATATAAGTGATATCCTGGAATATGTGTCTTTTTGTCTCTAAATTACCAGAATTAGTGAGATCATCTACTGCTCCATCCATGTTGCTGCAAATAGCATGGGTTCATTTTGCTTTCTGGATGAGTGATAGTCGCCAGAATGTAAGTAGCACAACATCTTTATCCATTCATCTCTCACTGGACATTTCGGTCGTTTGTATGTCTGGGCTATGGTAAAGAGTAGCACAACGTCCGTTGGGGTGCAAGTGTTTTATTCCAATGATGGTATTCTCTGGTTATACGGACTGGAGTGCGGTTTCCGTATCTCGTGGTAGCTCCAGTGTTTAGTTTAGTAAGGGACTTGCTAACTGATCTCCATACTGGCTATTATCAATTTACACTCCCACCAACAGCATAGTAGGGTTCCCTTTATTGGCTGCCCTCTTGAGCACTTACTCTTTTTAGGCTTTTTGAGGACTGCAGCCAGGGAACACCTCGTCTACATTTCTTTGCATTCTCTGAACATGACAGATCCTGAGCATTTTTTCATTTGATGTGCTGTTTTTAAAAATACGTGTAAGTACCACTGAGCCCTTGAAACATTTCTGCCTGAGAGTCGGGCCAGATTTGAGTTCATTTCAGATCAACTAGCCAAGGACATTTCTCGAGGGCAGGGGTCGTTTGTAGCCCCGCAGGCCTTGTGAATGTTAAGTGCCCTTGAGCACAGTTTTTCAAGTGGTTGTTACGGGAAAGCGCCACAAGGCGGCAGCACTTCTTCGTGTCCTCTGTGTTAACTTGGGCAAACACAGCCTTAGCAAGAGTCTTGGTGGTGGGTTGCAACTTGGAGTCGAACGTGGACGCACACACACCGCAGGGCTTGTGTATCTTTACCTCTTCCCCCTGACACTGCACCGCCACTCCCCAGGCAAATCCCAAGCCTTGCAAATGTGCTATTCGGAGGGTGGTCTGGTTTGTAGGTGGGGCGATTCTAAGGAAGGAGGCTGGAGGTGGATACCCCACTTAGCAGGAGCTGTGGAGATCTGGTGTCCTTTCACAGCTCCTCCCTCCCAGCGGGTCTACCATCATTTGGGTACACTAGGCTTTGCTTACCTGTAAGGGGGCTGTCTTGGATCGGGAGGTTGTGGTACCATGCAGAGGAGAATGGCCAATAGAGGTCCAAGGGGCCGCTGATCTGGTGGCACGTGCTCCTTCCTGTCTCCCTCAGCACCAGCATACCGCAACCTTGGGACCCAGGCCTGCTGAGGCTCTAGGGTTGTGTCATCAGCCCACGTCACAGAGGCCTGAGGGTAATAGAGTAGGCATTTCTTGCCTTTTTCTTGTTTTATAATTTAATATTGATTTTCTATTTCAGCATAATTTATATACAATGTTGTGTCTATTTGAGTCCTACAGCAACTTGATGCAGTTCTAAACGTAGCTGTACCTGGAGTATTTCGGATTCTCTTCCCTGTTAGGTTATTGAAGAATATTGAATAGCGTTCCCTGTGCTATCAGGTGCGTCATCGTTGATGAACTCTTTTTGATACATTACTGTGTTTCTGTTAATGCCAACCCCTTACTTCATCTTTCTCCGATCCCCAATTTCCCCCGATGGTAACTCTACATTTTGTGTCTCCGTTTGTGAGTCTGTGTTTGCTCTGTACATTACGTTCCTTGGTCTCCATTTTTCGACTGCACATGTAAGTGATATCCTGGGATATGTGTCTTTCTGTCTCTAATTTTCCAGAATTAGTGTGATCATCTACTGCTCCATCCGTGAAGCTACAAATAGCATGAGTTCATTTTGTTGTCTGGATGAGTGACAGTCCAGGGGGTATAGGTAGCACAACTTCTTTATCCAATCATCTCTCGCTGGACATTCTGGTCGTTTGGGTGTCTTGGCTATGGCAAAGAGTACCACAACGACCGTTGGGGGGGCAAATGTTTTATTCCAATGATGGTATTCTCTTGTTATACAAACTGGAGTGGGGATGCCAAGTCTCGTGGTAGCTCCAGTTTACAGTTTAGTAAGGAACATGCCTACTGATCTCCATACTGGCTGTTAGCAATTTACATTTCCACCAACAGCATAGTAGGATCCCCTTTTCTGCCTACCCTCTTGAGCACTTACTCTTTTCAGGTTTTTTGAGGACTGCAGGGAGGGAACACCTCGTCTCCATTTATTTGCATTCTCTAATCATGATAGATCCTGAACATCTTTTGATTGGATGTGCTGTTTTTTAAAAAGCGTGTGAGGATCATTGAGCTCTTGAAACATTTCTGCTTGGGGGTCGGGCCTGATTTGAATTCATTTCACATTACCTAGCCCAGGACGTTACTCCAGGGCAGGGGTCGTTTGCAGCCCCGCAGGCCTTGTGAATATTAAGTGCCCTTGAGCACAGTTTTTCAAGTTGTTGTTACAGGAAAGCGCCACGATGTGGCAGCACTTCTTCGTGTCCTCTGTGTTAACTTGGGCAAACCGAGCCTTAGAGGGAGTCTTGGTGTTGGGTTGCAAATTGGAGTCGAAAGTGGCTGAACACACACCACAGGGCTTGTGTGTGTTTACCTCTTCCCCCTTACCCTGCACAGCCAGACCCCAGGCAAATCCCAAGCCTTGCAAATGTGCTATTCGGAGGGTGCTGTGGTTTGTAGGTGGGGCGATTCTAAGGAAGGAGGCTGGAGGTACGAACCCCACTAGCAGGAGCTGTGGAGATCCAATGTCTTTTCACAGCTCTTCCCTCCCAGCGGGTCTACCAACATTTGGGTACACTAGGCTTTGCTTACCTGTAAGAGGACTGTCTTGGATCAGGAGGTTGTGGTACCATGCAGAGCAGAATGGGCAATAGAGGTCCAAGGGGCCGGTGACCTGGTGGCACGTCCTCCTTCCTGTCTCCCTCAGCAACAGCATACTCCAGCCTTGGGACCCAGGCCTGCTGAGGCTCTAGGGTTGTGACATCAGCCCACGTCACAGAGGCCTGAGGGTAATAGAGTAGGCATTTCTTGCCTTTTACTTGTTTTATAATTTAGTATTGATTTCCTATTTCAGCATAGTTTATATACGGTGTTGTGTTTGAGTTCGACAGCAAGGTGATGAAGTTATGAATGTAGCTGTACCTGTAGTATTTTGGATTCTTTTCCCTGTTAGGTTATTGAAGAATATTGAGTAGCGTTCCTTGTGCTATCAGGTGTGTCATCGTTGATGAATTCTTTTTGATACATTAGTGTGTTTCTGTTAATCCCAACCTCCGACTTCATCCTTCCCCGATCCCCAATTTCCCCCTCTGGGAACTGTACACTTCTTTCTTCCGTTTGTGAACCTGTGTTTCCTTTGTATACTACATCCTTTGTATCCCTTTTTAGACTCCACATATAAGTGATATCCTGGAATATGTGTCTTTTTGTCTCTAAATTACCAGAATTAGTGAGATCATCTACTGCTCCATCCATGTTGCTGCAAATAGCATGGGTTCATTTTGCTTTCTGGATGAGTGATAGTCGCCAGAATGTAAGTAGCACAACATCTTTATCCATTCATCTCTCACTGGACATTTCGGTCGTTTGTATGTCTGGGCTATGGTAAAGAGTAGCACAACGTCCGTTGGGGTGCAAGTGTTTTATTCCAATGATGGTATTCTCTGGTTATACGGACTGGAGTGCGGTTTCCGTATCTCGTGGTAGCTCCAGTGTTTAGTTTAGTAAGGGACTTGCTAACTGATCTCCATACTGGCTATTATCAATTTACACTCCCACCAACAGCATAGTAGGGTTCCCTTTATTGGCTGCCCTCTTGAGCACTTACTCTTTTTAGGCTTTTTGAGGACTGCAGCCAGGGAACACCTCATCTACATTTCTTTGCATTCTCTGAACATGACAGATCCTGAGCATTTTTTCATTTGATGTGCTGTTTTTAAAAATACGTGTAAGTACCACTGAGCCCTTGAAACATTTCTGCCTGAGAGTCGGGCCAGATTTGAGTTCATTTCAGATCAACTAGCCAAGGACATTTCTCGAGGGCAGGGGTCGTTTGTAGCCCCGCAGGCCTTGTGAATGTTAAGTGCCCTTGAGCACAGTTTTTCAAGTGGTTGTTACGGGAAAGCGCCACAAGGCGGCAGCACTTCTTCGTGTCCTCTGTGTTAACTTGGGCAAACACAGCCTTAGCAAGAGTCTTGGTGGTGGGTTGCAACTTGGAGTCGAACGTGGACGCACACACACCGCAGGGCTTGTGTATCTTTACCTCTTCCCCCTGACACTGCACCGCCACTCCCCAGGCAAATCCCAAGCCTTGCAAATGTGCTATTCGGAGGGTGGTCTGGTGTGTAGGTGGGGCGATTCTAAGGAAGGAGGCTGGAGGTGGATACCCCACTTAGCAGGAGCTGTGGAGATCTGGTGTCCTTTCACAGCTCCTCCCTCCCAGCGGGTCTACCATCATTTGGGTACACTAGGCTTTGCTTACCTGTAAGGGGGCTGTCTTGGATCGGGAGGTTGTGGTACCATGCAGAGGAGAATGGCCAATAGAGGTCCAAGGGGCCGCTGATCTGGTGGCACGTGCTCCTTCCTGTCTCCCTCAGCACCAGCATACCGCAACCTTGGGACCCAGGCCTGCTGAGGCTCTAGGGTTGTGTCATCAGCCCACGTCACAGAGGCCTGAGGGTAATAGAGTAGGCATTTCTTGCCTTTTTCTTGTTTTATAATTTAATATTGATTTTCTATTTCAGCATAATTTATATACAATGTTGTGTCTATTTGAGTCCTACAGCAACTTGATGCAGTTCTAAACGTAGCTGTACCTGGAGTATTTCGGATTCTCTTCCCTGTTAGGTTATTGAAGAATATTGAATAGCGTTCCCTGTGCTATCAGGTGCGTCATCGTTGATGAACTCTTTTTGATACATTACTGTGTTTCTGTTAATGCCAACCCCTTACTTCATCTTTCTCCGATCCCCAATTTCCCCCGATGGTAACTCTACATTTTGTGTCTCCGTTTGTGAGTCTGTGTTTGCTCTGTACATTACGTTCCTTGGTCTCCATTTTTCGACTGCACATGTAAGTGATATCCTGGGATATGTGTCTTTCTGTCTCTAATTTTCCAGAATTAGTGTGATCATCTACTGCTCCATCCGTGAAGCTACAAATAGCATGAGTTCATTTTGTTGTCTGGATGAGTGACAGTCCAGGGGGTATAGGTAGCACAACTTCTTTATCCAATCATCTCTCGCTGGACATTCTGGTCGTTTGGGTGTCTTGGCTATGGCAAAGAGTACCACAACGACCGTTGGGGGGGGGGGCAAATGTTTTATTCCAATGATGGTATTCTCTTGTTATACAAACTGGAGTGGGGATGCCAAGTCTCGTGGTAGCTCCAGTTTACAGTTTAGTAAGGAACATGCCTACTGATCTCCATACTGGCTGTTAGCAATTTACATTTCCACCAACAGCATAGTAGGATCCCCTTTTCTGCCTACCCTCTTGAGCACTTACTCTTTTCAGGTTTTTTGAGGACTGCAGGGAGGGAACACCTCGTCTCCATTTATTTGCATTCTCTAATCATGATAGATGCTGAACATCTTTTGATTGGATGTGCTGTTTTTTAAAAAGCGTGTGAGGATCATTGAGCTCTTGAAACATTTCTGCTTGGGGGTCGGGCCTGATTTGAATTCATTTCACATTACCTAGCCCAGGACGTTACTCCAGGGCAGGGGTCGTTTGCAGCCCCGCAGGCCTTGTGAATATTAAGTGCCCTTGAGCACAGTTTTTCAAGTTGTTGTTACAGGAAAGCGCCACGATGTGGCAGCACTTCTTCGTGTCCTCTGTGTTAACTTGGGCAAACCGAGCCTTAGAGGGAGTCTTGGTGTTGGGTTGCAAATTGGAGTCGAAAGTGGCTGAACACACACCACAGGGCTTGTGTGTGTTTACCTCTTCCCCCTTACCCTGCACAGCCAGACCCCAGGCAAATCCCAAGCCTTGCAAATGTGCTATTCGGAGGGTGCTGTGGTTTGTAGGTGGGGCGATTCTAAGGAAGGAGGCTGGAGGTACGAACCCCACTAGCAGGAGCTGTGGAGATCCAATGTCTTTTCACAGCTCTTCCCTCCCAGCGGGTCTACCAACATTTGGGTACACTAGGCTTTGCTTACCTGTAAGAGGACTGTCTTGGATCAGGAGGTTGTGGTACCATGCAGAGCAGAATGGGCAATAGAGGTCCAAGGGGCCGGTGACCTGGTGGCACGTCCTCCTTCCTGTCTCCCTCAGCAACAGCATACTCCAGCCTTGGGACCCAGGCCTGCTGAGGCTCTAGGGTTGTGACATCAGCCCACGTCACAGAGGCCTGAGGGTAATAGAGTAGGCATTTCTTGCCTTTTACTTGTTTTATAATTTAGTATTGATTTCCTATTTCAGCATAGTTTATATACGGTGTTGTGTTTGAGTTCGACAGCAAGGTGATGAAGTTATGAATGTAGCTGTACCTGTAGTATTTTGGATTCTTCTCCCTGTTAGGTTATTGAAGAATATTGAGTAGCGTTCCTTGTGCTATCAGGTGTGTCATCGTTGATGAATTCTTTTTGATACATTAGTGTGTTTCTGTTAATCCCAACCTCCGACTTCATCCTTCCCCGATCCCCAATTTCCCCCTCTGGGAACTGTACACTTCTTTCTTCCGTTTGTGAACCTGTGTTTCCTTTGTATACTACATCCTTTGTATCCCTTTTTAGACTCCACATATAAGTGATATCCTGGAATATGTGTCTTTTTGTCTCTAAATTACCAGAATTAGTGAGATCATCTACTGCTCCATCCATGTTGCTGCAAATAGCATGGGTTCATTTTGCTTTCTGGATGAGTGATAGTCGCCAGAATGTAAGTAGCACAACATCTTTATCCATTCATCTCTCACTGGACATTTCGGTCGTTTGTATGTCTGGGCTATGGTAAAGAGTAGCACAACGTCCGTTGGGGTGCAAGTGTTTTATTCCAATGATGGTATTCTCTGGTTATACGGACTGGAGTGCGGTTTCCGTATCTCGTGGTAGCTCCAGTGTTTAGTTTAGTAAGGGACTTGCTAACTGATCTCCATACTGGCTATTATCAATTTACACTCCCACCAACAGCATAGTAGGGTTCCCTTTATTGGCTGCCCTCTTGAGCACTTACTCTTTTTAGGCTTTTTGAGGACTGCAGCCAGGGAACACCTCGTCTACATTTCTTTGCATTCTCTGAACATGACAGATCCTGAGCATTTTTTCATTTGATGTGCTGTTTTTAAAAATACGTGTAAGTACCACTGAGCCCTTGAAACATTTCTGCCTGAGAGTCGGGCCAGATTTGAGTTCATTTCAGATCAACTAGCCAAGGACATTTCTCGAGGGCAGGGGTCGTTTGTAGCCCCGCAGGCCTTGTGAATGTTAAGTGCCCTTGAGCACAGTTTTTCAAGTGGTTGTTACGGGAAAGCGCCACAAGGCGGCAGCACTTCTTCGTGTCCTCTGTGTTAACTTGGGCAAACACAGCCTTAGCAAGAGTCTTGGTGGTGGGTTGCAACTTGGAGTCGAACGTGGACGCACACACACCGCAGGGCTTGTGTATCTTTACCTCTTCCCCCTGACACTGCACCGCCACTCCCCAGGCAAATCCCAAGCCTTGCAAATGTGCTATTCGGAGGGTGGTCTGGTGTGTAGGTGGGGCGATTCTAAGGAAGGAGGCTGGAGGTGGATACCCCACTTAGCAGGAGCTGTGGAGATCTGGTGTCCTTTCACAGCTCCTCCCTCCCAGCGGGTCTACCATCATTTGGGTACACTAGGCTTTGCTTACCTGTAAGGGGGCTGTCTTGGATCGGGAGGTTGTGGTACCATGCAGAGGAGAATGGCCAATAGAGGTCCAAGGGGCCGCTGATCTGGTGGCACGTGCTCCTTCCTGTCTCCCTCAGCACCAGCATACCGCAACCTTGGGACCCAGGCCTGCTGAGGCTCTAGGGTTGTGTCATCAGCCCACGTCACAGAGGCCTGAGGGTAATAGAGTAGGCATTTCTTGCCTTTTTCTTGTTTTATAATTTAATATTGATTTTCTATTTCAGCATAATTTATATACAATGTTGTGTCTATTTGAGTCCTACAGCAACTTGATGCAGTTCTAAACGTAGCTGTACCTGGAGTATTTCGGATTCTCTTCCCTGTTAGGTTATTGAAGAATATTGAATAGCGTTCCCTGTGCTATCAGGTGCGTCATCGTTGATGAACTCTTTTTGATACATTACTGTGTTTCTGTTAATGCCAACCCCTTACTTCATCTTTCTCCGATCCCCAATTTCCCCCGATGGTAACTCTACATTTTGTGTCTCCGTTTGTGAGTCTGTGTTTGCTCTGTACATTACGTTCCTTGGTCTCCATTTTTCGACTGCACATGTAAGTGATATCCTGGGATATGTGTCTTTCTGTCTCTAATTTTCCAGAATTAGTGTGATCATCTACTGCTCCATCCGTGAAGCTACAAATAGCATGAGTTCATTTTGTTGTCTGGATGAGTGACAGTCCAGGGGGTATAGGTAGCACAACTTCTTTATCCAATCATCTCTCGCTGGACATTCTGGTCGTTTGGGTGTCTTGGCTATGGCAAAGAGTACCACAACGACCGTTGGGGGGGCAAATGTTTTATTCCAATGATGGTATTCTCTTGTTATACAAACTGGAGTGGGGATGCCAAGTCTCGTGGTAGCTCCAGTTTACAGTTTAGTAAGGAACATGCCTACTGATCTCCATACTGGCTGTTAGCAATTTACATTTCCACCAACAGCATAGTAGGATCCCCTTTTCTGCCTACCCTCTTGAGCACTTACTCTTTTCAGGTTTTTTGAGGACTGCAGGGAGGGAACACCTCGTCTCCATTTATTTGCATTCTCTAATCATGATAGATCCTGAACATCTTTTGATTGGATGTGCTGTTTTTTAAAAAGCGTGTGAGGATCATTGAGCTCTTGAAACATTTCTGCTTGGGGGTCGGGCCTGATTTGAATTCATTTCACATTACCTAGCCCAGGACGTTACTCCAGGGCAGGGGTCGTTTGCAGCCCCGCAGGCCTTGTGAATATTAAGTGCCCTTGAGCACAGTTTTTCAAGTTGTTGTTACAGGAAAGCGCCACGATGTGGCAGCACTTCTTCGTGTCCTCTGTGTTAACTTGGGCAAACCGAGCCTTAGAGGGAGTCTTGGTGTTGGGTTGCAAATTGGAGTCGAAAGTGGCTGAACACACACCACAGGGCTTGTGTGTGTTTACCTCTTCCCCCTTACCCTGCACAGCCAGACCCCAGGCAAATCCCAAGCCTTGCAAATGTGCTATTCGGAGGGTGCTGTGGTTTGTAGGTGGGGCGATTCTAAGGAAGGAGGCTGGAGGTACGAACCCCACTAGCAGGAGCTGTGGAGATCCAATGTCTTTTCACAGCTCTTCCCTCCCAGCGGGTCTACCAACATTTGGGTACACTAGGCTTTGCTTACCTGTAAGAGGACTGTCTTGGATCAGGAGGTTGTGGTACCATGCAGAGCAGAATGGGCAATAGAGGTCCAAGGGGCCGGTGACCTGGTGGCACGTCCTCCTTCCTGTCTCCCTCAGCAACAGCATACTCCAGCCTTGGGACCCAGGCCTGCTGAGGCTCTAGGGTTGTGACATCAGCCCACGTCACAGAGGCCTGAGGGTAATAGAGTAGGCATTTCTTGCCTTTTACTTGTTTTATAATTTAGTATTGATTTCCTATTTCAGCATAGTTTATATACGGTGTTGTGTTTGAGTTCGACAGCAAGGTGATGAAGTTATGAATGTAGCTGTACCTGTAGTATTTTGGATTCTTTTCCCTGTTAGGTTATTGAAGAATATTGAGTAGCGTTCCTTGTGCTATCAGGTGTGTCATCGTTGATGAATTCTTTTTGATACATTAGTGTGTTTCTGTTAATCCCAACCTCCGACTTCATCCTTCCCCGATCCCCAATTTCCCCCTCTGGGAACTGTACACTTCTTTCTTCCGTTTGTGAACCTGTGTTTCCTTTGTATACTACATCCTTTGTATCCCTTTTTAGACTCCACATATAAGTGATATCCTGGAATATGTGTCTTTTTGTCTCTAAATTACCAGAATTAGTGAGATCATCTACTGCTCCATCCATGTTGCTGCAAATAGCATGGGTTCATTTTGCTTTCTGGATGAGTGATAGTCGCCAGAATGTAAGTAGCACAACATCTTTATCCATTCATCTCTCACTGGACATTTCGGTCGTTTGTATGTCTGGGCTATGGTAAAGAGTAGCACAACGTCCGTTGGGGTGCAAGTGTTTTATTCCAATGATGGTATTCTCTGGTTATACGGACTGGAGTGCGGTTTCCGTATCTCGTGGTAGCTCCAGTGTTTAGTTTAGTAAGGGACTTGCTAACTGATCTCCATACTGGCTATTATCAATTTACACTCCCACCAACAGCATAGTAGGGTTCCCTTTATTGGCTGCCCTCTTGAGCACTTACTCTTTTTAGGCTTTTTGAGGACTGCAGCCAGGGAACACCTCATCTACATTTCTTTGCATTCTCTGAACATGACAGATCCTGAGCATTTTTTCATTTGATGTGCTGTTTTTAAAAATACGTGTAAGTACCACTGAGCCCTTGAAACATTTCTGCCTGAGAGTCGGGCCAGATTTGAGTTCATTTCAGATCAACTAGCCAAGGACATTTCTCGAGGGCAGGGGTCGTTTGTAGCCCCGCAGGCCTTGTGAATGTTAAGTGCCCTTGAGCACAGTTTTTCAAGTGGTTGTTACGGGAAAGCGCCACAAGGCGGCAGCACTTCTTCGTGTCCTCTGTGTTAACTTGGGCAAACACAGCCTTAGCAAGAGTCTTGGTGGTGGGTTGCAACTTGGAGTCGAACGTGGACGCACACACACCACAGGGCTTGTGTATCTTTACCTCTTCCCCCTGACACTGCACCGCCACTCCCCAGGCAAATCCCAAGCCTTGCAAATGTGCTATTCGGAGGGTGGTCTGGTTTGTAGGTGGGGCGATTCTAAGGAAGGAGGCTGGAGGTGGATACCCCACTTAGCAGGAGCTGTGGAGATCTGGTGTCCTTTCACAGCTCCTCCCTCCCAGCGGGTCTACCATCATTTGGGTACACTAGGCTTTGCTTACCTGTAAGGGGGCTGTCTTGGATCGGGAGGTTGTGGTACCATGCAGAGGAGAATGGCCAATAGAGGTCCAAGGGGCCGCTGATCTGGTGGCACGTGCTCCTTCCTGTCTCCCTCAGCACCAGCATACCGCAACCTTGGGACCCAGGCCTGCTGAGGCTCTAGGGTTGTGTCATCAGCCCACGTCACAGAGGCCTGAGGGTAATAGAGTAGGCATTTCTTGCCTTTTTCTTGTTTTATAATTTAATATTGATTTTCTATTTCAGCATAATTTATATACAATGTTGTGTCTATTTGAGTCCTACAGCAACTTGATGCAGTTCTAAACGTAGCTGTACCTGGAGTATTTCGGATTCTCTTCCCTGTTAGGTTATTGAAGAATATTGAATAGCGTTCCCTGTGCTATCAGGTGCGTCATCGTTGATGAACTCTTTTTGATACATTACTGTGTTTCTGTTAATGCCAACCCCTTACTTCATCTTTCTCCGATCCCCAATTTCCCCCGATGGTAACTCTACATTTTGTGTCTCCGTTTGTGAGTCTGTGTTTGCTCTGTACATTACGTTCCTTGGTCTCCATTTTTCGACTGCACATGTAAGTGATATCCTGGGATATGTGTCTTTCTGTCTCTAATTTTCCAGAATTAGTGTGATCATCTACTGCTCCATCCGTGAAGCTACAAATAGCATGAGTTCATTTTGTTGTCTGGATGAGTGACAGTCCAGGGGGTATAGGTAGCACAACTTCTTTATCCAATCATCTCTCGCTGGACATTCTGGTCGTTTGGGTGTCTTGGCTATGGCAAAGAGTACCACAACGACCGTTGGGGGGGCAAATGTCTTATTCCAATGATGGTATTCTCTTGTTATACAAACTGGAGTGGGGATGCCAAGTCTCGTGGTAGCTCCAGTTTACAGTTTAGTAAGGAACATGCCTACTGATCTCCATACTGGCTGTTAGCAATTTACATTTCCACCAACAGCATAGTAGGATCCCCTTTTCTGCCTACCCTCTTGAGCACTTACTCTTTTCAGGTTTTTTGAGGACTGCAGGGAGGGAACACCTCGTCTCCATTTATTTGCATTCTCTAATCATGATAGATCCTGAACATCTTTTGATTGGATGTGCTGTTTTTTAAAAAGCGTGTGAGGATCATTGAGCTCTTGAAACATTTCTGCTTGGGGGTCGGGCCTGATTTGAATTCATTTCACATTACCTAGCCCAGGACGTTACTCCAGGGCGGGGGTCGTTTGCAGCCCCGCAGGCCTTGTGAATATTAAGTGCCCTTGAGCACAGTTTTTCAAGTTGTTGTTACAGGAAAGCGCCACGATGTGGCAGCACTTCTTCGTGTCCTCTGTGTTAACTTGGGCAAACCGAGCCTTAGAGGGAGTCTTGGTGTTGGGTTGCAAATTGGAGTCGAAAGTGGCTGAACACACACCACAGGGCTTGTGTGTGTTTACCTCTTCCCCCTTACCCTGCACAGCCAGACCCCAGGCAAATCCCAAGCCTTGCAAATGTGCTATTCGGAGGGTGCTGTGGTTTGTAGGTGGGGCGATTCTAAGGAAGGAGGCTGGAGGTACGAACCGCACTAGCAGGAGCTGTGGAGATCCAATGTCTTTTCACAGCTCTTCCCTCCCAGCGGGTCTACCAACATTTGGGTACACTAGGCTTTGCTTACCTGTAAGAGGACTGTCTTGGATCAGGAGGTTGAGGTACCATGCAGAGCAGAATGGGCAATAGAGGTCCAAGGGGCCGGTGATCTGGTGGCACGTCCTCCTTCCTGTCTCCCTCAGCAACAGCATACTCCAACCTTGGGACCCAGGCCTGCTGAGGCTCTAGGGTTGTGACATCAGCCCACGTCACAGAGGCCTGAGGGTAATAGAGTAGGCATTTCTTGCCTTTTACTTGTTTTATAATTTAGTATTGATTTCCTATTTCAGCATAGTTTATATACAGTGTTGTGTTTGAGTTCGACAGCAAGGTGATGAAGTTATGAATGTAGCTGTACCTGTAGTATTTTGGATTCTTTTCCCTGTTAGGTTATTGAAGAATATTGAGTAGCGTTCCTTGTGCTATCAGGTGTGTCATCGTTGATGAATTCTTTTTGATACATTAGTGTGTTTCTGTTAATCCCAACCTCCGACTTCATCCTTCCCCGATCCCCAATTTCCCCCTCTGGGAACTGTACACTTCTTTCTTCCGTTTGTGAACCTGTGTTTCCTTTGTATACTACATCCTTTGTATCCCTTTTTAGACTCCACATATAAGTGATATCCTGGAATATGTGTCTTTTTGTCTCTAAATTACCAGAATTAGTGAGATCATCTACTGCTCCATCCATGTTGCTGCAAATAGCATGGGCTCATTTTGCTTTCTGGATGAGTGATAGTCGCCAGAATGTAAGTAGCACAACATCTTTATCCATTCATCTCTCACTGGACATTTCGGTCGTTTGTATGTCTGGGCTATGGTAAAGAGTAGCACAACGTCCGTTGGGGTGCAAGTGTTTTATTCCAATGATGGTATTCTCTGGTTATACGGACTGGAGTGCGGTTTCCGTATCTCGTGGTAGCTCCAGTGTTTAGTTTAGTAAGGGACTTGCTAACTGATCTCCATACTGGCTATTATCAATTTACACTCCCACCAACAGCATAGTAGGGTTCCCTTTATTGGCTGCCCTCTTGAGCACTTACTCTTTTTAGGCTTTTTGAGGACTGCAGCCAGGGAACACCTCGTCTACATTTCTTTGCATTCTCTGAACATGACAGATCCTGAGCATTTTTTCATTTGATGTGCTGTTTTTAAAAATACGTGTAAGTACCACTGAGCCCTTGAAACATTTCTGCCTGAGAGTCGGGCCAGATTTGAGTTCATTTCAGATCAACTAGCCAAGGACATTTCTCGAGGGCAGGGGTCGTTTGTAGCCCCGCAGGCCTTGTGAATGTTAAGTGCCCTTGAGCACAGTTTTTCAAGTGGTTGTTACGGGAAAGCGCCACAAGGCGGCAGCACTTCTTCGTGTCCTCTGTGTTAACTTGGGCAAACACAGCCTTAGCAAGAGTCTTGGTGGTGGGTTGCAACTTGGAGTCGAACGTGGACGCACACACACCGCAGGGCTTGTGTATCTTTACCTCTTCCCCCTGACACTGCACCGCCACTCCCCAGGCAAATCCCAAGCCTTGCAAATGTGCTATTCGGAGGGTGGTCTGGTGTGTAGGTGGGGCGATTCTAAGGAAGGAGGCTGGAGGTGGATACCCCACTTAGCAGGAGCTGTGGAGATCTGGCGTCCTTTCACAGCTCCTCCCTCCCAGCGGGTCTACCATCATTTGGGTACACTAGGCTTTGCTTACCTGTAAGGGGGCTGTCTTGGATCGGGAGGTTGTGGTACCATGCAGAGGAGAATGGCCAATAGAGGTCCAAGGGGCCGCTGATCTGGTGGCACGTGCTCCTTCCTGTCTCCCTCAGCACCAGCATACCGCAACCTTGGGACCCAGGCCTGCTGAGGCTCTAGGGTTGTGTCATCAGCCCACGTCACAGAGGCCTGAGGGTAATAGAGTAGGCATTTCTTGCCTTTTTCTTGTTTTATAATTTAATATTGATTTTCTATTTCAGCATAATTTATATACAATGTTGTGTCTATTTGAGTCCTACAGCAACTTGATGCAGTTCTAAACGTAGCTGTACCTGGAGTATTTCGGATTCTCTTCCCTGTTAGGTTATTGAAGAATATTGAATAGCGTTCCCTGTGCTATCAGGTGCGTCATCGTTGATGAACTCTTTTTGATACATTACTGTGTTTCTGTTAATGCCAACCCCTTACTTCATCTTTCTCCGATTCCCAATTTCCCCCGATGGTAACTCTACATTTTGTGTCTCCGTTTGTGAGTCTGTGTTTGCTCTGTACATTACGTTCCTTGGTCTCCATTTTTCGACTGCACATGTAAGTGATATCCTGGGATATGTGTCTTTCTGTCTCTAATTTTCCAGAATTAGTGTGATCATCTACTGCTCCATCCGTGAAGCTACAAATAGCATGAGTTCATTTTGTTGTCTGGATGAGTGACAGTCCAGGGGGTATAGGTAGCACAACTTCTTTATCCAATCATCTCTCGCTGGACATTCTGGTCGTTTGGGTGTCTTGGCTATGGCAAAGAGTACCACAACGACCGTTGGGGGGGGCAAATGTTTTATTCCAATGATGGTATTCTCTTGTTATACAAACTGGAGTGGGGATGCCAAGTCTCGTGGTAGCTCCAGTTTACAGTTTAGTAAGGAACATGCCTACTGATCTCCATACTGGCTGTTAGCAATTTACATTTCCACCAACAGCATAGTAGGATCCCCTTTTCTGCCTACCCTCTTGAGCACTTACTCTTTTCAGGTTTTTTGAGGACTGCAGGGAGGGAACACCTCGTCTCCATTTATTTGCATTCTCTAATCATGATAGATGCTGAACATCTTTTGATTGGATGTGCTGTTTTTTAAAAAGCGTGTGAGGATCATTGAGCTCTTGAAACATTTCTGCTTGGGGGTCGGGCCTGATTTGAATTCATTTCACATTACCTAGCCCAGGACGTTACTCCAGGGCAGGGGTCGTTTGCAGCCCCGCAGGCCTTGTGAATATTAAGTGCCCTTGAGCACAGTTTTTCAAGTTGTTGTTACAGGAAAGCGCCACGATGTGGCAGCACTTCTTCGTGTCCTCTGTGTTAACTTGGGCAAACCGAGCCTTAGAGGGAGTCTTGGTGTTGGGTTGCAAATTGGAGTCGAAAGTGGCTGAACACACACCACAGGGCTTGTGTGTGTTTACCTCTTCCCCCTTACCCTGCACAGCCAGACCCCAGGCAAATCCCAAGCCTTGCAAATGTGCTATTCGGAGGGTGCTGTGGTTTGTAGGTGGGGCGATTCTAAGGAAGGAGGCTGGAGGTACGAACCGCACTAGCAGGAGCTGTGGAGATCCAATGTCTTTTCACAGCTCTTCCCTCCCAGCGGGTCTACCAACATTTGGGTACACTAGGCTTTGCTTACCTGTAAGAGGACTGTCTTGGATCAGGAGGTTGTGGTACCATGCAGAGCAGAATGGGCAATAGAGGTCCAAGGGGCCGGTGATCTGGTGGCACGTCCTCCTTCCTGTCTCCCTCAGCACCAGCATACTCCAGCCTTGGGACCCATTCCTGCTGAGGCTCTAGGGTTGTGACATCAGCCCACGTCACAGAGGCCTGAGGGTAATAGAGTAGGCATTTCTTGCCTTTTACTTGTTTTATAATTTAGTATTGATTGCCTATTTCAGCATAGTTTATATACGGTGTTGTGTTTGAGTTCGACAGCAAGGTGATGAAGTTATGAATGTAGCTGTACCTGTAGTATTTTGGATTCTTTTCCCTGTTAGGTTATTGAAGAATATTGAGTAGCGTTCCTTGTGCTATCAGGTGTGTCATCGTTGATGAATACTTTTTGATACATTAGTGTGTTTCTGTTAATCCCAACCTCCGACTTCATCCTTCCCCGATCCCCAATTTCCCCCTCTGGGAACTGTACACTTCTTTCTTCCGTTTGTGAACCTGTGTTTCCTTTGTATACTACATCCTTTGTATCCCTTTTTAGACTCCACATATAAGTGATATCCTGGAATATGTGTCTTTTTGTCTCTAAATTACCAGAATTAGTGAGATCATCTACTGCTCCATCCATGTTGCTGCAAATAGCATGGGTTCATTTTGCTTTCTGGATGAGTGATAGTCGCCAGAATGTAAGTAGCACAACATCTTTATCCATTCATCTCTCACTGGACATTTCGGTCGTTTGTATGTCTGGGCTATGGTAAAGAGTAGCACAACGTCCGTTGGGGTGCAAGTGTTTTATTCCAATGATGGTATTCTCTGGTTATACGGACTGGAGTGCGGTTTCCGTATCTCGTGGTAGCTCCAGTGTTTAGTTTAGTAAGGGACTTGCTAACTGATCTCCATACTGGCTATTATCAATTTACACTCCCACCAACAGCATAGTAGGGTTCCCTTTATTGGCTGCCCTCTTGAGCACTTACTCTTTTTAGGCTTTTTGAGGACTGCAGCCAGGGAACACCTCGTCTACATTTCTTTGCATTCTCTGAACATGACAGATCCTGAGCATTTTTTCATTTGATGTGCTGTTTTTAAAAATACGTGTAAGTACCACTGAGCCCTTGAAACATTTCTGCCTGAGAGTCGGGCCAGATTTGAGTTCATTTCAGATCAACTAGCCAAGGACATTTCTCGAGGGCAGGGGTCGTTTGTAGCCCCGCAGGCCTTGTGAATGTTAAGTGCCCTTGAGCACAGTTTTTCAAGTCGTTGTTACGGGAAAGCGCCACAAGGCGGCAGCACTTCTTCGTGTCCTCTGTGTTAACTTGGGCAAACACAGCCTTAGCAAGAGTCTTGGTGGTGGGTTGCAACTTGGAGTCGAACGTGGACGCACACACACCGCAGGGCTTGTGTATCTTTACCTCTTCCCCCTGACACTGCACCGCCACTCCCCAGGCAAATCCCAAGCCTTGCAAATGTGCTATTCGGAGGGTGGTCTGGTGTGTAGGTGGGGCGATTCTAAGGAAGGAGGCTGGAGGTGGATACCCCACTTAGCAGGAGCTGTGGAGATCTGGTGTCCTTTCACAGCTCCTCCCTCCCAGCGGGTCTACCATCATTTGGGTACACTAGGCTTTGCTTACCTGTAAGGGGGCTGTCTTGGATCGGGAGGTTGTGGTACCATGCAGAGGAGAATGGCCAATAGAGGTCCAAGGGGCCGCTGATCTGGTGGCACGTGCTCCTTCCTGTCTCCCTCAGCACCAGCATACCGCAACCTTGGGACCCAGGCCTGCTGAGGCTCTAGGGTTGTGTCATCAGCCCACGTCACAGAGGCCTGAGGGTAATAGAGTAGGCATTTCTTGCCTTTTTCTTGTTTTATAATTTAATATTGATTTTCTATTTCAGCATAATTTATATACAATGTTGTGTCTATTTGAGTCCTACAGCAACTTGATGCAGTTCTAAACGTAGCTGTACCTGGAGTATTTCGGATTCTCTTCCCTGTTAGGTTATTGAAGAATATTGAGTAGCGTTCCTTGTGCTATCAGGTGTGTCATCGTTGATGAATTCTTTTTGATACATTAGTGTGTTTCTGTTAATCCCAACCTCCGACTTCATCCTTCCCCGATCCCCAATTTCCCCCTCTGGGAACTGTACACTTCTTTCTTCCGTTTGTGAACCTGGGTTTCCTTTGTATACTACATCCTTTGTATCCCTTTTTAGACTCCACATATAAGTGATATCCTGGAATATGTGTCTTTTTGTCTCTAAATTACCAGAATTAGTGAGATCATCTACTGCTCCATCCATGTTGCTGCAAATAGCATGGGTTCATTTTGCTTTCTGGATGAGTGATAGTCGCCAGAATGTAAGTAGCACAACATCTTTATCCATTCATCTCTCACTGGACATTTCGGTCGTTTGTATGTCTGGGCTATGGTAAAGAGTAGCACAACGTCCGTTGGGGTGCAAGTGTTTTATTCCAATGATGGTATTCTCTGGTTATACGGACTGGAGTGCGGTTTCCGTATCTCGTGGTAGCTCCAGTGTTTAGTTTAGTAAGGGACTTGCTAACTGATCTCCATACTGGCTATTATCAATTTACACTCCCACCAACAGCATAGTAGGGTTCCCTTTATTGGCTGCCCTCTTGAGCACTTACTCTTTTTAGGCTTTTTGAGGACTGCAGCCAGGGAACACCTCGTCTACATTTCTTTGCATTCTCTGAACATGACAGATCCTGAGCATTTTTTCATTTGATGTGCTGTTTTTAAAAATACGTGTAAGTACCACTGAGCCCTTGAAACATTTCTGCCTGAGAGTCGGGCCAGATTTGAGTTCATTTCAGATCAACTAGCCAAGGACATTTCTCGAGGGCAGGGGTCGTTTGTAGCCCCGCAGGCCTTGTGAATGTTAAGTGCCCTTGAGCACAGTTTTTCAAGTCGTTGTTACGGGAAAGCGCCACAAGGCGGCAGCACTTCTTCGTGTCCTCTGTGTTAACTTGGGCAAACACAGCCTTAGCAAGAGTCTTGGTGGTGGGTTGCAACTTGGAGTCGAACGTGGACGCACACACACCGCAGGGCTTGTGTATCTTTACCTCTTCCCCCTGACACTGCACCGCCACTCCCCAGGCAAATCCCAAGCCTTGCAAATGTGCTATTCGGAGGGTGGTCTGGTGTGTAGGTGGGGCGATTCTAAGGAAGGAGGCTGGAGGTGGATACCCCACTTAGCAGGAGCTGTGGAGATCTGGTGTCCTTTCACAGCTCCTCCCTCCCAGCGGGTCTACCATCATTTGGGTACACTAGGCTTTGCTTACCTGTAAGGGGGCTGTCTTGGATCGGGAGGTTGTGGTACCATGCAGAGGAGAATGGCCAATAGAGGTCCAAGGGGCCGCTGATCTGGTGGCACGTGCTCCTTCCTGTCTCCCTCAGCACCAGCATACCGCAACCTTGGGACCCAGGCCTGCTGAGGCTCTAGGGTTGTGTCATCAGCCCACGTCACAGAGGCCTGAGGGTAATAGAGTAGGCATTTCTTGCCTTTTTCTTGTTTTATAATTTAATATTGATTTTCTATTTCAGCATAATTTATATACAATGTTGTGTCTATTTGAGTCCTACAGCAACTTGATGCAGTTCTAAACGTAGCTGTACCTGGAGTATTTCGGATTCTCTTCCCTGTTAGGTTATTGAAGAATATTGAATAGCGTTCCCTGTGCTATCAGGTGCGTCATCGTTGATGAACTCTTTTTGATACATTACTGTGTTTCTGTTAATGCCAACCCCTTACTTCATCTTTCTCCGATCCCCAATTTCCCCCGATGGTAACTCTACATTTTGTGTCTCCGTTTGTGAGTCTGTGTTTGCTCTGTACATTACGTTCCTTGGTCTCCATTTTTCGACTGCACATGTAAGTGATATCCTGGGATATGTGTCTTTCTGTCTCTAATTTTCCAGAATTAGTGTGATCATCTACTGCTCCATCCGTGAAGCTACAAATAGCATGAGTTCATTTTGTTGTCTGGATGAGTGACAGTCCAGGGGGTATAGGTAGCACAACTTCTTTATCCAATCATCTCTCGCTGGACATTCTGGTCGTTTGGGTGTCTTGGCTATGGCAAAGAGTACCACAACGACCGTTGGGGGGGCAAATGTTTTATTCCAATGATGGTATTCTCTTGTTATACAAACTGGAGTGGGGATGCCAAGTCTCGTGGTAGCTCCAGTTTACAGTTTAGTAAGGAACATGCCTACTGATCTCCATACTGGCTGTTAGCAATTTACATTTCCACCAACAGCATAGTAGGATCCCCTTTTCTGCCTACCCTCTTGAGCACTTACTCTTTTCAGGTTTTTTGAGGACTGCAGGGAGGGAACACCTCGTCTCCATTTATTTGCATTCTCTAATCATGATAGATGCTGAACATCTTTTGATTGGATGTGCTGTTTTTTAAAAAGCGTGTGAGGATCATTGAGCTCTTGAAACATTTCTGCTTGGGGGTCGGGCCTGATTTGAATTCATTTCACATTACCTAGCCCAGGACGTTACTCCAGGGCAGGGGTCGTTTGCAGCCCCGCAGGCCTTGTGAATATTAAGTGCCCTTGAGCACAGTTTTTCAAGTTGTTGTTACAGGAAAGCGCCACGATGTGGCAGCACTTCTTCGTGTCCTCTGTGTTAACTTGGGCAAACCGAGCCTTAGAGGGAGTCTTGGTGTTGGGTTGCAAATTGGAGTCGAAAGTGGCTGAACACACACCACAGGGCTTGTGTGTGTTTACCTCTTCCCCCTTACCCTGCACAGCCAGACCCCAGGCAAATCCCAAGCCTTGCAAATGTGCTATTCGGAGGGTGCTGTGGTTTGTAGGTGGGGCGATTCTAAGGAAGGAGGCTGGAGGTACGAACCCCACTAGCAGGAGCTGTGGAGATCCAATGTCTTTTCACAGCTCTTCCCTCCCAGCGGGTCTACCAACATTTGGGTACACTAGGCTTTGCTTACCTGTAAGAGGACTGTCTTGGATCAGGAGGTTGTGGTACCATGCAGAGCAGAATGGGCAATAGAGGTCCAAGGGGCCGGTGACCTGGTGGCACGTCCTCCTTCCTGTCTCCCTCAGCAACAGCATACTCCAGCCTTGGGACCCAGGCCTGCTGAGGCTCTAGGGTTGTGACATCAGCCCACGTCACAGAGGCCTGAGGGTAATAGAGTAGGCATTTCTTGCCTTTTACTTGTTTTATAATTTAGTATTGATTTCCTATTTCAGCATAGTTTATATACGGTGTTGTGTTTGAGTTCGACAGCAAGGTGATGAAGTTATGAATGTAGCTGTACCCGTAGTATTTTGGATTCTTCTCCCTGTTAGGTTATTGAAGAATATTGAGTAGCGTTCCTTGTGCTATCAGGTGTGTCATCGTTGATGAATTCTTTTTGATACATTAGTGTGTTTCTGTTAATCCCAACCTCCGACTTCATCCTTCCCCGATCCCCAATTTCCCCCTCTGGGAACTGTACACTTCTTTCTTCCGTTTGTGAACCTGGGTTTCCTTTGTATACTACATCCTTTGTATCCCTTTTTAGACTCCACATATAAGTGATATCCTGGAATATGTGTCTTTTTGTCTCTAAATTACCAGAATTAGTGAGATCATCTACTGCTCCATCCATGTTGCTGCAAATAGCATGGGTTCATTTTGCTTTCTGGATGAGTGATAGTCGCCAGAATGTAAGTAGCACAACATCTTTATCCATTCATCTCTCACTGGACATTTCGGTCGTTTGTATGTCTGGGCTATGGTAAAGAGTAGCACAACGTCCGTTGGGGTGCAAGTGTTTTATTCCAATGATGGTATTCTCTGGTTATACGGACTGGAGTGCGGTTTCCGTATCTCGTGGTAGCTCCAGTGTTTAGTTTAGTAAGGGACTTGCTAACTGATCTCCATACTGGCTATTATCAATTTACACTCCCACCAACAGCATAGTAGGGTTCCCTTTATTGGCTGCCCTCTTGAGCACTTACTCTTTTTAGGCTTTTTGAGGACTGCAGCCAGGGAACACCTCGTCTACATTTCTTTGCATTCTCTGAACATGACAGATCCTGAGCATTTTTTCATTTGATGTGCTGTTTTTAAAAATACGTGTAAGTACCACTGAGCCCTTGAAACATTTCTGCCTGAGAGTCGGGCCAGATTTGAGTTCATTTCAGATCAACTAGCCAAGGACATTTCTCGAGGGCAGGGGTCGTTTGTAGCCCCGCAGGCCTTGTGAATGTTAAGTGCCCTTGAGCACAGTTTTTCAAGTGGTTGTTACGGGAAAGCGCCACAAGGCGGCAGCACTTCTTCGTGTCCTCTGTGTTAACTTGGGCAAACACAGCCTTAGCAAGAGTCTTGGTGGTGGGTTGCAACTTGGAGTCGAACGTGGACGCACACACACCACAGGGCTTGTGTATCTTTACCTCTTCCCCCTGACACTGCACCGCCACTCCCCAGGCAAATCCCAAGCCTTGCAAATGTGCTATTCGGAGGGTGGTCTGGTTTGTAGGTGGGGCGATTCTAAGGAAGGAGGCTGGAGGTGGATACCCCACTTAGCAGGAGCTGTGGAGATCTGGTGTCCTTTCACAGCTCCTCCCTCCCAGCGGGTCTACCATCATTTGGGTACACTAGGCTTTGCTTACCTGTAAGGGGGCTGTCTTGGATCGGGAGGTTGTGGTACCATGCAGAGGAGAATGGCCAATAGAGGTCCAAGGGGCCGCTGATCTGGTGGCACGTGCTCCTTCCTGTCTCCCTCAGCACCAGCATACCGCAACCTTGGGACCCAGGCCTGCTGAGGCTCTAGGGTTGTGTCATCAGCCCACGTCACAGAGGCCTGAGGGTAATAGAGTAGGCATTTCTTGCCTTTTTCTTGTTTTATAATTTAATATTGATTTTCTATTTCAGCATAATTTATATACAATGTTGTGTCTATTTGAGTCCTACAGCAACTTGATGCAGTTCTAAACGTAGCTGTACCTGGAGTATTTCGGATTCTCTTCCCTGTTAGGTTATTGAAGAATATTGAATAGCGTTCCCTGTGCTATCAGGTGCGTCATCGTTGATGAACTCTTTTTGATACATTACTGTGTTTCTGTTAATGCCAACCCCTTACTTCATCTTTCTCCGATCCCCAATTTCCCCCGATGGTAACTCTACATTTTGTGTCTCCGTTTGTGAGTCTGTGTTTGCTCTGTACATTACGTTCCTTGGTCTCCATTTTTCGACTGCACATGTAAGTGATATCCTGGGATATGTGTCTTTCTGTCTCTAATTTTCCAGAATTAGTGTGATCATCTACTGCTCCATCCGTGAAGCTACAAATAGCATGAGTTCATTTTGTTGTCTGGATGAGTGACAGTCCAGGGGGTATAGGTAGCACAACTTCTTTATCCAATCATCTCTCGCTGGACATTCTGGTCGTTTGGGTGTCTTGGCTATGGCAAAGAGTACCACAACGACCGTTGGGGGGGCAAATGTTTTATTCCAATGATGGTATTCTCTTGTTATACAAACTGGAGTGGGGATGCCAAGTCTCGTGGTAGCTCCAGTTTACAGTTTAGTAAGGAACATGCCTACTGATCTCCATACTGGCTGTTAGCAATTTACATTTCCACCAACAGCATAGTAGGATCCCCTTTTCTGCCTACCCTCTTGAGCACTTACTCTTTTCAGGTTTTTTGAGGACTGCAGGGAGGGAACACCTCGTCTCCATTTATTTGCATTCTCTAATCATGATAGATCCTGAACATCTTTTGATTGGATGTGCTGTTTTTTAAAAAGCGTGTGAGGATCATTGAGCTCTTGAAACATTTCTGCTTGGGGGTCGGGCCTGATTTGAATTCATTTCACATTACCTAGCCCAGGACGTTACTCCAGGGCAGGGGTCGTTTGCAGCCCCGCAGGCCTTGTGAATATTAAGTGCCCTTGAGCACAGTTTTTCAAGTTGTTGTTACAGGAAAGCGCCACGATGTGGCAGCACTTCTTCGTGTCCTCTGTGTTAACTTGGGCAAACCGAGCCTTAGAGGGAGTCTTGGTGTTGGGTTGCAAATTGGAGTCGAAAGTGGCTGAACACACACCACAGGGCTTGTGTGTGTTTACCTCTTCCCCCTTACCCTGCACAGCCAGACCCCAGGCAAATCCCAAGCCTTGCAAATGTGCTATTCGGAGGGTGCTGTGGTTTGTAGGTGGGGCGATTCTAAGGAAGGAGGCTGGAGGTACGAACCCCACTAGCAGGAGCTGTGGAGATCCAATGTCTTTTCACAGCTCTTCCCTCCCAGCGGGTCTACCAACATTTGGGTACACTAGGCTTTGCTTACCTGTAAGAGGACTGTCTTGGATCAGGAGGTTGTGGTACCATGCAGAGCAGAATGGGCAATAGAGGTCCAAGGGGCCGGTGACCTGGTGGCACGTCCTCCTTCCTGTCTCCCTCAGCAACAGCATACTCCAGCCTTGGGACCCAGGCCTGCTGAGGCTCTAGGGTTGTGACATCAGCCCACGTCACAGAGGCCTGAGGGTAATAGAGTAGGCATTTCTTGCCTTTTACTTGTTTTATAATTTAGTATTGATTTCCTATTTCAGCATAGTTTATATACGGTGTTGTGTTTGAGTTCGACAGCAAGGTGATGAAGTTATGAATGTAGCTGTACCTGTAGTATTTTGGATTCTTTTCCCTGTTAGGTTATTGAAGAATATTGAGTAGCGTTCCTTGTGCTATCAGGTGTGTCATCGTTGATGAATTCTTTTTGATACATTAGTGTGTTTCTGTTAATCCCAACCTCCGACTTCATCCTTCCCCGATCCCCAATTTCCCCCTCTGGGAACTGTACACTTCTTTCTTCCGTTTGTGAACCTGTGTTTCCTTTGTATACTACATCCTTTGTATCCCTTTTTAGACTCCACATATAAGTGATATCCTGGAATATGTGTCTTTTTGTCTCTAAATTACCAGAATTAGTGAGATCATCTACTGCTCCATCCATGTTGCTGCAAATAGCATGGGTTCATTTTGCTTTCTGGATGAGTGATAGTCGCCAGAATGTAAGTAGCACAACATCTTTATCCATTCATCTCTCACTGGACATTTCGGTCGTTTGTATGTCTGGGCTATGGTAAAGAGTAGCACAACGTCCGTTGGGGTGCAAGTGTTTTATTCCAATGATGGTATTCTCTGGTTATACGGACTGGAGTGCGGTTTCCGTATCTCGTGGTAGCTCCAGTGTTTAGTTTAGTAAGGGACTTGCTAACTGATCTCCATACTGGCTATTATCAATTTACACTCCCACCAACAGCATAGTAGGGTTCCCTTTATTGGCTGCCCTCTTGAGCACTTACTCTTTTTAGGCTTTTTGAGGACTGCAGCCAGGGAACACCTCATCTACATTTCTTTGCATTCTCTGAACATGACAGATCCTGAGCATTTTTTCATTTGATGTGCTGTTTTTAAAAATACGTGTAAGTACCACTGAGCCCTTGAAACATTTCTGCCTGAGAGTCGGGCCAGATTTGAGTTCATTTCAGATCAACTAGCCAAGGACATTTCTCGAGGGCAGGGGTCGTTTGTAGCCCCGCAGGCCTTGTGAATGTTAAGTGCCCTTGAGCACAGTTTTTCAAGTGGTTGTTACGGGAAAGCGCCACAAGGCGGCAGCACTTCTTCGTGTCCTCTGTGTTAACTTGGGCAAACACAGCCTTAGCAAGAGTCTTGGTGGTGGGTTGCAACTTGGAGTCGAACGTGGACGCACACACACCACAGGGCTTGTGTATCTTTACCTCTTCCCCCTGACACTGCACCGCCACTCCCCAGGCAAATCCCAAGCCTTGCAAATGTGCTATTCGGAGGGTGGTCTGGTTTGTAGGTGGGGCGATTCTAAGGAAGGAGGCTGGAGGTGGATACCCCACTTAGCAGGAGCTGTGGAGATCTGGTGTCCTTTCACAGCTCCTCCCTCCCAGCGGGTCTACCATCATTTGGGTACACTAGGCTTTGCTTACCTGTAAGGGGGCTGTCTTGGATCGGGAGGTTGTGGTACCATGCAGAGGAGAATGGCCAATAGAGGTCCAAGGGGCCGCTGATCTGGTGGCACGTGCTCCTTCCTGTCTCCCTCAGCACCAGCATACCGCAACCTTGGGACCCAGGCCTGCTGAGGCTCTAGGGTTGTGTCATCAGCCCACGTCACAGAGGCCTGAGGGTAATAGAGTAGGCATTTCTTGCCTTTTTCTTGTTTTATAATTTAATATTGATTTTCTATTTCAGCATAATTTATATACAATGTTGTGTCTATTTGAGTCCTACAGCAACTTGATGCAGTTCTAAACGTAGCTGTACCTGGAGTATTTCGGATTCTCTTCCCTGTTAGGTTATTGAAGAATATTGAATAGCGTTCCCTGTGCTATCAGGTGCGTCATCGTTGATGAACTCTTTTTGATACATTACTGTGTTTCTGTTAATGCCAACCCCTTACTTCATCTTTCTCCGATCCCCAATTTCCCCCGATGGTAACTCTACATTTTGTGTCTCCGTTTGTGAGTCTGTGTTTGCTCTGTACATTACGTTCCTTGGTCTCCATTTTTCGACTGCACATGTAAGTGATATCCTGGGATATGTGTCTTTCTGTCTCTAATTTTCCAGAATTAGTGTGATCATCTACTGCTCCATCCGTGAAGCTACAAATAGCATGAGTTCATTTTGTTGTCTGGATGAGTGACAGTCCAGGGGGTATAGGTAGCACAACTTCTTTATCCAATCATCTCTCGCTGGACATTCTGGTCGTTTGGGTGTCTTGGCTATGGCAAAGAGTACCACAACGACCGTTGGGGGGGCAAATGTCTTATTCCAATGATGGTATTCTCTTGTTATACAAACTGGAGTGGGGATGCCAAGTCTCGTGGTAGCTCCAGTTTACAGTTTAGTAAGGAACATGCCTACTGATCTCCATACTGGCTGTTAGCAATTTACATTTCCACCAACAGCATAGTAGGATCCCCTTTTCTGCCTACCCTCTTGAGCACTTACTCTTTTCAGGTTTTTTGAGGACTGCAGGGAGGGAACACCTCGTCTCCATTTATTTGCATTCTCTAATCATGATAGATCCTGAACATCTTTTGATTGGATGTGCTGTTTTTTAAAAAGCGTGTGAGGATCATTGAGCTCTTGAAACATTTCTGCTTGGGGGTCGGGCCTGATTTGAATTCATTTCACATTACCTAGCCCAGGACGTTACTCCAGGGCAGGGGTCGTTTGCAGCCCCGCAGGCCTTGTGAATATTAAGTGCCCTTGAGCACAGTTTTTCAAGTTGTTGTTACAGGAAAGCGCCACGATGTGGCAGCACTTCTTCGTGTCCTCTGTGTTAACTTGGGCAAACCGAGCCTTAGAGGGAGTCTTGGTGTTGGGTTGCAAATTGGAGTCGAAAGTGGCTGAACACACACCACAGGGCTTGTGTGTGTTTACCTCTTCCCCCTTACCCTGCACAGCCAGACCCCAGGCAAATCCCAAGCCTTGCAAATGTGCTATTCGGAGGGTGCTGTGGTTTGTAGGTGGGGCGATTCTAAGGAAGGAGGCTGGAGGTACGAACCGCACTAGCAGGAGCTGTGGAGATCCAATGTCTTTTCACAGCTCTTCCCTCCCAGCGGGTCTACCAACATTTGGGTACACTAGGCTTTGCTTACCTGTAAGAGGACTGTCTTGGATCAGGAGGTTGAGGTACCATGCAGAGCAGAATGGGCAATAGAGGTCCAAGGGGCCGGTGATCTGGTGGCACGTCCTCCTTCCTGTCTCCCTCAGCAACAGCATACTCCAACCTTGGGACCCAGGCCTGCTGAGGCTCTAGGGTTGTGACATCAGCCCACGTCACAGAGGCCTGAGGGTAATAGAGTAGGCATTTCTTGCCTTTTACTTGTTTTATAATTTAGTATTGATTTCCTATTTCAGCATAGTTTATATACAGTGTTGTGTTTGAGTTCGACAGCAAGGTGATGAAGTTATGAATGTAGCTGTACCTGTAGTATTTTGGATTCTTTTCCCTGTTAGGTTATTGAAGAATATTGAGTAGCGTTCCTTGTGCTATCAGGTGTGTCATCGTTGATGAATTCTTTTTGATACATTAGTGTGTTTCTGTTAATCCCAACCTCCGACTTCATCCTTCCCCGATCCCCAATTTCCCCCTCTGGGAACTGTACACTTCTTTCTTCCGTTTGTGAACCTGTGTTTCCTTTGTATACTACATCCTTTGTATCCCTTTTTAGACTCCACATATAAGTGATATCCTGGAATATGTGTCTTTTTGTCTCTAAATTACCAGAATTAGTGAGATCATCTACTGCTCCATCCATGTTGCTGCAAATAGCATGGGCTCATTTTGCTTTCTGGATGAGTGATAGTCGCCAGAATGTAAGTAGCACAACATCTTTATCCATTCATCTCTCACTGGACATTTCGGTCGTTTGTATGTCTGGGCTATGGTAAAGAGTAGCACAACGTCCGTTGGGGTGCAAGTGTTTTATTCCAATGATGGTATTCTCTGGTTATACGGACTGGAGTGCGGTTTCCGTATCTCGTGGTAGCTCCAGTGTTTAGTTTAGTAAGGGACTTGCTAACTGATCTCCATACTGGCTATTATCAATTTACACTCCCACCAACAGCATAGTAGGGTTCCCTTTATTGGCTGCCCTCTTGAGCACTTACTCTTTTTAGGCTTTTTGAGGACTGCAGCCAGGGAACACCTCGTCTACATTTCTTTGCATTCTCTGAACATGACAGATCCTGAGCATTTTTTCATTTGATGTGCTGTTTTTAAAAATACGTGTAAGTACCACTGAGCCCTTGAAACATTTCTGCCTGAGAGTCGGGCCAGATTTGAGTTCATTTCAGATCAACTAGCCAAGGACATTTCTCGAGGGCAGGGGTCGTTTGTAGCCCCGCAGGCCTTGTGAATGTTAAGTGCCCTTGAGCACAGTTTTTCAAGTGGTTGTTACGGGAAAGCGCCACAAGGCGGCAGCACTTCTTCGTGTCCTCTGTGTTAACTTGGGCAAACACAGCCTTAGCAAGAGTCTTGGTGGTGGGTTGCAACTTGGAGTCGAACGTGGACGCACACACACCGCAGGGCTTGTGTATCTTTACCTCTTCCCCCTGACACTGCACCGCCACTCCCCAGGCAAATCCCAAGCCTTGCAAATGTGCTATTCGGAGGGTGGTCTGGTGTGTAGGTGGGGCGATTCTAAGGAAGGAGGCTGGAGGTGGATACCCCACTTAGCAGGAGCTGTGGAGATCTGGCGTCCTTTCACAGCTCCTCCCTCCCAGCGGGTCTACCATCATTTGGGTACACTAGGCTTTGCTTACCTGTAAGGGGGCTGTCTTGGATCGGGAGGTTGTGGTACCATGCAGAGGAGAATGGCCAATAGAGGTCCAAGGGGCCGCTGATCTGGTGGCACGTGCTCCTTCCTGTCTCCCTCAGCACCAGCATACCGCAACCTTGGGACCCAGGCCTGCTGAGGCTCTAGGGTTGTGTCATCAGCCCACGTCACAGAGGCCTGAGGGTAATAGAGTAGGCATTTCTTGCCTTTTTCTTGTTTTATAATTTAATATTGATTTTCTATTTCAGCATAATTTATATACAATGTTGTGTCTATTTGAGTCCTACAGCAACTTGATGCAGTTCTAAACGTAGCTGTACCTGGAGTATTTCGGATTCTCTTCCCTGTTAGGTTATTGAAGAATATTGAATAGCGTTCCCTGTGCTATCAGGTGCGTCATGGTTGATGAACTCTTTTTGATACATTACTGTGTTTCTGTTAATGCCAACCCCTTACTTCATCTTTCTCCGATTCCCAATTTCCCCCGATGGTAACTCTACATTTTGTGTCTCCGTTTGTGAGTCTGTGTTTGCTCTGTACATTACGTTCCTTGGTCTCCATTTTTCGACTGCACATGTAAGTGATATCCTGGGATATGTGTCTTTCTGTCTCTAATTTTCCAGAATTAGTGTGATCATCTACTGCTCCATCCGTGAAGCTACAAATAGCATGAGTTCATTTTGTTGTCTGGATGAGTGACAGTCCAGGGGGTATAGGTAGCACAACTTCTTTATCCAATCATCTCTCGCTGGACATTCTGGTCGTTTGGGTGTCTTGGCTATGGCAAAGAGTACCACAACGACCGTTGGGGGGGGCAAATGTTTTATTCCAATGATGGTATTCTCTTGTTATACAAACTGGAGTGGGGATGCCAAGTCTCGTGGTAGCTCCAGTTTACAGTTTAGTAAGGAACATGCCTACTGATCTCCATACTGGCTGTTAGCAATTTACATTTCCACCAACAGCATAGTAGGATCCCCTTTTCTGCCTACCCTCTTGAGCACTTACTCTTTTCAGGTTTTTTGAGGACTGCAGGGAGGGAACACCTCGTCTCCATTTATTTGCATTCTCTAATCATGATAGATGCTGAACATCTTTTGATTGGATGTGCTGTTTTTTAAAAAGCGTGTGAGGATCATTGAGCTCTTGAAACATTTCTGCTTGGGGGTCGGGCCTGATTTGAATTCATTTCACATTACCTAGCCCAGGACGTTACTCCAGGGCAGGGGTCGTTTGCAGCCCCGCAGGCCTTGTGAATATTAAGTGCCCTTGAGCACAGTTTTTCAAGTTGTTGTTACAGGAAAGCGCCACGATGTGGCAGCACTTCTTCGTGTCCTCTGTGTTAACTTGGGCAAACCGAGCCTTAGAGGGAGTCTTGGTGTTGGGTTGCAAATTGGAGTCGAAAGTGGCTGAACACACACCACAGGGCTTGTGTGTGTTTACCTCTTCCCCCTTACCCTGCACAGCCAGACCCCAGGCAAATCCCAAGCCTTGCAAATGTGCTATTCGGAGGGTGCTGTGGTTTGTAGGTGGGGCGATTCTAAGGAAGGAGGCTGGAGGTACGAACCGCACTAGCAGGAGCTGTGGAGATCCAATGTCTTTTCACAGCTCTTCCCTCCCAGCGGGTCTACCAACATTTGGGTACACTAGGCTTTGCTTACCTGTAAGAGGACTGTCTTGGATCAGGAGGTTGTGGTACCATGCAGAGCAGAATGGGCAATAGAGGTCCAAGGGGCCGGTGATCTGGTGGCACGTCCTCCTTCCTGTCTCCCTCAGCACCAGCATACTCCAGCCTTGGGACCCATTCCTGCTGAGGCTCTAGGGTTGTGACATCAGCCCACGTCACAGAGGCCTGAGGGTAATAGAGTAGGCATTTCTTGCCTTTTACTTGTTTTATAATTTAGTATTGATTGCCTATTTCAGCATAGTTTATATACGGTGTTGTGTTTGAGTTCGACAGCAAGGTGATGAAGTTATGAATGTAGCTGTACCTGTAGTATTTTGGATTCTTTTCCCTGTTAGGTTATTGAAGAATATTGAGTAGCGTTCCTTGTGCTATCAGGTGTGTCATCGTTGATGAATACTTTTTGATACATTAGTGTGTTTCTGTTAATCCCAACCTCCGACTTCATCCTTCCCCGATCCCCAATTTCCCCCTCTGGGAACTGTACACTTCTTTCTTCCGTTTGTGAACCTGTGTTTCCTTTGTATACTACATCCTTTGTATCCCTTTTTAGACTCCACATATAAGTGATATCCTGGAATATGTGTCTTTTTGTCTCTAAATTACCAGAATTAGTGAGATCATCTACTGCTCCATCCATGTTGCTGCAAATAGCATGGGTTCATTTTGCTTTCTGGATGAGTGATAGTCGCCAGAATGTAAGTAGCACAACATCTTTATCCATTCATCTCTCACTGGACATTTCGGTCGTTTGTATGTCTGGGCTATGGTAAAGAGTAGCACAACGTCCGTTGGGGTGCAAGTGTTTTATTCCAATGATGGTATTCTCTGGTTATACGGACTGGAGTGCGGTTTCCGTATCTCGTGGTAGCTCCAGTGTTTAGTTTAGTAAGGGACTTGCTAACTGATCTCCATACTGGCTATTATCAATTTACACTCCCACCAACAGCATAGTAGGGTTCCCTTTATTGGCTGCCCTCTTGAGCACTTACTCTTTTTAGGCTTTTTGAGGACTGCAGCCAGGGAACACCTCGTCTACATTTCTTTGCATTCTCTGAACATGACAGATCCTGAGCATTTTTTCATTTGATGTGCTGTTTTTAAAAATACGTGTAAGTACCACTGAGCCCTTGAAACATTTCTGCCTGAGAGTCGGGCCAGATTTGAGTTCATTTCAGATCAACTAGCCAAGGACATTTCTCGAGGGCAGGGGTCGTTTGTAGCCCCGCAGGCCTTGTGAATGTTAAGTGCCCTTGAGCACAGTTTTTCAAGTGGTTGTTACGGGAAAGCGCCACAAGGCGGCAGCACTTCTTCGTGTCCTCTGTGTTAACTTGGGCAAACACAGCCTTAGCAAGAGTCTTGGTGGTGGGTTGCAACTTGGAGTCGAACGTGGACGCACACACACCGCAGGGCTTGTGTATCTTTACCTCTTCCCCCTGACACTGCACCGCCACTCCCCAGGCAAATCCCAAGCCTTGCAAATGTGCTATTCGGAGGGTGGTCTGGTGTGTAGGTGGGGCGATTCTAAGGAAGGAGGCTGGAGGTGGATACCCCACTTAGCAGGAGCTGTGGAGATCTGGTGTCCTTTCACAGCTCCTCCCTCCCAGCGGGTCTACCATCATTTGGGTACACTAGGCTTTGCTTACCTGTAAGGGGGCTGTCTTGGATCGGGAGGTTGTGGTACCATGCAGAGGAGAATGGCCAATAGAGGTCCAAGGGGCCGCTGATCTGGTGGCACGTGCTCCTTCCTGTCTCCCTCAGCACCAGCATACCGCAACCTTGGGACCCAGGCCTGCTGAGGCTCTAGGGTTGTGTCATCAGCCCACGTCACAGAGGCCTGAGGGTAATAGAGTAGGCATTTCTTGCCTTTTTCTTGTTTTATAATTTAATATTGATTTTCTATTTCAGCATAATTTATATACAATGTTGTGTCTATTTGAGTCCTACAGCAACTTGATGCAGTTCTAAACGTAGCTGTACCTGGAGTATTTCGGATTCTCTTCCCTGTTAGGTTATTGAAGAATATTGAATAGCGTTCCCTGTGCTATCAGGTGCGTCATCGTTGATGAACTCTTTTTGATACATTACTGTGTTTCTGTTAATGCCAACCCCTTACTTCATCTTTCTCCGATCCCCAATTTCCCCCGATGGTAACTCTACATTTTGTGTCTCCGTTTGTGAGTCTGTGTTTGCTCTGTACATTACGTTCCTTGGTCTCCATTTTTCGACTGCACATGTAAGTGATATCCTGGGATATGTGTCTTTCTGTCTCTAATTTTCCAGAATTAGTGTGATCATCTACTGCTCCATCCGTGAAGCTACAAATAGCATGAGTTCATTTTGTTGTCTGGATGAGTGACAGTCCAGGGGGTATAGGTAGCACAACTTCTTTATCCAATCATCTCTCGCTGGACATTCTGGTCGTTTGGGTGTCTTGGCTATGGCAAAGAGTACCACAACGACCGTTGGGGGGGCAAATGTTTTATTCCAATGATGGTATTCTCTTGTTATACAAACTGGAGTGGGGATGCCAAGTCTCGTGGTAGCTCCAGTTTACAGTTTAGTAAGGAACATGCCTACTGATCTCCATACTGGCTGTTAGCAATTTACATTTCCACCAACAGCATAGTAGGATCCCCTTTTCTGCCTACCCTCTTGAGCACTTACTCTTTTCAGGTTTTTTGAGGACTGCAGGGAGGGAACACCTCGTCTCCATTTATTTGCATTCTCTAATCATGATAGATGCTGAACATCTTTTGATTGGATGTGCTGTTTTTTAAAAAGCGTGTGAGGATCATTGAGCTCTTGAAACATTTCTGCTTGGGGGTCGGGCCTGATTTGAATTCATTTCACATTACCTAGCCCAGGACGTTACTCCAGGGCAGGGGTCGTTTGCAGCCCCGCAGGCCTTGTGAATATTAAGTGCCCTTGAGCACAGTTTTTCAAGTTGTTGTTACAGGAAAGCGCCACGATGTGGCAGCACTTCTTCGTGTCCTCTGTGTTAACTTGGGCAAACCGAGCCTTAGAGGGAGTCTTGGTGTTGGGTTGCAAATTGGAGTCGAAAGTGGCTGAACACACACCACAGGGCTTGTGTGTGTTTACCTCTTCCCCCTTACCCTGCACAGCCAGACCCCAGGCAAATCCCAAGCCTTGCAAATGTGCTATTCGGAGGGTGCTGTGGTTTGTAGGTGGGGCGATTCTAAGGAAGGAGGCTGGAGGTACGAACCCCACTAGCAGGAGCTGTGGAGATCCAATGTCTTTTCACAGCTCTTCCCTCCCAGCGGGTCTACCAACATTTGGGTACACTAGGCTTTGCTTACCTGTAAGAGGACTGTCTTGGATCAGGAGGTTGTGGTACCATGCAGAGCAGAATGGGCAATAGAGGTCCAAGGGGCCGGTGACCTGGTGGCACGTCCTCCTTCCTGTCTCCCTCAGCAACAGCATACTCCAGCCTTGGGACCCAGGCCTGCTGAGGCTCTAGGGTTGTGACATCAGCCCACGTCACAGAGGCCTGAGGGTAATAGAGTAGGCATTTCTTGCCTTTTACTTGTTTTATAATTTAGTATTGATTTCCTATTTCAGCATAGTTTATATACGGTGTTGTGTTTGAGTTCGACAGCAAGGTGATGAAGTTATGAATGTAGCTGTACCCGTAGTATTTTGGATTCTTCTCCCTGTTAGGTTATTGAAGAATATTGAGTAGCGTTCCTTGTGCTATCAGGTGTGTCATCGTTGATGAATTCTTTTTGATACATTAGTGTGTTTCTGTTAATCCCAACCTCCGACTTCATCCTTCCCCGATCCCCAATTTCCCCCTCTGGGAACTGTACACTTCTTTCTTCCGTTTGTGAACCTGGGTTTCCTTTGTATACTACATCCTTTGTATCCCTTTTTAGACTCCACATATAAGTGATATCCTGGAATATGTGTCTTTTTGTCTCTAAATTACCAGAATTAGTGAGATCATCTACTGCTCCATCCATGTTGCTGCAAATAGCATGGGTTCATTTTGCTTTCTGGATGAGTGATAGTCGCCAGAATGTAAGTAGCACAACATCTTTATCCATTCATCTCTCACTGGACATTTCGGTCGTTTGTATGTCTGGGCTATGGTAAAGAGTAGCACAACGTCCGTTGGGGTGCAAGTGTTTTATTCCAATGATGGTATTCTCTGGTTATACGGACTGGAGTGCGGTTTCCGTATCTCGTGGTAGCTCCAGTGTTTAGTTTAGTAAGGGACTTGCTAACTGATCTCCATACTGGCTATTATCAATTTACACTCCCACCAACAGCATAGTAGGGTTCCCTTTATTGGCTGCCCTCTTGAGCACTTACTCTTTTTAGGCTTTTTGAGGACTGCAGCCAGGGAACACCTCGTCTACATTTCTTTGCATTCTCTGAACATGACAGATCCTGAGCATTTTTTCATTTGATGTGCTGTTTTTAAAAATACGTGTAAGTACCACTGAGCCCTTGAAACATTTCTGCCTGAGAGTCGGGCCAGATTTGAGTTCATTTCAGATCAACTAGCCAAGGACATTTCTCGAGGGCAGGGGTCGTTTGTAGCCCCGCAGGCCTTGTGAATGTTAAGTGCCCTTGAGCACAGTTTTTCAAGTCGTTGTTACGGGAAAGCGCCACAAGGCGGCAGCACTTCTTCGTGTCCTCTGTGTTAACTTGGGCAAACACAGCCTTAGCAAGAGTCTTGGTGGTGGGTTGCAACTTGGAGTCGAACGTGGACGCACACACACCGCAGGGCTTGTGTATCTTTACCTCTTCCCCCTGACACTGCACCGCCACTCCCCAGGCAAATCCCAAGCCTTGCAAATGTGCTATTCGGAGGGTGGTCTGGTGTGTAGGTGGGGCGATTCTAAGGAAGGAGGCTGGAGGTGGATACCCCACTTAGCAGGAGCTGTGGAGATCTGGTGTCCTTTCACAGCTCCTCCCTCCCAGCGGGTCTACCATCATTTGGGTACACTAGGCTTTGCTTACCTGTAAGGGGGCTGTCTTGGATCGGGAGGTTGTGGTACCATGCAGAGGAGAATGGCCAATAGAGGTCCAAGGGGCCGCTGATCTGGTGGCACGTGCTCCTTCCTGTCTCCCTCAGCACCAGCATACCGCAACCTTGGGACCCAGGCCTGCTGAGGCTCTAGGGTTGTGTCATCAGCCCACGTCACAGAGGCCTGAGGGTAATAGAGTAGGCATTTCTTGCCTTTTTCTTGTTTTATAATTTAATATTGATTTTCTATTTCAGCATAATTTATATACAATGTTGTGTCTATTTGAGTCCTACAGCAACTTGATGCAGTTCTAAACGTAGCTGTACCTGGAGTATTTCGGATTCTCTTCCCTGTTAGGTTATTGAAGAATATTGAATAGCGTTCCCTGTGCTATCAGGTGCGTCATCGTTGATGAACTCTTTTTGATACATTACTGTGTTTCTGTTAATGCCAACCCCTTACTTCATCTTTCTCCGATCCCCAATTTCCCCCGATGGTAACTCTACATTTTGTGTCTCCGTTTGTGAGTCTGTGTTTGCTCTGTACATTACGTTCCTTGGTCTCCATTTTTCGACTGCACATGTAAGTGATATCCTGGGATATGTGTCTTTCTGTCTCTAATTTTCCAGAATTAGTGTGATCATCTACTGCTCCATCCGTGAAGCTACAAATAGCATGAGTTCATTTTGTTGTCTGGATGAGTGACAGTCCAGGGGGTATAGGTAGCACAACTTCTTTATCCAATCATCTCTCGCTGGACATTCTGGTCGTTTGGGTGTCTTGGCTATGGCAAAGAGTACCACAACGACCGTTGGGGGGGGCAAATGTTTTATTCCAATGATGGTATTCTCTTGTTATACAAACTGGAGTGGGGATGCCAAGTCTCGTGGTAGCTCCAGTTTACAGTTTAGTAAGGAACATGCCTACTGATCTCCATACTGGCTGTTAGCAATTTACATTTCCACCAACAGCATAGTAGGATCCCCTTTTCTGCCTACCCTCTTGAGCACTTACTCTTTTCAGGTTTTTTGAGGACTGCAGGGAGGGAACACCTCGTCTCCATTTATTTGCATTCTCTAATCATGATAGATGCTGAACATCTTTTGATTGGATGTGCTGTTTTTTAAAAAGCGTGTGAGGATCATTGAGCTCTTGAAACATTTCTGCTTGGGGGTCGGGCCTGATTTGAATTCATTTCACATTACCTAGCCCAGGACGTTACTCCAGGGCGGGGGTCGTTTGCAGCCCCGCAGGCCTTGTGAATATTAAGTGCCCTTGAGCACAGTTTTTCAAGTTGTTGTTACAGGAAAGCGCCACGATGTGGCAGCACTTCTTCGTGTCCTCTGTGTTAACTTGGGCAAACCGAGCCTTAGAGGGAGTCTTGGTGTTGGGTTGCAAATTGGAGTCGAAAGTGGCTGAACACACACCACAGGGCTTGTGTGTGTTTACCTCTTCCCCCTTACCCTGCACAGCCAGACCCCAGGCAAATCCCAAGCCTTGCAAATGTGCTATTCGGAGGGTGCTGTGGTTTGTAGGTGGGGCGATTCTAAGGAAGGAGGCTGGAGGTACGAACCCCACTAGCAGGAGCTGTGGAGATCCAATGTCTTTTCACAGCTCTTCCCTCCCAGCGGGTCTACCAACATTTGGGTACACTAGGCTTTGCTTACCTGTAAGAGGACTGTCTTGGATCAGGAGGTTGTGGTACCATGCAGAGCAGAATGGGCAATAGAGGTCCAAGGGGCCGGTGACCTGGTGGCACGTCCTCCTTCCTGTCTCCCTCAGCACCAGCATACTCCAGCCTTGGGACCCATTCCTGCTGAGGCTCTAGGGTTGTGACATCAGCCCACGTCACAGAGGCCTGAGGGTAATAGAGTAGGCATTTCTTGCCTTTTTCTTGTTTTATAATTTAGTATTGATTGCCTATTTCAGCATAGTTTATATACGGTGTTGTGTTTGAGTTCGACAGCAAGGTGATGAAGTTATGAATGTAGCTGTACCTGTAGTATTTTGGATTCTTTTCCCTGTTAGGTTATTGAAGAATATTGAGTAGCGTTCCTTGTGCTATCAGGTGTGTCATCGTTGATGAATACTTTTTGATACATTAGTGTGTTTCTGTTAATCCCAACCTCCGACTTCATCCTTCCCCGATCCCCAATTTCCCCCTCTGGGAACTGTACACTTCTTTCTTCCGTTTGTGAACCTGTGTTTCCTTTGTATACTACATCCTTTGTATCCCTTTTTAGACTCCACATATAAGTGATATCCTGGAATATGTGTCTTTTTGTCTCTAAATTACCAGAATTAGTGAGATCATCTACTGCTCCATCCATGTTGCTGCAAATAGCATGGGTTCATTTTGCTTTCTGGATGAGTGATAGTCGCCAGAATGTAAGTAGCACAACATCTTTATCCATTCATCTCTCACTGGACATTTCGGTCGTTTGTATGTCTGGGCTATGGTAAAGAGTAGCACAACGTCCGTTGGGGTGCAAGTGTTTTATTCCAATGATGGTATTCTCTGGTTATACGGACTGGAGTGCGGTTTCCGTATCTCGTGGTAGCTCCAGTGTTTAGTTTAGTAAGGGACTTGCTAACTGATCTCCATACTGGCTATTATCAATTTACACTCCCACCAACAGCATAGTAGGGTTCCCTTTATTGGCTGCCCTCTTGAGCACTTACTCTTTTTAGGCTTTTTGAGGACTGCAGCCAGGGAACACCTCGTCTACATTTCTTTGCATTCTCTGAACATGACAGATCCTGAGCATTTTTTCATTTGATGTGCTGTTTTTAAAAATACGTGTAAGTACCACTGAGCCCTTGAAACATTTCTGCCTGAGAGTCGGGCCAGATTTGAGTTCATTTCAGATCAACTAGCCAAGGACATTTCTCGAGGGCAGGGGTCGTTTGTAGCCCCGCAGGCCTTGTGAATGTTAAGTGCCCTTGAGCACAGTTTTTCAAGTGGTTGTTACGGGAAAGCGCCACAAGGCGGCAGCACTTCTTCGTGTCCTCTGTGTTAACTTGGGCAAACACAGCCTTAGCAAGAGTCTTGGTGGTGGGTTGCAACTTGGAGTCGAACGTGGACGCACACACACCGCAGGGCTTGTGTATCTTTACCTCTTCCCCCTGACACTGCACCGCCACTCCCCAGGCAAATCCCAAGCCTTGCAAATGTGCTATTCGGAGGGTGGTCTGGTGTGTAGGTGGGGCGATTCTAAGGAAGGAGGCTGGAGGTGGATACCCCACTTAGCAGGAGCTGTGGAGATCTGGTGTCCTTTCACAGCTCCTCCCTCCCAGCGGGTCTACCATCATTTGGGTACACTAGGCTTTGCTTACCTGTAAGGGGGCTGTCTTGGATCGGGAGGTTGTGGTACCATGCAGAGGAGAATGGCCAATAGAGGTCCAAGGGGCCGCTGATCTGGTGGCACGTGCTCCTTCCTGTCTCCCTCAGCACCAGCATACCGCAACCTTGGGACCCAGGCCTGCTGAGGCTCTAGGGTTGTGTCATCAGCCCACGTCACAGAGGCCTGAGGGTAATAGAGTAGGCATTTCTTGCCTTTTTCTTGTTTTATAATTTAATATTGATTTTCTATTTCAGCATAATTTATATACAATGTTGTGTCTATTTGAGTCCTACAGCAACTTGATGCAGTTCTAAACGTAGCTGTACCTGGAGTATTTCGGATTCTCTTCCCTGTTAGGTTATTGAAGAATATTGAATAGCGTTCCCTGTGCTATCAGGTGCGTCATCGTTGATGAACTCTTTTTGATACATTACTGTGTTTCTGTTAATGCCAACCCCTTACTTCATCTTTCTCCGATCCCCAATTTCCCCCGATGGTAACTCTACATTTTGTGTCTCCGTTTGTGAGTCTGTGTTTGCTCTGTACATTACGTTCCTTGGTCTCCATTTTTCGACTGCACATGTAAGTGATATCCTGGGATATGTGTCTTTCTGTCTCTAATTTTCCAGAATTAGTGTGATCATCTACTGCTCCATCCGTGAAGCTACAAATAGCATGAGTTCATTTTGTTGTCTGGATGAGTGACAGTCCAGGGGGTATAGGTAGCACAACTTCTTTATCCAATCATCTCTCGCTGGACATTCTGGTCGTTTGGGTGTCTTGGCTATGGCAAAGAGTACCACAACGACCGTTGGGGGGGCAAATGTTTTATTCCAATGATGGTATTCTCTTGTTATACAAACTGGAGTGGGGATGCCAAGTCTCGTGGTAGCTCCAGTTTACAGTTTAGTAAGGAACATGCCTACTGATCTCCATACTGGCTGTTAGCAATTTACATTTCCACCAACAGCATAGTAGGATCCCCTTTTCTGCCTACCCTCTTGAGCACTTACTCTTTTCAGGTTTTTTGAGGACTGCAGGGAGGGAACACCTCGTCTCCATTTATTTGCATTCTCTAATCATGATAGATGCTGAACATCTTTTGATTGGATGTGCTGTTTTTTAAAAAGCGTGTGAGGATCATTGAGCTCTTGAAACATTTCTGCTTGGGGGTCGGGCCTGATTTGAATTCATTTCACATTACCTAGCCCAGGACGTTACTCCAGGGCAGGGGTCGTTTGCAGCCCCGCAGGCCTTGTGAATATTAAGTGCCCTTGAGCACAGTTTTTCAAGTTGTTGTTACAGGAAAGCGCCACGATGTGGCAGCACTTCTTCGTGTCCTCTGTGTTAACTTGGGCAAACCGAGCCTTAGAGGGAGTCTTGGTGTTGGGTTGCAAATTGGAGTCGAAAGTGGCTGAACACACACCACAGGGCTTGTGTGTGTTTACCTCTTCCCCCTTACCCTGCACAGCCAGACCCCAGGCAAATCCCAAGCCTTGCAAATGTGCTATTCGGAGGGTGCTGTGGTTTGTAGGTGGGGCGATTCTAAGGAAGGAGGCTGGAGGTACGAACCCCACTAGCAGGAGCTGTGGAGATCCAATGTCTTTTCACAGCTCTTCCCTCCCAGCGGGTCTACCAACATTTGGGTACACTAGGCTTTGCTTACCTGTAAGAGGACTGTCTTGGATCAGGAGGTTGTGGTACCATGCAGAGCAGAATGGGCAATAGAGGTCCAAGGGGCCGGTGATCTGGTGGCACGTCCTCCTTCCTGTCTCCCTCAGCACCAGCATACCGCAACCTTGGGACCCAGGCCGGCTGAGGCTCTAGGGTTGTGTCATCAGCCCACGTCACAGAGGCCTGAGGGTAATAGAGTAGGCATTTCTTGCCTTTTTCTTGTTTTATAATTTAATACTGATTTTCTATTTCAGCATAGTTTATGTACAGTGTTGTGTTTCAGTTCTACAGCAAGTTGATGCAGTTATGAATGCAGCTGTACCTGTAGTATTTTGGATTCGTTTCCCTGTTAGTTATTGAAGAATATTAAGTAGCATTCCCTGTGCTATCAGGTGTGTCATCGTTGATGAATACTTTTCGATACATTAGTGTGTTTCTGTTAATCCCAACCTCCGACTTCATCCTTCCCCGATCCCCAATTTCCCCCTCTGGGAACTGTACACTTCTTTCTTCTGTTTGTGAACCTGTGTTTCCTTTGTATACTACATCCTTTGTATCCCTTTTTAGACTCCACATATAAGTGATATCCTGGAATATGTGTCTGTTTGTCTCTAAATTACCAGAATTAGTGAGATCATCTACTGCTCCATCCATGTTGCTGCAAATAGCATGGGTTCATTTTGCTTTCTGGATGAGTGATAGTCGCCAGAATGTAAGTAGCACAACATCTTTATCCATTCATCTCTCACTGGACATTTCGGTCGTTTGTATGTCTGGGCTATGGTAAAGAGTAGCACAACGTCCGTTGGGGTGCAAGTGTTTTATTCCAATGATGGTATTCTCTGGTTATACGGACTGGAGTGCGGTTTCCGTATCTCGTGGTAGCTCCAGTGTTTAGTTTAGTAAGGGACTTGCTAACTGATCTCCATACTGGCTATTATCAATTTACACTCCCACCAACAGCATAGTAGGGTTCCCTTTATTGGCTGCCCTCTTGAGCACTTACTCTTTTTAGGCTTTTTGAGGACTGCAGCCAGGGAACACCTCGTCTACATTTCTTTGCATTCTCTGAACATGACAGATCCTGAGCATTTTTTCATTTGATGTGCTGTTTTTAAAAATACGTGTAAGTACCACTGAGCCCTTGAAACATTTCTGCCTGAGAGTCGGGCCAGATTTGAGTTCATTTCAGATCAACTAGCCAAGGACATTTCTCGAGGGCAGGGGTCGTTTGTAGCCCCGCAGGCCTTGTGAATGTTAAGTGCCCTTGAGCACAGTTTTTCAAGTCGTTGTTACGGGAAAGCGCCACAAGGCGGCAGCACTTCTTCGTGTCCTCTGTGTTAACTTGGGCAAACACAGCCTTAGCAAGAGTCTTGGTGGTGGGTTGCAACTTGGAGTCGAACGTGGACGCACACACACCGCAGGGCTTGTGTATCTTTACCTCTTCCCCCTGACACTGCACCGCCACTCCCCAGGCAAATCCCAAGCCTTGCAAATGTGCTATTCGGAGGGTGGTCTGGTGTGTAGGTGGGGCGATTCTAAGGAAGGAGGCTGGAGGTGGATACCCCACTTAGCAGGAGCTGTGGAGATCTGGTGTCCTTTCACAGCTCCTCCCTCCCAGCGGGTCTACCATCATTTGGGTACACTAGGCTTTGCTTACCTGTAAGGGGGCTGTCTTGGATCGGGAGGTTGTGGTACCATGCAGAGGAGAATGGCCAATAGAGGTCCAAGGGGCCGCTGATCTGGTGGCACGTGCTCCTTCCTGTCTCCCTCAGCACCAGCATACCGCAACCTTGGGACCCAGGCCTGCTGAGGCTCTAGGGTTGTGTCATCAGCCCACGTCACAGAGGCCTGAGGGTAATAGAGTAGGCATTTCTTGCCTTTTTCTTGTTTTATAATTTAATATTGATTTTCTATTTCAGCATAATTTATATACAATGTTGTGTCTATTTGAGTCCTACAGCAACTTGATGCAGTTCTAAACGTAGCTGTACCTGGAGTATTTCGGATTCTCTTCCCTGTCAGGTTATTGAAGAATATTGAATAGCGTTCCCTGTGCTATCAGGTGCGTCATCGTTGATGAACTCTTTTTGATACATTACTGTGTTTCTGTTAATGCCAACCCCTTACTTCATCTATCTCCGATCCCCAATTTCCCCCGATGGTAACTCTACATTTTGTGTCTCCGTTTGTGAGTCTGTGTTTGCTCTGTACATTACGTTCCTTGGTCTCCATTTTTCGACTGCACATGTAAGTGATATCCTGGGATATGTGTCTTTCTGTCTCTAATTTTCCAGAATTAGTGTGATCATCTACTGCTCCATCCGTGAAGCTACAAATAGCATGAGTTCATTTTGTTGTCTGGATGAGTGACAGTCCAGGGGGTATAGGTAGCACAACTTCTTTATCCAATCATCTCTCGCTGGACATTCTGGTCGTTTGGGTGTCTTGGCTATGGCAAAGAGTACCACAACGACCGTTGGGGGGGCAAATGTTTTATTCCAATGATGGTATTCTCTTGTTATACAAACTGGAGTGGGGATGCCAAGTCTCGTGGTAGCTCCAGTTTACAGTTTAGTAAGGAACATGCCTACTGATCTCCATACTGGCTGTTAGCAATTTACATTTCCACCAACAGCATAGTAGGATCCCCTTTTCTGCCTACCCTCTTGAGCACTTACTCTTTTCAGGTTTTTTGAGGACTGCAGGGAGGGAACACCTCGTCTCCATTTATTTGCATTCTCTAATCATGATAGATGCTGAACATCTTTTGATTGGATGTGCTGTTTTTTAAAAAGCGTGTGAGGATCATTGAGCTCTTGAAACATTTCTGCTTGGGGGTCGGGCCTGATTTGAATTCATTTCACATTACCTAGCCCAGGACGTTACTCCAGGGCAGGGGTCGTTTGCAGCCCCGCAGGCCTTGTGAATATTAAGTGCCCTTGAGCACAGTTTTTCAAGTTGTTGTTACAGGAAAGCGCCACGATGTGGCAGCACTTCTTCGTGTCCTCTGTGTTAACTTGGGCAAACCGAGCCTTAGAGGGAGTCTTGGTGTTGGGTTGCAAATTGGAGTCGAAAGTGGCTGAACACACACCACAGGGCTTGTGTGTGTTTACCTCTTCCCCCTTACCCTGCACAGCCAGACCCCAGGCAAATCCCAAGCCTTGCAAATGTGCTATTCGGAGGGTGCTGTGGTTTGTAGGTGGGGCGATTCTAAGGAAGGAGGCTGGAGGTACGAACCCCACTAGCAGGAGCTGTGGAGATCCAATGTCTTTTCACAGCTCTTCCCTCCCAGCGGGTCTACCAACATTTGGGTACACTAGGCTTTGCTTACCTGTAAGAGGACTGTCTTGGATCAGGAGGTTGTGGTACCATGCAGAGCAGAATGGGCAATAGAGGTCCAAGGGGCCGGTGACCTGGTGGCACGTCCTCCTTCCTGTCTCCCTCAGCAACAGCATACTCCAGCCTTGGGACCCAGGCCTGCTGAGGCTCTAGGGTTGTGACATCAGCCCACGTCACAGAGGCCTGAGGGTAATAGAGTAGGCATTTCTTGCCTTTTACTTGTTTTATAATTTAGTATTGATTTCCTATTTCAGCATAGTTTATATACGGTGTTGTGTTTGAGTTCGACAGCAAGGTGATGAAGTTATGAATGTAGCTGTACCCGTAGTATTTTGGATTCTTCTCCCTGTTAGGTTATTGAAGAATATTGAGTAGCGTTCCTTGTGCTATCAGGTGTGTCATCGTTGATGAATTCTTTTTGATACATTAGTGTGTTTCTGTTAATCCCAACCTCCGACTTCATCCTTCCCCGATCCCCAATTTCCCCCTCTGGGAACTGTACACTTCTTTCTTCCGTTTGTGAACCTGGGTTTCCTTTGTATACTACATCCTTTGTATCCCTTTTTAGACTCCACATATAAGTGATATCCTGGAATATGTGTCTTTTTGTCTCTAAATTACCAGAATTAGTGAGATCATCTACTGCTCCATCCATGTTGCTGCAAATAGCATGGGTTCATTTTGCTTTCTGGATGAGTGATAGTCGCCAGAATGTAAGTAGCACAACATCTTTATCCATTCATCTCTCACTGGACATTTCGGTCGTTTGTATGTCTGGGCTATGGTAAAGAGTAGCACAACGTCCGTTGGGGTGCAAGTGTTTTATTCCAATGATGGTATTCTCTGGTTATACGGACTGGAGTGCGGTTTCCGTATCTCGTGGTAGCTCCAGTGTTTAGTTTAGTAAGGGACTTGCTAACTGATCTCCATACTGGCTATTATCAATTTACACTCCCACCAACAGCATAGTAGGGTTCCCTTTATTGGCTGCCCTCTTGAGCACTTACTCTTTTTAGGCTTTTTGAGGACTGCAGCCAGGGAACACCTCGTCTACATTTCTTTGCATTCTCTGAACATGACAGATCCTGAGCATTTTTTCATTTGATGTGCTGTTTTTAAAAATACGTGTAAGTACCACTGAGCCCTTGAAACATTTCTGCCTGAGAGTCGGGCCAGATTTGAGTTCATTTCAGATCAACTAGCCAAGGACATTTCTCGAGGGCAGGGGTCGTTTGTAGCCCCGCAGGCCTTGTGAATGTTAAGTGCCCTTGAGCACAGTTTTTCAAGTGGTTGTTACGGGAAAGCGCCACAAGGCGGCAGCACTTCTTCGTGTCCTCTGTGTTAACTTGGGCAAACACAGCCTTAGCAAGAGTCTTGGTGGTGGGTTGCAACTTGGAGTCGAACGTGGACGCACACACACCGCAGGGCTTGTGTATCTTTACCTCTTCCCCCTGACACTGCACCGCCACTCCCCAGGCAAATCCCAAGCCTTGCAAATGTGCTATTCGGAGGGTGGTCTGGTGTGTAGGTGGGGCGATTCTAAGGAAGGAGGCTGGAGGTGGATACCCCACTTAGCAGGAGCTGTGGAGATCTGGTGTCCTTTCACAGCTCCTCCCTCCCAGCGGGTCTACCATCATTTGGGTACACTAGGCTTTGCTTACCTGTAAGGGGGCTGTCTTGGATCGGGAGGTTGTGGTACCATGCAGAGGAGAATGGCCAATAGAGGTCCAAGGGGCCGCTGATCTGGTGGCACGTGCTCCTTCCTGTCTCCCTCAGCACCAGCATACCGCAACCTTGGGACCCAGGCCTGCTGAGGCTCTAGGGTTGTGTCATCAGCCCACGTCACAGAGGCCTGAGGGTAATAGAGTAGGCATTTCTTGCCTTTTTCTTGTTTTATAATTTAATATTGATTTTCTATTTCAGCATAATTTATATACAATGTTGTGTCTATTTGAGTCCTACAGCAACTTGATGCAGTTCTAAACGTAGCTGTACCTGGAGTATTTCGGATTCTCTTCCCTGTTAGGTTATTGAAGAATATTGAATAGCGTTCCCTGTGCTATCAGGTGCGTCATCGTTGATGAACTCTTTTTGATACATTACTGTGTTTCTGTTAATGCCAACCCCTTACTTCATCTTTCTCCGATCCCCAATTTCCCCCGATGGTAACTCTACATTTTGTGTCTCCGTTTGTGAGTCTGTGTTTGCTCTGTACATTACGTTCCTTGGTCTCCATTTTTCGACTGCACATGTAAGTGATATCCTGGGATATGTGTCTTTCTGTCTCTAATTTTCCAGAATTAGTGTGATCATCTACTGCTCCATCCGTGAAGCTACAAATAGCATGAGTTCATTTTGTTGTCTGGATGAGTGACAGTCCAGGGGGTATAGGTAGCACAACTTCTTTATCCAATCATCTCTCGCTGGACATTCTGGTCGTTTGGGTGTCTTGGCTATGGCAAAGAGTACCACAACGACCGTTGGGGGGGGCAAATGTTTTATTCCAATGATGGTATTCTCTTGTTATACAAACTGGAGTGGGGATGCCAAGTCTCGTGGTAGCTCCAGTTTACAGTTTAGTAAGGAACATGCCTACTGATCTCCATACTGGCTGTTAGCAATTTACATTTCCACCAACAGCATAGTAGGATCCCCTTTTCTGCCTACCCTCTTGAGCACTTACTCTTTTCAGGTTTTTTGAGGACTGCAGGGAGGGAACACCTCGTCTCCATTTATTTGCATTCTCTAATCATGATAGATGCTGAACATCTTTTGATTGGATGTGCTGTTTTTTAAAAAGCGTGTGAGGATCATTGAGCTCTTGAAACATTTCTGCTTGGGGGTCGGGCCTGATTTGAATTCATTTCACATTACCTAGCCCAGGACGTTACTCCAGGGCAGGGGTCGTTTGCAGCCCCGCAGGCCTTGTGAATATTAAGTGCCCTTGAGCACAGTTTTTCAAGTTGTTGTTACAGGAAAGCGCCACGATGTGGCAGCACTTCTTCGTGTCCTCTGTGTTAACTTGGGCAAACCGAGCCTTAGAGGGAGTCTTGGTGTTGGGTTGCAAATTGGAGTCGAAAGTGGCTGAACACACACCACAGGGCTTGTGTGTGTTTACCTCTTCCCCCTTACCCTGCACAGCCAGACCCCAGGCAAATCCCAAGCCTTGCAAATGTGCTATTCGGAGGGTGCTGTGGTTTGTAGGTGGGGCGATTCTAAGGAAGGAGGCTGGAGGTACGAACCCCACTAGCAGGAGCTGTGGAGATCCAATGTCTTTTCACAGCTCTTCCCTCCCAGCGGGTCTACCAACATTTGGGTACACTAGGCTTTGCTTACCTGTAAGAGGACTGTCTTGGATCAGGAGGTTGTGGTACCATGCAGAGCAGAATGGGCAATAGAGGTCCAAGGGGCCGGTGATCTGGTGGCACGTCCTCCTTCCTGTCTCCCTCAGCACCAGCATACTCCAGCCTTGGGACCCATTCCTGCTGAGGCTCTAGGGTTGTGACATCAGCCCACGTCACAGAGGCCTGAGGGTAATAGAGTAGGCATTTCTTGCCTTTTTCTTGTTTTATAATTTAGTATTGATTGCCTATTTCAGCATAGTTTATATACGGTGTTGTGTTTGAGTTCGACAGCAAGGTGATGAAGTTATGAATGTAGCTGTACCCGTAGTATTTTGGATTCTTCTCCCTGTTAGGTTATTGAAGAATATTGAGTAGCGTTCCTTGTGCTATCAGGTGTGTCATCGTTGATGAATTCTTTTTGATACATTAGTGTGTTTCTGTTAATCCCAACCTCCGACTTCATCCTTCCCCGATCCCCAATTTCCCCCTCTGGGAACTGTACACTTCTTTCTTCCGTTTGTGAACCTGGGTTTCCTTTGTATACTACATCCTTTGTATCCCTTTTTAGACTCCACATATAAGTGATATCCTGGAATATGTGTCTTTTTGTCTCTAAATTACCAGAATTAGTGAGATCATCTACTGCTCCATCCATGTTGCTGCAAATAGCATGGGTTCATTTTGCTTTCTGGATGAGTGATAGTCGCCAGAATGTAAGTAGCACAACATCTTTATCCATTCATCTCTCACTGGACATTTCGGTCGTTTGTATGTCTGGGCTATGGTAAAGAGTAGCACAACGTCCGTTGGGGTGCAAGTGTTTTATTCCAATGATGGTATTCTCTGGTTATACGGACTGGAGTGCGGTTTCCGTATCTCGTGGTAGCTCCAGTGTTTAGTTTAGTAAGGGACTTGCTAACTGATCTCCATACTGGCTATTATCAATTTACACTCCCACCAACAGCATAGTAGGGTTCCCTTTATTGGCTGCCCTCTTGAGCACTTACTCTTTTTAGGCTTTTTGAGGACTGCAGCCAGGGAACACCTCGTCTACATTTCTTTGCATTCTCTGAACATGACAGATCCTGAGCATTTTTTCATTTGATGTGCTGTTTTTAAAAATACGTGTAAGTACCACTGAGCCCTTGAAACATTTCTGCCTGAGAGTCGGGCCAGATTTGAGTTCATTTCAGATCAACTAGCCAAGGACATTTCTCGAGGGCAGGGGTCGTTTGTAGCCCCGCAGGCCTTGTGAATGTTAAGTGCCCTTGAGCACAGTTTTTCAAGTCGTTGTTACGGGAAAGCGCCACAAGGCGGCAGCACTTCTTCGTGTCCTCTGTGTTAACTTGGGCAAACACAGCCTTAGCAAGAGTCTTGGTGGTGGGTTGCAACTTGGAGTCGAACGTGGACGCACACACACCGCAGGGCTTGTGTATCTTTACCTCTTCCCCCTGACACTGCACCGCCACTCCCCAGGCAAATCCCAAGCCTTGCAAATGTGCTATTCGGAGGGTGGTCTGGTGTGTAGGTGGGGCGATTCTAAGGAAGGAGGCTGGAGGTGGATACCCCACTTAGCAGGAGCTGTGGAGATCTGGTGTCCTTTCACAGCTCCTCCCTCCCAGCGGGTCTACCATCATTTGGGTACACTAGGCTTTGCTTACCTGTAAGGGGGCTGTCTTGGATCGGGAGGTTGTGGTACCATGCAGAGGAGAATGGCCAATAGAGGTCCAAGGGGCCGCTGATCTGGTGGCACGTGCTCCTTCCTGTCTCCCTCAGCACCAGCATACCGCAACCTTGGGACCCAGGCCTGCTGAGGCTCTAGGGTTGTGTCATCAGCCCACGTCACAGAGGCCTGAGGGTAATAGAGTAGGCATTTCTTGCCTTTTTCTTGTTTTATAATTTAATATTGATTTTCTATTTCAGCATAATTTATATACAATGTTGTGTCTATTTGAGTCCTACAGCAACTTGATGCAGTTCTAAACGTAGCTGTACCTGGAGTATTTCGGATTCTCTTCCCTGTTAGGTTATTGAAGAATATTGAATAGCGTTCCCTGTGCTATCAGGTGCGTCATCGTTGATGAACTCTTTTTGATACATTACTGTGTTTCTGTTAATGCCAACCCCTTACTTCATCTTTCTCCGATCCCCAATTTCCCCCGATGGTAACTCTACATTTTGTGTCTCCGTTTGTGAGTCTGTGTTTGCTCTGTACATTACGTTCCTTGGTCTCCATTTTTCGACTGCACATGTAAGTGATATCCTGGGATATGTGTCTTTCTGTCTCTAATTTTCCAGAATTAGTGTGATCATCTACTGCTCCATCCGTGAAGCTACAAATAGCATGAGTTCATTTTGTTGTCTGGATGAGTGACAGTCCAGGGGGGTATAGGTAGCACAACTTCTTTATCCAATCATCTCTCGCTGGACATTCTGGTCGTTTGGGTGTCTTGGCTATGGCAAAGAGTACCACAACGACCGTTGGGGGGGGGCAAATGTTTTATTCCAATGATGGTATTCTCTTGTTATACAAACTGGAGTGGGGATGCCAAGTCTCGTGGTAGCTCCAGTTTACAGTTTAGTAAGGAACATGCCTACTGATCTCCATACTGGCTGTTAGCAATTTACATTTCCACCAACAGCATAGTAGGATCCCCTTTTCTGCCTACCCTCTTGAGCACTTACTCTTTTCAGGTTTTTTGAGGACTGCAGGGAGGGAACACCTCGTCTCCATTTATTTGCATTCTCTAATCATGATAGATGCTGAACATCTTTTGATTGGATGTGCTGTTTTTTAAAAAGCGTGTGAGGATCATTGAGCTCTTGAAACATTTCTGCTTGGGGGTCGGGCCTGATTTGAATTCATTTCACATTACCTAGCCCAGGACGTTACTCCAGGGCAGGGGTCGTTTGCAGCCCCGCAGGCCTTGTGAATATTAAGTGCCCTTGAGCACAGTTTTTCAAGTTGTTGTTACAGGAAAGCGCCACGATGTGGCAGCACTTCTTCGTGTCCTCTGTGTTAACTTGGGCAAACCGAGCCTTAGAGGGAGTCTTGGTGTTGGGTTGCAAATTGGAGTCGAAAGTGGCTGAACACACACCACAGGGCTTGTGTGTGTTTACCTCTTCCCCCTTACCCTGCACAGCCAGACCCCAGGCAAATCCCAAGCCTTGCAAATGTGCTATTCGGAGGGTGCTGTGGTTTGTAGGTGGGGCGATTCTAAGGAAGGAGGCTGGAGGTACGAACCCCACTAGCAGGAGCTGTGGAGATCCAATGTCTTTTCACAGCTCTTCCCTCCCAGCGGGTCTACCAACATTTGGGTACACTAGGCTTTGCTTACCTGTAAGAGGACTGTCTTGGATCAGGAGGTTGTGGTACCATGCAGAGCAGAATGGGCAATAGAGGTCCAAGGGGCCGGTGATCTGGTGGCACGTCCTCCTTCCTGTCTCCCTCAGCACCAGCATACCGCAACCTTGGGACCCAGGCCGGCTGAGGCTCTAGGGTTGTGTCATCAGCCCACGTCACAGAGGCCTGAGGGTAATAGAGTAGGCATTTCTTGCCTTTTTCTTGTTTTATAATTTAATACTGATTTTCTATTTCAGCATAGTTTATGTACAGTGTTGTGTTTCAGTTCTACAGCAAGTTGATGCAGTTATGAATGCAGCTGTACCTGTAGTATTTTGGATTCGTTTCCCTGTTAGTTATTGAAGAATATTAAGTAGCATTCCCTGTGCTATCAGGTGTGTCATCGTTGATGAATACTTTTCGATACATTAGTGTGTTTCTGTTAATCCCAACCTCCGACTTCATCCTTCCCCGATCCCCAATTTCCCCCTCTGGGAACTGTACACTTCTTTCTTCTGTTTGTGAACCTGTGTTTCCTTTGTATACTACATCCTTTGTATCCCTTTTTAGACTCCACATATAAGTGATATCCTGGAATATGTGTCTGTTTGTCTCTAAATTACCAGAATTAGTGAGATCATCTACTGCTCCATCCATGTTGCTGCAAATAGCATGGGTTCATTTTGCTTTCTGGATGAGTGATAGTCGCCAGAATGTAAGTAGCACAACATCTTTATCCATTCATCTCTCACTGGACATTTCGGTCGTTTGTATGTCTGGGCTATGGTAAAGAGTAGCACAACGTCCGTTGGGGTGCAAGTGTTTTATTCCAATGATGGTATTCTCTGGTTATACGGACTGGAGTGCGGTTTCCGTATCTCGTGGTAGCTCCAGTGTTTAGTTTAGTAAGGGACTTGCTAACTGATCTCCATACTGGCTATTATCAATTTACACTCCCACCAACAGCATAGTAGGGTTCCCTTTATTGGCTGCCCTCTTGAGCACTTACTCTTTTTAGGCTTTTTGAGGACTGCAGCCAGGGCACACCTCGTCTACATTTCTTTGCATTCTCTGAACATGACAGATCCTGAGCATTTTTTCATTTGATGTGCTGTTTTTAAAAATACGTGTAAGTACCACTGAGCCCTTGAAACATTTCTGCCTGAGAGTCGGGCCAGATTTGAGTTCATTTCAGATCAACTAGCCAAGGACATTTCTCGAGGGCAGGGGTCGTTTGTAGCCCCGCAGGCCTTGTGAATGTTAAGTGCCCTTGAGCACAGTTTTTCAAGTGGTTGTTACGGGAAAGCGCCACAAGGCGGCAGCACTTCTTCGTGTCCTCTGTGTTAACTTGGGCAAACACAGCCTTAGCAAGAGTCTTGGTGGTGGGTTGCAACTTGGAGTCGAACGTGGACGCACACACACCGCAGGGCTTGTGTATCTTTACCTCTTCCCCCTGACACTGCACCGCCACTCCCCAGGCAAATCCCAAGCCTTGCAAATGTGCTATTCGGAGGGTGGTCTGGTGTGTAGGTGGGGCGATTCTAAGGAAGGAGGCTGGAGGTGGATACCCCACTTAGCAGGAGCTGTGGAGATCTGGTGTCCTTTCACAGCTCCTCCCTCCCAGCGGGTCTACCATCATTTGGGTACACTAGGCTTTGCTTACCTGTAAGGGGGCTGTCTTGGATCGGGAGGTTGTGGTACCATGCAGAGGAGAATGGCCAATAGAGGTCCAAGGGGCCGCTGATCTGGTGGCACGTGCTCCTTCCTGTCTCCCTCAGCACCAGCATACCGCAACCTTGGGACCCAGGCCTGCTGAGGCTCTAGGGTTGTGTCATCAGCCCACGTCACAGAGGCCTGAGGGTAATAGAGTAGGCATTTCTTGCCTTTTTCTTGTTTTATAATTTAATATTGATTTTCTATTTCAGCATAATTTATATACAATGTTGTGTCTATTTGAGTCCTACAGCAACTTGATGCAGTTCTAAACGTAGCTGTACCTGGAGTATTTCGGATTCTCTTCCCTGTCAGGTTATTGAAGAATATTGAATAGCGTTCCCTGTGCTATCAGGTGCGTCATCGTTGATGAACTCTTTTTGATACATTACTGTGTTTCTGTTAATGCCAACCCCTTACTTCATCTATCTCCGATCCCCAATTTCCCCCGATGGTAACTCTACATTTTGTGTCTCCGTTTGTGAGTCTGTGTTTGCTCTGTACATTACGTTCCTTGGTCTCCATTTTTCGACTGCACATGTAAGTGATATCCTGGGATATGTGTCTTTCTGTCTCTAATTTTCCAGAATTAGTGTGATCATCTACTGCTCCATCCGTGAAGCTACAAATAGCATGAGTTCATTTTGTTGTCTGGATGAGTGACAGTCCAGGGGGTATAGGTAGCACAACTTCTTTATCCAATCATCTCTCGCTGGACATTCTGGTCGTTTGGGTGTCTTGGCTATGGCAAAGAGTACCACAACGACCGTTGGGGGGGCAAATGTTTTATTCCAATGATGGTATTCTCTTGTTATACAAACTGGAGTGGGGATGCCAAGTCTCGTGGTAGCTCCAGTTTACAGTTTAGTAAGGAACATGCCTACTGATCTCCATACTGGCTGTTAGCAATTTACATTTCCACCAACAGCATAGTAGGATCCCCTTTTCTGCCTACCCTCTTGAGCACTTACTCTTTTCAGGTTTTTTGAGGACTGCAGGGAGGGAACACCTCGTCTCCATTTATTTGCATTCTCTAATCATGATAGATGCTGAACATCTTTTGATTGGATGTGCTGTTTTTTAAAAAGCGTGTGAGGATCATTGAGCTCTTGAAACATTTCTGCTTGGGGGTCGGGCCTGATTTGAATTCATTTCACATTACCTAGCCCAGGACGTTACTCCAGGGCAGGGGTCGTTTGCAGCCCCGCAGGCCTTGTGAATATTAAGTGCCCTTGAGCACAGTTTTTCAAGTTGTTGTTACAGGAAAGCGCCACGATGTGGCAGCACTTCTTCGTGTCCTCTGTGTTAACTTGGGCAAACCGAGCCTTAGAGGGAGTCTTGGTGTTGGGTTGCAAATTGGAGTCGAAAGTGGCTGAACACACACCACAGGGCTTGTGTGTGTTTACCTCTTCCCCCTTACCCTGCACAGCCAGACCCCAGGCAAATCCCAAGCCTTGCAAATGTGCTATTCGGAGGGTGCTGTGGTTTGTAGGTGGGGCGATTCTAAGGAAGGAGGCTGGAGGTACGAACCCCACTAGCAGGAGCTGTGGAGATCCAATGTCTTTTCACAGCTCTTCCCTCCCAGCGGGTCTACCAACATTTGGGTACACTAGGCTTTGCTTACCTGTAAGAGGACTGTCTTGGATCAGGAGGTTGTGGTACCATGCAGAGCAGAATGGGCAATAGAGGTCCAAGGGGCCGGTGACCTGGTGGCACGTCCTCCTTCCTGTCTCCCTCAGCAACAGCATACTCCAGCCTTGGGACCCAGGCCTGCTGAGGCTCTAGGGTTGTGACATCAGCCCACGTCACAGAGGCCTGAGGGTAATAGAGTAGGCATTTCTTGCCTTTTACTTGTTTTATAATTTAGTATTGATTTCCTATTTCAGCATAGTTTATATACGGTGTTGTGTTTGAGTTCGACAGCAAGGTGATGAAGTTATGAATGTAGCTGTACCCGTAGTATTTTGGATTCTTCTCCCTGTTAGGTTATTGAAGAATATTGAGTAGCGTTCCTTGTGCTATCAGGTGTGTCATCGTTGATGAATTCTTTTTGATACATTAGTGTGTTTCTGTTAATCCCAACCTCCGACTTCATCCTTCCCCGATCCCCAATTTCCCCCTCTGGGAACTGTACACTTCTTTCTTCCGTTTGTGAACCTGGGTTTCCTTTGTATACTACATCCTTTGTATCCCTTTTTAGACTCCACATATAAGTGATATCCTGGAATATGTGTCTTTTTGTCTCTAAATTACCAGAATTAGTGAGATCATCTACTGCTCCATCCATGTTGCTGCAAATAGCATGGGTTCATTTTGCTTTCTGGATGAGTGATAGTCGCCAGAATGTAAGTAGCACAACATCTTTATCCATTCATCTCTCACTGGACATTTCGGTCGTTTGTATGTCTGGGCTATGGTAAAGAGTAGCACAACGTCCGTTGGGGTGCAAGTGTTTTATTCCAATGATGGTATTCTCTGGTTATACGGACTGGAGTGCGGTTTCCGTATCTCGTGGTAGCTCCAGTGTTTAGTTTAGTAAGGGACTTGCTAACTGATCTCCATACTGGCTATTATCAATTTACACTCCCACCAACAGCATAGTAGGGTTCCCTTTATTGGCTGCCCTCTTGAGCACTTACTCTTTTTAGGCTTTTTGAGGACTGCAGCCAGGGAACACCTCGTCTACATTTCTTTGCATTCTCTGAACATGACAGATCCTGAGCATTTTTTCATTTGATGTGCTGTTTTTAAAAATACGTGTAAGTACCACTGAGCCCTTGAAACATTTCTGCCTGAGAGTCGGGCCAGATTTGAGTTCATTTCAGATCAACTAGCCAAGGACATTTCTCGAGGGCAGGGGTCGTTTGTAGCCCCGCAGGCCTTGTGAATGTTAAGTGCCCTTGAGCACAGTTTTTCAAGTGGTTGTTACGGGAAAGCGCCACAAGGCGGCAGCACTTCTTCGTGTCCTCTGTGTTAACTTGGGCAAACACAGCCTTAGCAAGAGTCTTGGTGGTGGGTTGCAACTTGGAGTCGAACGTGGACGCACACACACCGCAGGGCTTGTGTATCTTTACCTCTTCCCCCTGACACTGCACCGCCACTCCCCAGGCAAATCCCAAGCCTTGCAAATGTGCTATTCGGAGGGTGGTCTGGTGTGTAGGTGGGGCGATTCTAAGGAAGGAGGCTGGAGGTGGATACCCCACTTAGCAGGAGCTGTGGAGATCTGGTGTCCTTTCACAGCTCCTCCCTCCCAGCGGGTCTACCATCATTTGGGTACACTAGGCTTTGCTTACCTGTAAGGGGGCTGTCTTGGATCGGGAGGTTGTGGTACCATGCAGAGGAGAATGGCCAATAGAGGTCCAAGGGGCCGCTGATCTGGTGGCACGTGCTCCTTCCTGTCTCCCTCAGCACCAGCATACCGCAACCTTGGGACCCAGGCCTGCTGAGGCTCTAGGGTTGTGTCATCAGCCCACGTCACAGAGGCCTGAGGGTAATAGAGTAGGCATTTCTTGCCTTTTTCTTGTTTTATAATTTAATATTGATTTTCTATTTCAGCATAATTTATATACAATGTTGTGTCTATTTGAGTCCTACAGCAACTTGATGCAGTTCTAAACGTAGCTGTACCTGGAGTATTTCGGATTCTCTTCCCTGTTAGGTTATTGAAGAATATTGAATAGCGTTCCCTGTGCTATCAGGTGCGTCATCGTTGATGAACTCTTTTTGATACATTACTGTGTTTCTGTTAATGCCAACCCCTTACTTCATCTTTCTCCGATCCCCAATTTCCCCCGATGGTAACTCTACATTTTGTGTCTCCGTTTGTGAGTCTGTGTTTGCTCTGTACATTACGTTCCTTGGTCTCCATTTTTCGACTGCACATGTAAGTGATATCCTGGGATATGTGTCTTTCTGTCTCTAATTTTCCAGAATTAGTGTGATCATCTACTGCTCCATCCGTGAAGCTACAAATAGCATGAGTTCATTTTGTTGTCTGGATGAGTGACAGTCCAGGGGGTATAGGTAGCACAACTTCTTTATCCAATCATCTCTCGCTGGACATTCTGGTCGTTTGGGTGTCTTGGCTATGGCAAAGAGTACCACAACGACCGTTGGGGGGGGCAAATGTTTTATTCCAATGATGGTATTCTCTTGTTATACAAACTGGAGTGGGGATGCCAAGTCTCGTGGTAGCTCCAGTTTACAGTTTAGTAAGGAACATGCCTACTGATCTCCATACTGGCTGTTAGCAATTTACATTTCCACCAACAGCATAGTAGGATCCCCTTTTCTGCCTACCCTCTTGAGCACTTACTCTTTTCAGGTTTTTTGAGGACTGCAGGGAGGGAACACCTCGTCTCCATTTATTTGCATTCTCTAATCATGATAGATGCTGAACATCTTTTGATTGGATGTGCTGTTTTTTAAAAAGCGTGTGAGGATCATTGAGCTCTTGAAACATTTCTGCTTGGGGGTCGGGCCTGATTTGAATTCATTTCACATTACCTAGCCCAGGACGTTACTCCAGGGCAGGGGTCGTTTGCAGCCCCGCAGGCCTTGTGAATATTAAGTGCCCTTGAGCACAGTTTTTCAAGTTGTTGTTACAGGAAAGCGCCACGATGTGGCAGCACTTCTTCGTGTCCTCTGTGTTAACTTGGGCAAACCGAGCCTTAGAGGGAGTCTTGGTGTTGGGTTGCAAATTGGAGTCGAAAGTGGCTGAACACACACCACAGGGCTTGTGTGTGTTTACCTCTTCCCCCTTACCCTGCACAGCCAGACCCCAGGCAAATCCCAAGCCTTGCAAATGTGCTATTCGGAGGGTGCTGTGGTTTGTAGGTGGGGCGATTCTAAGGAAGGAGGCTGGAGGTACGAACCCCACTAGCAGGAGCTGTGGAGATCCAATGTCTTTTCACAGCTCTTCCCTCCCAGCGGGTCTACCAACATTTGGGTACACTAGGCTTTGCTTACCTGTAAGAGGACTGTCTTGGATCAGGAGGTTGTGGTACCATGCAGAGCAGAATGGGCAATAGAGGTCCAAGGGGCCGGTGATCTGGTGGCACGTCCTCCTTCCTGTCTCCCTCAGCACCAGCATACTCCAGCCTTGGGACCCATTCCTGCTGAGGCTCTAGGGTTGTGACATCAGCCCACGTCACAGAGGCCTGAGGGTAATAGAGTAGGCATTTCTTGCCTTTTTCTTGTTTTATAATTTAGTATTGATTGCCTATTTCAGCATAGTTTATATACGGTGTTGTGTTTGAGTTCGACAGCAAGGTGATGAAGTTATGAATGTAGCTGTACCTGTAGTATTTTGGATTCTTTTCCCTGTTAGGTTATTGAAGAATATTGAGTAGCGTTCCTTGTGCTATCAGGTGTGTCATCGTTGATGAATACTTTTTGATACATTAGTGTGTTTCTGTTAATCCCAACCTCCGACTTCATCCTTCCCCGATCCCCAATTTCCCCCTCTGGGAACTGTACACTTCTTTCTTCCGTTTGTGAACCTGTGTTTCCTTTGTATACTACATCCTTTGTATCCCTTTTTAGACTCCACATATAAGTGATATCCTGGAATATGTGTCTTTTTGTCTCTAAATTACCAGAATTAGTGAGATCATCTACTGCTCCATCCATGTTGCTGCAAATAGCATGGGTTCATTTTGCTTTCTGGATGAGTGATAGTCGCCAGAATGTAAGTAGCACAACATCTTTATCCATTCATCTCTCACTGGACATTTCGGTCGTTTGTATGTCTGGGCTATGGTAAAGAGTAGCACAACGTCCGTTGGGGTGCAAGTGTTTTATTCCAATGATGGTATTCTCTGGTTATACGGACTGGAGTGCGGTTTCCGTATCTCGTGGTAGCTCCAGTGTTTAGTTTAGTAAGGGACTTGCTAACTGATCTCCATACTGGCTATTATCAATTTACACTCCCACCAACAGCATAGTAGGGTTCCCTTTATTGGCTGCCCTCTTGAGCACTTACTCTTTTTAGGCTTTTTGAGGACTGCAGCCAGGGAACACCTCGTCTACATTTCTTTGCATTCTCTGAACATGACAGATCCTGAGCATTTTTTCATTTGATGTGCTGTTTTTAAAAATACGTGTAAGTACCACTGAGCCCTTGAAACATTTCTGCCTGAGAGTCGGGCCAGATTTGAGTTCATTTCAGATCAACTAGCCAAGGACATTTCTCGAGGGCAGGGGTCGTTTGTAGCCCCGCAGGCCTTGTGAATGTTAAGTGCCCTTGAGCACAGTTTTTCAAGTGGTTGTTACGGGAAAGCGCCACAAGGCGGCAGCACTTCTTCGTGTCCTCTGTGTTAACTTGGGCAAACACAGCCTTAGCAAGAGTCTTGGTGGTGGGTTGCAACTTGGAGTCGAACGTGGACGCACACACACCGCAGGGCTTGTGTATCTTTACCTCTTCCCCCTGACACTGCACCACCACTCCCCAGGCAAATCCCAAGCCTTGCAAATGTGCTATTCGGAGGGTGGTCTGGTGTGTAGGTGGGGCGATTCTAAGGAAGGAGGCTGGAGGTGGATACCCCACTTAGCAGGAGCTGTGGAGATCTGGTGTCCTTTCACAGCTCCTCCCTCCCAGCGGGTCTACCATCATTTGGGTACACTAGGCTTTGCTTACCTGTAAGGGGGCTGTCTTGGATCGGGAGGTTGTGGTACCATGCAGAGGAGAATGGCCAATAGAGGTCCAAGGGGCCGCTGATCTGGTGGCACGTGCTCCTTCCTGTCTCCCTCAGCACCAGCATACCGCAACCTTGGGACCCAGGCCTGCTGAGGCTCTAGGGTTGTGTCATCAGCCCACGTCACAGAGGCCTGAGGGTAATAGAGTAGGCATTTCTTGCCTTTTTCTTGTTTTATAATTTAATATTGATTTTCTATTTCAGCATAATTTATATACAATGTTGTGTCTATTTGAGTCCTACAGCAACTTGATGCAGTTCTAAACGTAGCTGTACCTGGAGTATTTCGGATTCTCTTCCCTGTTAGGTTATTGAAGAATATTGAATAGCGTTCCCTGTGCTATCAGGTGCGTCATCGTTGATGAACTCTTTTTGATACATTACTGTGTTTCTGTTAATGCCAACCCCTTACTTCATCTTTCTCCGATCCCCAATTTCCCCCGATGGTAACTCTACATTTTGTGTCTCCGTTTGTGAGTCTGTGTTTGCTCTGTACATTACGTTCCTTGGTCTCCATTTTTCGACTGCACATGTAAGTGATATCCTGGGATATGTGTCTTTCTGTCTCTAATTTTCCAGAATTAGTGTGATCATCTACTGCTCCATCCGTGAAGCTACAAATAGCATGAGTTCATTTTGTTGTCTGGATGAGTGACAGTCCAGGGGGGTATAGGTAGCACAACTTCTTTATCCAATCATCTCTCGCTGGACATTCTGGTCGTTTGGGTGTCTTGGCTATGGCAAAGAGTACCACAACGACCGTTGGGGGGGGGCAAATGTTTTATTCCAATGATGGTATTCTCTTGTTATACAAACTGGAGTGGGGATGCCAAGTCTCGTGGTAGCTCCAGTTTACAGTTTAGTAAGGAACATGCCTACTGATCTCCATACTGGCTGTTAGCAATTTACATTTCCACCAACAGCATAGTAGGATCCCCTTTTCTGCCTACCCTCTTGAGCACTTACTCTTTTCAGGTTTTTTGAGGACTGCAGGGAGGGAACACCTCGTCTCCATTTATTTGCATTCTCTAATCATGATAGATGCTGAACATCTTTTGATTGGATGTGCTGTTTTTTAAAAAGCGTGTGAGGATCATTGAGCTCTTGAAACATTTCTGCTTGGGGGTCGGGCCTGATTTGAATTCATTTCACATTACCTAGCCCAGGACGTTACTCCAGGGCAGGGGTCGTTTGCAGCCCCGCAGGCCTTGTGAATATTAAGTGCCCTTGAGCACAGTTTTTCAAGTTGTTGTTACAGGAAAGCGCCACGATGTGGCAGCACTTCTTCGTGTCCTCTGTGTTAACTTGGGCAAACCGAGCCTTAGAGGGAGTCTTGGTGTTGGGTTGCAAATTGGAGTCGAAAGTGGCTGAACACACACCACAGGGCTTGTGTGTGTTTACCTCTTCCCCCTTACCCTGCACAGCCAGACCCCAGGCAAATCCCAAGCCTTGCAAATGTGCTATTCGGAGGGTGCTGTGGTTTGTAGGTGGGGCGATTCTAAGGAAGGAGGCTGGAGGTACGAACCCCACTAGCAGGAGCTGTGGAGATCCAATGTCTTTTCACAGCTCTTCCCTCCCAGCGGGTCTACCAACATTTGGGTACACTAGGCTTTGCTTACCTGTAAGAGGACTGTCTTGGATCAGGAGGTTGTGGTACCATGCAGAGCAGAATGGGCAATAGAGGTCCAAGGGGCCGGTGATCTGGTGGCACGTCCTCCTTCCTGTCTCCCTCAGCAACAGCATACTCCAGCCTTGGGACCCAGGCCTGCTGAGGCTCTAGGGTTGTGACATCAGCCCACGTCACAGAGGCCTGAGGGTAATAGAGTAGGCATTTCTTGCCTTTTACTTGTTTTATAATTTAGTATTGATTTCCTATTTCAGCATAGTTTATATACGGTGTTGTGTTTGAGTTCGACAGCAAGGTGATGAAGTTATGAATGTAGCTGTACCCGTAGTATTTTGGATTCTTCTCCCTGTTAGGTTATTGAAGAATATTGAGTAGCGTTCCTTGTGCTATCAGGTGTGTCATCGTTGATGAATTCTTTTTGATACATTAGTGTGTTTCTGTTAATCCCAACCTCCGACTTCATCCTTCCCCGATCCCCAATTTCCCCCTCTGGGAACTGTACACTTCTTTCTTCCGTTTGTGAACCTGTGTTTCCTTTGTATACTACATCCTTTGTATCCCTTTTTAGACTCCACATATAAGTGATATCCTGGAATATGTGTCTTTTTGTCTCTAAATTACCAGAATTAGTGAGATCATCTACTGCTCCATCCATGTTGCTGCAAATAGCATGGGTTCATTTTGCTTTCTGGATGAGTGATAGTCGCCAGAATGTAAGTAGCACAACATCTTTATCCATTCATCTCTCACTGGACATTTCGGTCGTTTGTATGTCTGGGCTATGGTAAAGAGTAGCACAACGTCCGTTGGGGTGCAAGTGTTTTATTCCAATGATGGTATTCTCTGGTTATACGGACTGGAGTGCGGTTTCCGTATCTCGTGGTAGCTCCAGTGTTTAGTTTAGTAAGGGACTTGCTAACTGATCTCCATACTGGCTATTATCAATTTACACTCCCACCAACAGCATAGTAGGGTTCCCTTTATTGGCTGCCCTCTTGAGCACTTACTCTTTTTAGGCTTTTTGAGGACTGCAGCCAGGGAACACCTCGTCTACATTTCTTTGCATTCTCTGAACATGACAGATCCTGAGCATTTTTTCATTTGATGTGCTGTTTTTAAAAATACGTGTAAGTACCACTGAGCCCTTGAAACATTTCTGCCTGAGAGTCGGGCCAGATTTGAGTTCATTTCAGATCAACTAGCCAAGGACATTTCTCGAGGGCAGGGGTCGTTTGTAGCCCCGCAGGCCTTGTGAATGTTAAGTGCCCTTGAGCACAGTTTTTCAAGTGGTTGTTACGGGAAAGCGCCACAAGGCGGCAGCACTTCTTCGTGTCCTCTGTGTTAACTTGGGCAAACACAGCCTTAGCAAGAGTCTTGGTGGTGGGTTGCAACTTGGAGTCGAACGTGGACGCACACACACCGCAGGGCTTGTGTATCTTTACCTCTTCCCCCTGACACTGCACCGCCACTCCCCAGGCAAATCCCAAGCCTTGCAAATGTGCTATTCGGAGGGTGGTCTGGTTTGTAGGTGGGGAGATTCTAAGGAAGGAGGCTGGAGGTGGATACCCCACTTAGCAGGAGCTGTGGAGATCTGGTGTCCTTTCACAGCTCCTCCCTCCCAGCGGGTCTACCATCATTTGGGTACACTAGGCTTTGCTTACCTGTAAGGGGGCTGTCTTGGATCGGGAGGTTGTGGTACCATGCAGAGGAGAATGGCCAATAGAGGTCCAAGGGGCCGCTGATCTGGTGGCACGTGCTCCTTCCTGTCTCCCTCAGCACCAGCATACCGCAACCTTGGGACCCAGGCCTGCTGAGGCTCTAGGGTTGTGTCATCAGCCCACGTCACAGAGGCCTGAGGGTAATAGAGTAGGCATTTCTTGCCTTTTTCTTGTTTTATAATTTAATATTGATTTTCTATTTCAGCATAATTTATATACAATGTTGTGTCTATTTGAGTCCTACAGCAACTTGATGCAGTTCTAAACGTAGCTGTACCTGGAGTATTTCGGATTCTCTTCCCTGTTAGGTTATTGAAGAATATTGAATAGCGTTCCCTGTGCTATCAGGTGCGTCATCGTTGATGAACTCTTTTTGATACATTACTGTGTTTCTGTTAATGCCAACCCCTTACTTCATCTTTCTCCGATCCCCAATTTCCCCCGATGGTAACTCTACATTTTGTGTCTCCGTTTGTGAGTCTGTGTTTGCTCTGTACATTACGTTCCTTGGTCTCCATTTTTCGACTGCACATGTAAGTGATATCCTGGGATATGTGTCTTTCTGTCTCTAATTTTCCAGAATTAGTGTGATCATCTACTGCTCCATCCGTGAAGCTACAAATAGCATGAGTTCATTTTGTTGTCTGGATGAGTGACAGTCCAGGGGGTATAGGTAGCACAACTTCTTTATCCAATCATCTCTCGCTGGACATTCTGGTCGTTTGGGTGTCTTGGCTATGGCAAAGAGTACCACAACGACCGTTGGGGGGGGGCAAATGTTTTATTCCAATGATGGTATTCTCTTGTTATACAAACTGGAGTGGGGATGCCAAGTCTCGTGGTAGCTCCAGTTTACAGTTTAGTAAGGAACATGCCTACTGATCTCCATACTGGCTGTTAGCAATTTACATTTCCACCAACAGCATAGTAGGATCCCCTTTTCTGCCTACCCTCTTGAGCACTTACTCTTTTCAGGTTTTTTGAGGACTGCAGGGAGGGAACACCTCGTCTCCATTTATTTGCATTCTCTAATCATGATAGATGCTGAACATCTTTTGATTGGATGTGCTGTTTTTTAAAAAGCGTGTGAGGATCATTGAGCTCTTGAAACATTTCTGCTTGGGGGTCGGGCCTGATTTGAATTCATTTCACATTACCTAGCCCAGGACGTTACTCCAGGGCAGGGGTCGTTTGCAGCCCCGCAGGCCTTGTGAATATTAAGTGCCCTTGAGCACAGTTTTTCAAGTTGTTGTTACAGGAAAGCGCCACGATGTGGCAGCACTTCTTCGTGTCCTCTGTGTTAACTTGGGCAAACCGAGCCTTAGAGGGAGTCTTGGTGTTGGGTTGCAAATTGGAGTCGAAAGTGGCTGAACACACACCACAGGGCTTGTGTGTGTTTACCTCTTCCCCCTTACCCTGCACAGCCAGACCCCAGGCAAATCCCAAGCCTTGCAAATGTGCTATTCGGAGGGTGCTGTGGTTTGTAGGTGGGGCGATTCTAAGGAAGGAGGCTGGAGGTACGAACCCCACTAGCAGGAGCTGTGGAGATCCAATGTCTTTTCACAGCTCTTCCCTCCCAGCGGGTCTACCAACATTTGGGTACACTAGGCTTTGCTTACCTGTAAGAGGACTGTCTTGGATCAGGAGGTTGTGGTACCATGCAGAGCAGAATGGGCAATAGAGGTCCAAGGGGCCGGTGACCTGGTGGCACGTCCTCCTTCCTGTCTCCCTCAGCAACAGCATACTCCAGCCTTGGGACCCAGGCCTGCTGAGGCTCTAGGGTTGTGACATCAGCCCACGTCACAGAGGCCTGAGGGTAATAGAGTAGGCATTTCTTGCCTTTTACTTGTTTTATAATTTAGTATTGATTTCCTATTTCAGCATAGTTTATATACGGTGTTGTGTTTGAGTTCGACAGCAAGGTGATGAAGTTATGAATGTAGCTGTACCTGTAGTATTTTGGATTCTTCTCCCTGTTAGGTTATTGAAGAATATTGAGTAGCGTTCCTTGTGCTATCAGGTGTGTCATCGTTGATGAATTCTTTTTGATACATTAGTGTGTTTCTGTTAATCCCAACCTCCGACTTCATCCTTCCCCGATCCCCAATTTCCCCCTCTGGGAACTGTACACTTCTTTCTTCCGTTTGTGAACCTGTGTTTCCTTTGTATACTACATCCTTTGTATCCCTTTTTAGACTCCACATATAAGTGATATCCTGGAATATGTGTCTTTTTGTCTCTAAATTACCAGAATTAGTGAGATCATCTACTGCTCCATCCATGTTGCTGCAAATAGCATGGGTTCATTTTGCTTTCTGGATGAGTGATAGTCGCCAGAATGTAAGTAGCACAACATCTTTATCCATTCATCTCTCACTGGACATTTCGGTCGTTTGTATGTCTGGGCTATGGTAAAGAGTAGCACAACGTCCGTTGGGGTGCAAGTGTTTTATTCCAATGATGGTATTCTCTGGTTATACGGACTGGAGTGCGGTTTCCGTATCTCGTGGTAGCTCCAGTGTTTAGTTTAGTAAGGGACTTGCTAACTGATCTCCATACTGGCTATTATCAATTTACACTCCCACCAACAGCATAGTAGGGTTCCCTTTATTGGCTGCCCTCTTGAGCACTTACTCTTTTTAGGCTTTTTGAGGACTGCAGCCAGGGAACACCTCGTCTACATTTCTTTGCATTCTCTGAACATGACAGATCCTGAGCATTTTTTCATTTGATGTGCTGTTTTTAAAAATACGTGTAAGTACCACTGAGCCCTTGAAACATTTCTGCCTGAGAGTCGGGCCAGATTTGAGTTCATTTCAGATCAACTAGCCAAGGACATTTCTCGAGGGCAGGGGTCGTTTGTAGCCCCGCAGGCCTTGTGAATGTTAAGTGCCCTTGAGCACAGTTTTTCAAGTGGTTGTTACGGGAAAGCGCCACAAGGCGGCAGCACTTCTTCGTGTCCTCTGTGTTAACTTGGGCAAACACAGCCTTAGCAAGAGTCTTGGTGGTGGGTTGCAACTTGGAGTCGAACGTGGACGCACACACACCGCAGGGCTTGTGTATCTTTACCTCTTCCCCCTGACACTGCACCGCCACTCCCCAGGCAAATCCCAAGCCTTGCAAATGTGCTATTCGGAGGGTGGTCTGGTTTGTAGGTGGGGCGATTCTAAGGAAGGAGGCTGGAGGTGGATACCCCACTTAGCAGGAGCTGTGGAGATCTGGTGTCCTTTCACAGCTCCTCCCTCCCAGCGGGTCTACCATCATTTGGGTACACTAGGCTTTGCTTACCTGTAAGGGGGCTGTCTTGGATCGGGAGGTTGTGGTACCATGCAGAGGAGAATGGCCAATGGAGGTCCAAGGGGCCGCTGATCTGGTGGCACGTGCTCCTTCCTGTCTCCCTCAGCACCAGCATACCGCAACCTTGGGACCCAGGCCTGCTGAGGCTCTAGGGTTGTGTCATCAGCCCACGTCACAGAGGCCTGAGGGTAATAGAGTAGGCATTTCTTGCCTTTTTCTTGTTTTATAATTTAATATTGATTTTCTATTTCAGCATAATTTATATACAATGTTGTGTCTATTTGAGTCCTACAGCAACTTGATGCAGTTCTAAACGTAGCTGTACCTGGAGTATTTCGGATTCTCTTCCCTGTTAGGTTATTGAAGAATATTGAATAGCGTTCCCTGTGCTATCAGGTGCGTCATCGTTGATGAACTCTTTTTGATACATTACTGTGTTTCTGTTAATGCCAACCCCTTACTTCATCTTTCTCCGATCCCCAATTTCCCCCGATGGTAACTCTACATTTTGTGTCTCCGTTTGTGAGTCTGTGTTTGCTCTGTACATTACGTTCCTTGGTCTCCATTTTTCGACTGCACATGTAAGTGATATCCTGGGATATGTGTCTTTCTGTCTCTAATTTTCCAGAATTAGTGTGATCATCTACTGCTCCATCCGTGAAGCTACAAATAGCATGAGTTCATTTTGTTGTCTGGATGAGTGACAGTCCAGGGGGTATAGGTAGCACAACTTCTTTATCCAATCATCTCTCGCTGGACATTCTGGTCGTTTGGGTGTCTTGGCTATGGCAAAGAGTACCACAACGACCGTTGGGGGGGGGCAAATGTTTTATTCCAATGATGGTATTCTCTTGTTATACAAACTGGAGTGGGGATGCCAAGTCTCGTGGTAGCTCCAGTTTACAGTTTAGTAAGGAACATGCCTACTGATCTCCATACTGGCTGTTAGCAATTTACATTTCCACCAACAGCATAGTAGGATCCCCTTTTCTGCCTACCCTCTTGAGCACTTACTCTTTTCAGGTTTTTTGAGGACTGCAGGGAGGGAACACCTCGTCTCCATTTATTTGCATTCTCTAATCATGATAGATGCTGAACATCTTTTGATTGGATGTGCTGTTTTTTAAAAAGCGTGTGAGGATCATTGAGCTCTTGAAACATTTCTGCTTGGGGGTCGGGCCTGATTTGAATTCATTTCACATTACCTAGCCCAGGACGTTACTCCAGGGCAGGGGTCGTTTGCAGCCCCGCAGGCCTTGTGAATATTAAGTGCCCTTGAGCACAGTTTTTCAAGTTGTTGTTACAGGAAAGCGCCACGATGTGGCAGCACTTCTTCGTGTCCTCTGTGTTAACTTGGGCAAACCGAGCCTTAGAGGGAGTCTTGGTGTTGGGTTGCAAATTGGAGTCGAAAGTGGCTGAACACACACCACAGGGCTTGTGTGTGTTTACCTCTTCCCCCTTACCCTGCACAGCCAGACCCCAGGCAAATCCCAAGCCTTGCAAATGTGCTATTCGGAGGGTGCTGTGGTTTGTAGGTGGGGCGATTCTAAGGAAGGAGGCTGGAGGTACGAACCCCACTAGCAGGAGCTGTGGAGATCCAATGTCTTTTCACAGCTCTTCCCTCCCAGCGGGTCTACCAACATTTGGGTACACTAGGCTTTGCTTACCTGTAAGAGGACTGTCTTGGATCAGGAGGTTGTGGTACCATGCAGAGCAGAATGGGCAATAGAGGTCCAAGGGGCCGGTGACCTGGTGGCACGTCCTCCTTCCTGTCTCCCTCAGCAACAGCATACTCCAGCCTTGGGACCCAGGCCTGCTGAGGCTCTAGGGTTGTGACATCAGCCCACGTCACAGAGGCCTGAGGGTAATAGAGTAGGCATTTCTTGCCTTTTACTTGTTTTATAATTTAGTATTGATTTCCTATTTCAGCATAGTTTATATACGGTGTTGTGTTTGAGTTCGACAGCAAGGTGATGAAGTTATGAATGTAGCTGTACCTGTAGTATTTTGGATTCTTCTCCCTGTTAGGTTATTGAAGAATATTGAGTAGCGTTCCTTGTGCTATCAGGTGTGTCATCGTTGATGAATTCTTTTTGATACATTAGTGTGTTTCTGTTAATCCCAACCTCCGACTTCATCCTTCCCCGATCCCCAATTTCCCCCTCTGGGAACTGTACACTTCTTTCTTCCGTTTGTGAACCTGTGTTTCCTTTGTATACTACATCCTTTGTATCCCTTTTTAGACTCCACATATAAGTGATATCCTGGAATATGTGTCTTTTTGTCTCTAAATTACCAGAATTAGTGAGATCATCTACTGCTCCATCCATGTTGCTGCAAATAGCATGGGTTCATTTTGCTTTCTGGATGAGTGATAGTCGCCAGAATGTAAGTAGCACAACATCTTTATCCATTCATCTCTCACTGGACATTTCGGTCGTTTGTATGTCTGGGCTATGGTAAAGAGTAGCACAACGTCCGTTGGGGTGCAAGTGTTTTATTCCAATGATGGTATTCTCTGGTTATACGGACTGGAGTGCGGTTTCCGTATCTCGTGGTAGCTCCAGTGTTTAGTTTAGTAAGGGACTTGCTAACTGATCTCCATACTGGCTATTATCAATTTACACTCCCACCAACAGCATAGTAGGGTTCCCTTTATTGGCTGCCCTCTTGAGCACTTACTCTTTTTAGGCTTTTTGAGGACTGCAGCCAGGGAACACCTCGTCTACATTTCTTTGCATTCTCTGAACATGACAGATCCTGAGCATTTTTTCATTTGATGTGCTGTTTTTAAAAATACGTGTAAGTACCACTGAGCCCTTGAAACATTTCTGCCTGAGAGTCGGGCCAGATTTGAGTTCATTTCAGATCAACTAGCCAAGGACATTTCTCGAGGGCAGGGGTCGTTTGTAGCCCCGCAGGCCTTGTGAATGTTAAGTGCCCTTGAGCACAGTTTTTCAAGTGGTTGTTACGGGAAAGCGCCACAAGGCGGCAGCACTTCTTCGTGTCCTCTGTGTTAACTTGGGCAAACACAGCCTTAGCAAGAGTCTTGGTGGTGGGTTGCAACTTGGAGTCGAACGTGGACGCACACACACCGCAGGGCTTGTGTATCTTTACCTCTTCCCCCTGACACTGCACCGCCACTCCCCAGGCAAATCCCAAGCCTTGCAAATGTGCTATTCGGAGGGTGGTCTGGTTTGTAGGTGGGGCGATTCTAAGGAAGGAGGCTGGAGGTGGATACCCCACTTAGCAGGAGCTGTGGAGATCTGGTGTCCTTTCACAGCTCCTCCCTCCCAGCGGGTCTACCATCATTTGGGTACACTAGGCTTTGCTTACCTGTAAGGGGGCTGTCTTGGATCGGGAGGTTGTGGTACCATGCAGAGGAGAATGGCCAATAGAGGTCCAAGGGGCCGCTGATCTGGTGGCACGTGCTCCTTCCTGTCTCCCTCAGCACCAGCATACCGCAACCTTGGGACCCAGGCCTGCTGAGGCTCTAGGGTTGTGTCATCAGCCCACGTCACAGAGGCCTGAGGGTAATAGAGTAGGCATTTCTTGCCTTTTTCTTGTTTTATAATTTAATATTGATTTTCTATTTCAGCATAATTTATATACAATGTTGTGTCTATTTGAGTCCTACAGCAACTTGATGCAGTTCTAAACGTAGCTGTACCTGGAGTATTTCGGATTCTCTTCCCTGTTAGGTTATTGAAGAATATTGAATAGCGTTCCCTGTGCTATCAGGTGCGTCATCGTTGATGAACTCTTTTTGATACATTACTGTGTTTCTGTTAATGCCAACCCCTTACTTCATCTTTCTCCGATCCCCAATTTCCCCCGATGGTAACTCTACATTTTGTGTCTCCGTTTGTGAGTCTGTGTTTGCTCTGTACATTACGTTCCTTGGTCTCCATTTTTCGACTGCACATGTAAGTGATATCCTGGGATATGTGTCTTTCTGTCTCTAATTTTCCAGAATTAGTGTGATCATCTACTGCTCCATCCGTGAAGCTACAAATAGCATGAGTTCATTTTGTTGTCTGGATGAGTGACAGTCCAGGGGGTATAGGTAGCACAACTTCTTTATCCAATCATCTCTCGCTGGACATTCTGGTCGTTTGGGTGTCTTGGCTATGGCAAAGAGTACCACAACGACCGTTGGGGGGGGGCAAATGTTTTATTCCAATGATGGTATTCTCTTGTTATACAAACTGGAGTGGGGATGCCAAGTCTCGTGGTAGCTCCAGTTTACAGTTTAGTAAGGAACATGCCTACTGATCTCCATACTGGCTGTTAGCAATTTACATTTCCACCAACAGCATAGTAGGATCCCCTTTTCTGCCTACCCTCTTGAGCACTTACTCTTTTCAGGTTTTTTGAGGACTGCAGGGAGGGAACACCTCGTCTCCATTTATTTGCATTCTCTAATCATGATAGATCCTGAACATCTTTTGATTGGATGTGCTGTTTTTTAAAAAGCGTGTGAGGATCATTGAGCTCTTGAAACATTTCTGCTTGGGGGTCGGGCCTGATTTGAATTCATTTCACATTACCTAGCCCAGGACGTTACTCCAGGGCAGGGGTCGTTTGCAGCCCCGCAGGCCTTGTGAATATTAAGTGCCCTTGAGCACAGTTTTTCAAGTTGTTGTTACAGGAAAGCGCCACGATGTGGCAGCACTTCTTCGTGTCCTCTGTGTTAACTTGGGCAAACCGAGCCTTAGAGGGAGTCTTGGTGTTGGGTTGCAAATTGGAGTCGAAAGTGGCTGAACACACACCACAGGGCTTGTGTGTGTTTACCTCTTCCCCCTTACCCTGCACAGCCAGACCCCAGGCAAATCCCAAGCCTTGCAAATGTGCTATTCGGAGGGTGCTGTGGTTTGTAGGTGGGGCGATTCTAAGGAAGGAGGCTGGAGGTACGAACCCCACTAGCAGGAGCTGTGGAGATCCAATGTCTTTTCACAGCTCTTCCCTCCCAGCGGGTCTACCAACATTTGGGTACACTAGGCTTTGCTTACCTGTAAGAGGACTGTCTTGGATCGGGAGGTTGTGGTACCATGCAGAGCAGAATGGGCAATAGAGGTCCAAGGGGCCGGTGACCTGGTGGCACGTCCTCCTTCCTGTCTCCCTCAGCAACAGCATACTCCAGCCTTGGGACCCAGGCCTGCTGAGGCTCTAGGGTTGTGACATCAGCCCACGTCACAGAGGCCTGAGGGTAATAGAGTAGGCATTTCTTGCCTTTTACTTGTTTTATAATTTAGTATTGATTTCCTATTTCAGCATAGTTTATATACGGTGTTGTGTTTGAGTTTGACAGCAAGGTGATGAAGTTATGAATGTAGCTGTACCTGTAGTATTTTGGATTCTTTTCCCTGTTAGGTTATTGAAGAATATTGAGTAGCGTTCCTTGTGCTATCAGGTGTGTCATCGTTGATGAATTCTTTTTGATACATTAGTGTGTTTCTGTTAATCCCAACCTCCGACTTCATCCTTCCCCGATCCCCAATTTCCCCCTCTGGGAACTGTACACTTCTTTCTTCCGTTTGTGAACCTGTGTTTCCTTTGTATACTACATCCTTTGTATCCCTTTTTAGACTCCACATATAAGTGATATCCTGGAATATGTGTCTTTTTGTCTCTAAATTACCAGAATTAGTGAGATCATCTACTGCTCCATCCATGTTGCTGCAAATAGCATGGGTTCATTTTGCTTTCTGGATGAGTGATAGTCGCCAGAATGTAAGTAGCACAACATCTTTATCCATTCATCTCTCACTGGACATTTCGGTCGTTTGTATGTCTGGGCTATGGTAAAGAGTAGCACAACGTCCGTTGGGGTGCAAGTGTTTTATTCCAATGATGGTATTCTCTGGTTATACGGACTGGAGTGCGGTTTCCGTATCTCGTGGTAGCTCCAGTGTTTAGTTTAGTAAGGGACTTGCTAACTGATCTCCATACTGGCTATTATCAATTTACACTCCCACCAACAGCATAGTAGGGTTCCCTTTATTGGCTGCCCTCTTGAGCACTTACTCTTTTTAGGCTTTTTGAGGACTGCAGCCAGGGAACACCTCGTCTACATTTCTTTGCATTCTCTGAACATGACAGATCCTGAGCATTTTTTCATTTGATGTGCTGTTTTTAAAAATACGTGTAAGTACCACTGAGCCCTTGAAACATTTCTGCCTGAGAGTCGGGCCAGATTTGAGTTCATTTCAGATCAACTAGCCAAGGACATTTCTCGAGGGCAGGGGTCGTTTGTAGCCCCGCAGGCCTTGTGAATGTTAAGTGCCCTTGAGCACAGTTTTTCAAGTGGTTGTTACGGGAAAGCGCCACAAGGCGGCAGCACTTCTTCGTGTCCTCTGTGTTAACTTGGGCAAACACAGCCTTAGCAAGAGTCTTGGTGGTGGGTTGCAACTTGGAGTCGAACGTGGACGCACACACACCACAGGGCTTGTGTATCTTTACCTCTTCCCCCTGACACTGCACCGCCACTCCCCAGGCAAATCCCAAGCCTTGCAAATGTGCTATTCGGAGGGTGGTCTGGTTTGTAGGTGGGGCGATTCTAAGGAAGGAGGCTGGAGGTGGATACCCCACTTAGCAGGAGCTGTGGAGATCTGGTGTCCTTTCACAGCTCCTCCCTCCCAGCGGGTCTACCATCATTTGGGTACACTAGGCTTTGCTTACCTGTAAGGGGGCTGTCTTGGATCGGGAGGTTGTGGTACCATGCAGAGGAGAATGGCCAATAGAGGTCCAAGGGGCCGCTGATCTGGTGGCACGTGCTCCTTCCTGTCTCCCTCAGCACCAGCATACCGCAACCTTGGGACCCAGGCCTGCTGAGGCTCTAGGGTTGTGTCATCAGCCCACGTCACAGAGGCCTGAGGGTAATAGAGTAGGCATTTCTTGCCTTTTTCTTGTTTTATAATTTAATATTGATTTTCTATTTCAGCATAATTTATATACAATGTTGTGTCTATTTGAGTCCTACAGCAACTTGATGCAGTTCTAAACGTAGCTGTACCTGGAGTATTTCGGATTCTCTTCCCTGTTAGGTTATTGAAGAATATTGAATAGCGTTCCCTGTGCTATCAGGTGCGTCATCGTTGATGAACTCTTTTTGATACATTACTGTGTTTCTGTTAATGCCAACCCCTTACTTCATCTTTCTCCGATCCCCAATTTCCCCCGATGGTAACTCTACATTTTGTGTCTCCGTTTGTGAGTCTGTGTTTGCTCTGTACATTACGTTCCTTGGTCTCCATTTTTCGACTGCACATGTAAGTGATATCCTGGGATATGTGTCTTTCTGTCTCTAATTTTCCAGAATTAGTGTGATCATCTACTGCTCCATCCGTGAAGCTACAAATAGCATGAGTTCATTTTGTTGTCTGGATGAGTGACAGTCCAGGGGGTATAGGTAGCACAACTTCTTTATCCAATCATCTCTCGCTGGACATTCTGGTCGTTTGGGTGTCTTGGCTATGGCAAAGAGTACCACAACGACCGTTGGGGGGGCAAATGTCTTATTCCAATGATGGTATTCTCTTGTTATACAAACTGGAGTGGGGATGCCAAGTCTCGTGGTAGCTCCAGTTTACAGTTTAGTAAGGAACATGCCTACTGATCTCCATACTGGCTGTTAGCAATTTACATTTCCACCAACAGCATAGTAGGATCCCCTTTTCTGCCTACCCTCTTGAGCACTTACTCTTTTCAGGTTTTTTGAGGACTGCAGGGAGGGAACACCTCGTCTCCATTTATTTGCATTCTCTAATCATGATAGATCCTGAACATCTTTTGATTGGATGTGCTGTTTTTTAAAAAGCGTGTGAGGATCATTGAGCTCTTGAAACATTTCTGCTTGGGGGTCGGGCCTGATTTGAATTCATTTCACATTACCTAGCCCAGGACGTTACTCCAGGGCAGGGGTCGTTTGCAGCCCCGCAGGCCTTGTGAATATTAAGTGCCCTTGAGCACAGTTTTTCAAGTTGTTGTTACAGGAAAGCGCCACGATGTGGCAGCACTTCTTCGTGTCCTCTGTGTTAACTTGGGCAAACCGAGCCTTAGAGGGAGTCTTGGTGTTGGGTTGCAAATTGGAGTCGAAAGTGGCTGAACACACACCACAGGGCTTGTGTGTGTTTACCTCTTCCCCCTTACCCTGCACAGCCAGACCCCAGGCAAATCCCAAGCCTTGCAAATGTGCTATTCGGAGGGTGCTGTGGTTTGTAGGTGGGGCGATTCTAAGGAAGGAGGCTGGAGGTACGAACCGCACTAGCAGGAGCTGTGGAGATCCAATGTCTTTTCACAGCTCTTCCCTCCCAGCGGGTCTACCAACATTTGGGTACACTAGGCTTTGCTTACCTGTAAGAGGACTGTCTTGGATCAGGAGGTTGAGGTACCATGCAGAGCAGAATGGGCAATAGAGGTCCAAGGGGCCGGTGATCTGGTGGCACGTCCTCCTTCCTGTCTCCCTCAGCAACAGCATACTCCAACCTTGGGACCCAGGCCTGCTGAGGCTCTAGGGTTGTGACATCAGCCCACGTCACAGAGGCCTGAGGGTAATAGAGTAGGCATTTCTTGCCTTTTACTTGTTTTATAATTTAGTATTGATTTCCTATTTCAGCATAGTTTATATACAGTGTTGTGTTTGAGTTCGACAGCAAGGTGATGAAGTTATGAATGTAGCTGTACCTGTAGTATTTTGGATTCTTTTCCCTGTTAGGTTATTGAAGAATATTGAGTAGCGTTCCTTGTGCTATCAGGTGTGTCATCGTTGATGAATTCTTTTTGATACATTAGTGTGTTTCTGTTAATCCCAACCTCCGACTTCATCCTTCCCCGATCCCCAATTTCCCCCTCTGGGAACTGTACACTTCTTTCTTCCGTTTGTGAACCTGTGTTTCCTTTGTATACTACATCCTTTGTATCCCTTTTTAGACTCCACATATAAGTGATATCCTGGAATATGTGTCTTTTTGTCTCTAAATTACCAGAATTAGTGAGATCATCTACTGCTCCATCCATGTTGCTGCAAATAGCATGGGCTCATTTTGCTTTCTGGATGAGTGATAGTCGCCAGAATGTAAGTAGCACAACATCTTTATCCATTCATCTCTCACTGGACATTTCGGTCGTTTGTATGTCTGGGCTATGGTAAAGAGTAGCACAACGTCCGTTGGGGTGCAAGTGTTTTATTCCAATGATGGTATTCTCTGGTTATACGGACTGGAGTGCGGTTTCCGTATCTCGTGGTAGCTCCAGTGTTTAGTTTAGTAAGGGACTTGCTAACTGATCTCCATACTGGCTATTATCAATTTACACTCCCACCAACAGCATAGTAGGGTTCCCTTTATTGGCTGCCCTCTTGAGCACTTACTCTTTTTAGGCTTTTTGAGGACTGCAGCCAGGGAACACCTCGTCTACATTTCTTTGCATTCTCTGAACATGACAGATCCTGAGCATTTTTTCATTTGATGTGCTGTTTTTAAAAATACGTGTAAGTACCACTGAGCCCTTGAAACATTTCTGCCTGAGAGTCGGGCCAGATTTGAGTTCATTTCAGATCAACTAGCCAAGGACATTTCTCGAGGGCAGGGGTCGTTTGTAGCCCCGCAGGCCTTGTGAATGTTAAGTGCCCTTGAGCACAGTTTTTCAAGTGGTTGTTACGGGAAAGCGCCACAAGGCGGCAGCACTTCTTCGTGTCCTCTGTGTTAACTTGGGCAAACACAGCCTTAGCAAGAGTCTTGGTGGTGGGTTGCAACTTGGAGTCGAACGTGGACGCACACACACCGCAGGGCTTGTGTATCTTTACCTCTTCCCCCTGACACTGCACCGCCACTCCCCAGGCAAATCCCAAGCCTTGCAAATGTGCTATTCGGAGGGTGGTCTGGTTTGTAGGTGGGGCGATTCTAAGGAAGGAGGCTGGAGGTGGATACCCCACTTAGCAGGAGCTGTGGAGATCTGGTGTCCTTTCACAGCTCCTCCCTCCCAGCGGGTCTACCATCATTTGGGTACACTAGGCTTTGCTTACCTGTAAGGGGGCTGTCTTGGATCGGGAGGTTGTGGTACCATGCAGAGGAGAATGGCCAATAGAGGTCCAAGGGGCCGCTGATCTGGTGGCACGTGCTCCTTCCTGTCTCCCTCAGCACCAGCATACCGCAACCTTGGGACCCAGGCCTGCTGAGGCTCTAGGGTTGTGTCATCAGCCCACGTCACAGAGGCCTGAGGGTAATAGAGTAGGCATTTCTTGCCTTTTTCTTGTTTTATAATTTAATATTGATTTTCTATTTCAGCATAATTTATATACAATGTTGTGTCTATTTGAGTCCTACAGCAACTTGATGCAGTTCTAAACGTAGCTGTACCTGGAGTATTTCGGATTCTCTTCCCTGTTAGGTTATTGAAGAATATTGAATAGCGTTCCCTGTGCTATCAGGTGCGTCATCGTTGATGAACTCTTTTTGATACATTACTGTGTTTCTGTTAATGCCAACCCCTTACTTCATCTTTCTCCGATCCCCAATTTCCCCCGATGGTAACTCTACATTTTGTGTCTCCGTTTGTGAGTCTGTGTTTGCTCTGTACATTACGTTCCTTGGTCTCCATTTTTCGACTGCACATGTAAGTGATATCCTGGGATATGTGTCTTTCTGTCTCTAATTTTCCAGAATTAGTGTGATCATCTACTGCTCCATCCGTGAAGCTACAAATAGCATGAGTTCATTTTGTTGTCTGGATGAGTGACAGTCCAGGGGGTATAGGTAGCACAACTTCTTTATCCAATCATCTCTCGCTGGACATTCTGGTCGTTTGGGTGTCTTGGCTATGGCAAAGAGTACCACAACGACCGTTGGGGGGGGCAAATGTTTTATTCCAATGATGGTATTCTCTTGTTATACAAACTGGAGTGGGGATGCCAAGTCTCGTGGTAGCTCCAGTTTACAGTTTAGTAAGGAACATGCCTACTGATCTCCATACTGGCTGTTAGCAATTTACATTTCCACCAACAGCATAGTAGGATCCCCTTTTCTGCCTACCCTCTTGAGCACTTACTCTTTTCAGGTTTTTTGAGGACTGCAGGGAGGGAACACCTCGTCTCCATTTATTTGCATTCTCTAATCATGATAGATCCTGAACATCTTTTGATTGGATGTGCTGTTTTTTAAAAAGCGTGTGAGGATCATTGAGCTCTTGAAACATTTCTGCTTGGGGGTCGGGCCTGATTTGAATTCATTTCACATTACCTAGCCCAGGACGTTACTCCAGGGCAGGGGTCGTTTGCAGCCCCGCAGGCCTTGTGAATATTAAGTGCCCTTGAGCACAGTTTTTCAAGTTGTTGTTACAGGAAAGCGCCACGATGTGGCAGCACTTCTTCGTGTCCTCTGTGTTAACTTGGGCAAACCGAGCCTTAGAGGGAGTCTTGGTGTTGGGTTGCAAATTGGAGTCGAAAGTGGCTGAACACACACCACAGGGCTTGTGTGTGTTTACCTCTTCCCCCTTACCCTGCACAGCCAGACCCCAGGCAAATCCCAAGCCTTGCAAATGTGCTATTCGGAGGGTGCTGTGGTTTGTAGGTGGGGCGATTCTAAGGAAGGAGGCTGGAGGTACGAACCGCACTAGCAGGAGCTGTGGAGATCCAATGTCTTTTCACAGCTCTTCCCTCCCAGCGGGTCTACCAACATTTGGGTACACTAGGCTTTGCTTACCTGTAAGAGGACTGTCTTGGATCAGGAGGTTGTGGTACCATGCAGAGCAGAATGGGCAATAGAGGTCCAAGGGGCCGGTGATCTGGTGGCACGTCCTCCTTCCTGTCTCCCTCAGCACCAGCATACTCCAGCCTTGGGACCCATTCCTGCTGAGGCTCTAGGGTTGTGACATCAGCCCACGTCACAGAGGCCTGAGGGTAATAGAGTAGGCATTTCTTGCCTTTTACTTGTTTTATAATTTAGTATTGATTGCCTATTTCAGCATAGTTTATATACGGTGTTGTGTTTGAGTTCGACAGCAAGGTGATGAAGTTATGAATGTAGCTGTACCTGTAGTATTTTGGATTCTTTTCCCTGTTAGGTTATTGAAGAATATTGAGTAGCGTTCCTTGTGCTATCAGGTGTGTCATCGTTGATGAATACTTTTTGATACATTAGTGTGTTTCTGTTAATCCCAACCTCCGACTTCATCCTTCCCCGATCCCCAATTTCCCCCTCTGGGAACTGTACACTTCTTTCTTCTGTTTGTGAACCTGTGTTTCCTTTGTATACTACATCCTTTGTATCCCTTTTTAGACTCCACATATAAGTGATATCCTGGAATATGTGTCTTTTTGTCTCTAAATTACCAGAATTAGTGAGATCATCTACTGCTCCATCCATGTTGCTGCAAATAGCATGGGTTCATTTTGCTTTCTGGATGAGTGATAGTCGCCAGAATGTAAGTAGCACAACATCTTTATCCATTCATCTCTCACTGGACATTTCGGTCGTTTGTATGTCTGGGCTATGGTAAAGAGTAGCACAACGTCCGTTGGGGTGCAAGTGTTTTATTCCAATGATGGTATTCTCTGGTTATACGGACTGGAGTGCGGTTTCCGTATCTCGTGGTAGCTCCAGTGTTTAGTTTAGTAAGGGACTTGCTAACTGATCTCCATACTGGCTATTATCAATTTACACTCCCACCAACAGCATAGTAGGGTTCCCTTTATTGGCTGCCCTCTTGAGCACTTACTCTTTTTAGGCTTTTTGAGGACTGCAGCCAGGGAACACCTCGTCTACATTTCTTTGCATTCTCTGAACATGACAGATCCTGAGCATTTTTTCATTTGATGTGCTGTTTTTAAAAATACGTGTAAGTACCACTGAGCCCTTGAAACATTTCTGCCTGAGAGTCGGGCCAGATTTGAGTTCATTTCAGATCAACTAGCCAAGGACATTTCTCGAGGGCAGGGGTCGTTTGTAGCCCCGCAGGCCTTGTGAATGTTAAGTGCCCTTGAGCACAGTTTTTCAAGTGGTTGTTACGGGAAAGCGCCACAAGGCGGCAGCACTTCTTCGTGTCCTCTGTGTTAACTTGGGCAAACACAGCCTTAGCAAGAGTCTTGGTGGTGGGTTGCAACTTGGAGTCGAACGTGGACGCACACACACCGCAGGGCTTGTGTATCTTTACCTCTTCCCCCTGACACTGCACCGCCACTCCCCAGGCAAATCCCAAGCCTTGCAAATGTGCTATTCGGAGGGTGGTCTGGTGTGTAGGTGGGGCGATTCTAAGGAAGGAGGCTGGAGGTGGATACCCCACTTAGCAGGAGCTGTGGAGATCTGGTGTCCTTTCACAGCTCCTCCCTCCCAGCGGGTCTACCATCATTTGGGTACACTAGGCTTTGCTTACCTGTAAGGGGGCTGTCTTGGATCGGGAGGTTGTGGTACCATGCAGAGGAGAATGGCCAATAGAGGTCCAAGGGGCCGCTGATCTGGTGGCACGTGCTCCTTCCTGTCTCCCTCAGCACCAGCATACCGCAACCTTGGGACCCAGGCCTGCTGAGGCTCTAGGGTTGTGTCATCAGCCCACGTCACAGAGGCCTGAGGGTAATAGAGTAGGCATTTCTTGCCTTTTTCTTGTTTTATAATTTAATATTGATTTTCTATTTCAGCATAATTTATATACAATGTTGTGTCTATTTGAGTCCTACAGCAACTTGATGCAGTTCTAAACGTAGCTGTACCTGGAGTATTTCGGATTCTCTTCCCTGTTAGGTTATTGAAGAATATTGAATAGCGTTCCCTGTGCTATCAGGTGCGTCATCGTTGATGAACTCTTTTTGATACATTACTGTGTTTCTGTTAATGCCAACCCCTTACTTCATCTTTCTCCGATCCCCAATTTCCCCCGATGGTAACTCTACATTTTGTGTCTCCGTTTGTGAGTCTGTGTTTGCTCTGTACATTACGTTCCTTGGTCTCCATTTTTCGACTGCACATGTAAGTGATATCCTGGGATATGTGTCTTTCTGTCTCTAATTTTCCAGAATTAGTGTGATCATCTACTGCTCCATCCGTGAAGCTACAAATAGCATGAGTTCATTTTGTTGTCTGGATGAGTGACAGTCCAGGGGGTATAGGTAGCACAACTTCTTTATCCAATCATCTCTCGCTGGACATTCTGGTCGTTTGGGTGTCTTGGCTATGGCAAAGAGTACCACAACGACCGTTGGGGGGGGGGCAAATGTTTTATTCCAATGATGGTATTCTCTTGTTATACAAACTGGAGTGGGGATGCCAAGTCTCGTGGTAGCTCCAGTTTACAGTTTAGTAAGGAACATGCCTACTGATCTCCATACTGGCTGTTAGCAATTTACATTTCCACCAACAGCATAGTAGGATCCCCTTTTCTGCCTACCCTCTTGAGCACTTACTCTTTTCAGGTTTTTTGAGGACTGCAGGGAGGGAACACCTCGTCTCCATTTATTTGCATTCTCTAATCATGATAGATGCTGAACATCTTTTGATTGGATGTGCTGTTTTTTAAAAAGCGTGTGAGGATCATTGAGCTCTTGAAACATTTCTGCTTGGGGGTCGGGCCTGATTTGAATTCATTTCACATTACCTAGCCCAGGACGTTACTCCAGGGCAGGGGTCGTTTGCAGCCCCGCAGGCCTTGTGAATATTAAGTGCCCTTGAGCACAGTTTTTCAAGTTGTTGTTACAGGAAAGCGCCACGATGTGGCAGCACTTCTTCGTGTCCTCTGTGTTAACTTGGGCAAACCGAGCCTTAGAGGGAGTCTTGGTGTTGGGTTGCAAATTGGAGTCGAAAGTGGCTGAACACACACCACAGGGCTTGTGTGTGTTTACCTCTTCCCCCTTACCCTGCACAGCCAGACCCCAGGCAAATCCCAAGCCTTGCAAATGTGCTATTCGGAGGGTGCTGTGGTTTGTAGGTGGGGCGATTCTAAGGAAGGAGGCTGGAGGTACGAACCCCACTAGCAGGAGCTGTGGAGATCCAATGTCTTTTCACAGCTCTTCCCTCCCAGCGGGTCTACCAACATTTGGGTACACTAGGCTTTGCTTACCTGTAAGAGGACTGTCTTGGATCAGGAGGTTGTGGTACCATGCAGAGCAGAATGGGCAATAGAGGTCCAAGGGGCCGGTGACCTGGTGGCACGTCCTCCTTCCTGTCTCCCTCAGCAACAGCATACTCCAGCCTTGGGACCCAGGCCTGCTGAGGCTCTAGGGTTGTGACATCAGCCCACGTCACAGAGGCCTGAGGGTAATAGAGTAGGCATTTCTTGCCTTTTACTTGTTTTATAATTTAGTATTGATTTCCTATTTCAGCATAGTTTATATACGGTGTTGTGTTTGAGTTCGACAGCAAGGTGATGAAGTTATGAATGTAGCTGTACCTGTAGTATTTTGGATTCTTCTCCCTGTTAGGTTATTGAAGAATATTGAGTAGCGTTCCTTGTGCTATCAGGTGTGTCATCGTTGATGAATTCTTTTTGATACATTAGTGTGTTTCTGTTAATCCCAACCTCCGACTTCATCCTTCCCCGATCCCCAATTTCCCCCTCTGGGAACTGTACACTTCTTTCTTCCGTTTGTGAACCTGTGTTTCCTTTGTATACTACATCCTTTGTATCCCTTTTTAGACTCCACATATAAGTGATATCCTGGAATATGTGTCTTTTTGTCTCTAAATTACCAGAATTAGTGAGATCATCTACTGCTCCATCCATGTTGCTGCAAATAGCATGGGTTCATTTTGCTTTCTGGATGAGTGATAGTCGCCAGAATGTAAGTAGCACAACATCTTTATCCATTCATCTCTCACTGGACATTTCGGTCGTTTGTATGTCTGGGCTATGGTAAAGAGTAGCACAACGTCCGTTGGGGTGCAAGTGTTTTATTCCAATGATGGTATTCTCTGGTTATACGGACTGGAGTGCGGTTTCCGTATCTCGTGGTAGCTCCAGTGTTTAGTTTAGTAAGGGACTTGCTAACTGATCTCCATACTGGCTATTATCAATTTACACTCCCACCAACAGCATAGTAGGGTTCCCTTTATTGGCTGCCCTCTTGAGCACTTACTCTTTTTAGGCTTTTTGAGGACTGCAGCCAGGGAACACCTCGTCTACATTTCTTTGCATTCTCTGAACATGACAGATCCTGAGCATTTTTTCATTTGATGTGCTGTTTTTAAAAATACGTGTAAGTACCACTGAGCCCTTGAAACATTTCTGCCTGAGAGTCGGGCCAGATTTGAGTTCATTTCAGATCAACTAGCCAAGGACATTTCTCGAGGGCAGGGGTCGTTTGTAGCCCCGCAGGCCTTGTGAATGTTAAGTGCCCTTGAGCACAGTTTTTCACGTGGTTGTTACGGGAAAGCGCCACAAGGCGGCAGCACTTCTTCGTGTCCTCTGTGTTAACTTGGGCAAACACAGCCTTAGCAAGAGTCTTGGTGGTGGGTTGCAACTTGGAGTCGAACGTGGACGCACACACACCGCAGGGCTTGTGTATCTTTACCTCTTCCCCCTGACACTGCACCGCCACTCCCCAGGCAAATCCCAAGCCTTGCAAATGTGCTATTCGGAGGGTGGTCTGGTTTGTAGGTGGGGCGATTCTAAGGAAGGAGGCTGGAGGTGGATACCCCACTTAGCAGGAGCTGTGGAGATCTGGTGTCCTTTCACAGCTCCTCCCTCCCAGCGGGTCTACCATCATTTGGGTACACTAGGCTTTGCTTACCTGTAAGGGGGCTGTCTTGGATCGGGAGGTTGTGGTACCATGCAGAGGAGAATGGCCAATAGAGGTCCAAGGGGCCGCTGATCTGGTGGCACGTGCTCCTTCCTGTCTCCCTCAGCACCAGCATACCGCAACCTTGGGACCCAGGCCTGCTGAGGCTCTAGGGTTGTGTCATCAGCCCACGTCACAGAGGCCTGAGGGTAATAGAGTAGGCATTTCTTGCCTTTTTCTTGTTTTATAATTTAATATTGATTTTCTATTTCAGCATAATTTATATACAATGTTGTGTCTATTTGAGTCCTACAGCAACTTGATGCAGTTCTAAACGTAGCTGTACCTGGAGTATTTCGGATTCTCTTCCCTGTTAGGTTATTGAAGAATATTGAATAGCGTTCCCTGTGCTATCAGGTGCGTCATCGTTGATGAACTCTTTTTGATACATTACTGTGTTTCTGTTAATGCCAACCCCTTACTTCATCTTTCTCCGATCCCCAATTTCCCCCGATGGTAACTCTACATTTTGTGTCTCCGTTTGTGAGTCTGTGTTTGCTCTGTACATTACGTTCCTTGGTCTCCATTTTTCGACTGCACATGTAAGTGATATCCTGGGATATGTGTCTTTCTGTCTCTAATTTTCCAGAATTAGTGTGATCATCTACTGCTCCATCCGTGAAGCTACAAATAGCATGAGTTCATTTTGTTGTCTGGATGAGTGACAGTCCAGGGGGTATAGGTAGCACAACTTCTTTATCCAATCATCTCTCGCTGGACATTCTGGTCGTTTGGGTGTCTTGGCTATGGCAAAGAGTACCACAACGACCGTTGGGGGGGCAAATGTTTTATTCCAATGATGGTATTCTCTTGTTATACAAACTGGAGTGGGGATGCCAAGTCTCGTGGTAGCTCCAGTTTACAGTTTAGTAAGGAACATGCCTACTGATCTCCATACTGGCTGTTAGCAATTTACATTTCCACCAACAGCATAGTAGGATCCCCTTTTCTGCCTACCCTCTTGAGCACTTACTCTTTTCAGGTTTTTTGAGGACTGCAGGGAGGGAACACCTCGTCTCCATTTATTTGCATTCTCTAATCATGATAGATCCTGAACATCTTTTGATTGGATGTGCTGTTTTTTAAAAAGCGTGTGAGGATCATTGAGCTCTTGAAACATTTCTGCTTGGGGGTCGGGCCTGATTTGAATTCATTTCACATTACCTAGCCCAGGACGTTACTCCAGGGCAGGGGTCGTTTGCAGCCCCGCAGGCCTTGTGAATATTAAGTGCCCTTGAGCACAGTTTTTCAAGTTGTTGTTACAGGAAAGCGCCACGATGTGGCAGCACTTCTTCGTGTCCTCTGTGTTAACTTGGGCAAACCGAGCCTTAGAGGGAGTCTTGGTGTTGGGTTGCAAATTGGAGTCGAAAGTGGCTGAACACACACCACAGGGCTTGTGTGTGTTTACCTCTTCCCCCTTACCCTGCACAGCCAGACCCCAGGCAAATCCCAAGCCTTGCAAATGTGCTATTCGGAGGGTGCTGTGGTTTGTAGGTGGGGCGATTCTAAGGAAGGAGGCTGGAGGTACGAACCCCACTAGCAGGAGCTGTGGAGATCCAATGTCTTTTCACAGCTCTTCCCTCCCAGCGGGTCTACCAACATTTGGGTACACTAGGCTTTGCTTACCTGTAAGAGGACTGTCTTGGATCGGGAGGTTGTGGTACCATGCAGAGCAGAATGGGCAATAGAGGTCCAAGGGGCCGGTGACCTGGTGGCACGTCCTCCTTCCTGTCTCCCTCAGCAACAGCATACTCCAGCCTTGGGACCCAGGCCTGCTGAGGCTCTAGGGTTGTGACATCAGCCCACGTCACAGAGGCCTGAGGGTAATAGAGTAGGCATTTCTTGCCTTTTACTTGTTTTATAATTTAGTATTGATTTCCTATTTCAGCATAGTTTATATACGGTGTTGTGTTTGAGTTCGACAGCAAGGTGATGAAGTTATGAATGTAGCTGTACCTGTAGTATTTTGGATTCTTTTCCCTGTTAGGTTATTGAAGAATATTGAGTAGCGTTCCTTGTGCTATCAGGTGTGTCATCGTTGATGAATTCTTTTTGATACATTAGTGTGTTTCTGTTAATCCCAACCTCCGACTTCATCCTTCCCCGATCCCCAATTTCCCCCTCTGGGAACTGTACACTTCTTTCTTCCGTTTGTGAACCTGTGTTTCCTTTGTATACTACATCCTTTGTATCCCTTTTTAGACTCCACATATAAGTGATATCCTGGAATATGTGTCTTTTTGTCTCTAAATTACCAGAATTAGTGAGATCATCTACTGCTCCATCCATGTTGCTGCAAATAGCATGGGTTCATTTTGCTTTCTGGATGAGTGATAGTCGCCAGAATGTAAGTAGCACAACATCTTTATCCATTCATCTCTCACTGGACATTTCGGTCGTTTGTATGTCTGGGCTATGGTAAAGAGTAGCACAACGTCCGTTGGGGTGCAAGTGTTTTATTCCAATGATGGTATTCTCTGGTTATACGGACTGGAGTGCGGTTTCCGTATCTCGTGGTAGCTCCAGTGTTTAGTTTAGTAAGGGACTTGCTAACTGATCTCCATACTGGCTATTATCAATTTACACTCCCACCAACAGCATAGTAGGGTTCCCTTTATTGGCTGCCCTCTTGAGCACTTACTCTTTTTAGGCTTTTTGAGGACTGCAGCCAGGGAACACCTCGTCTACATTTCTTTGCATTCTCTGAACATGACAGATCCTGAGCATTTTTTCATTTGATGTGCTGTTTTTAAAAATACGTGTAAGTACCACTGAGCCCTTGAAACATTTCTGCCTGAGAGTCGGGCCAGATTTGAGTTCATTTCAGATCAACTAGCCAAGGACATTTCTCGAGGGCAGGGGTCGTTTGTAGCCCCGCAGGCCTTGTGAATGTTAAGTGCCCTTGAGCACAGTTTTTCAAGTGGTTGTTACGGGAAAGCGCCACAAGGCGGCAGCACTTCTTCGTGTCCTCTGTGTTAACTTGGGCAAACACAGCCTTAGCAAGAGTCTTGGTGGTGGGTTGCAACTTGGAGTCGAACGTGGACGCACACACACCACAGGGCTTGTGTATCTTTACCTCTTCCCCCTGACACTGCACCGCCACTCCCCAGGCAAATCCCAAGCCTTGCAAATGTGCTATTCGGAGGGTGGTCTGGTTTGTAGGTGGGGCGATTCTAAGGAAGGAGGCTGGAGGTGGATACCCCACTTAGCAGGAGCTGTGGAGATCTGGTGTCCTTTCACAGCTCCTCCCTCCCAGCGGGTCTACCATCATTTGGGTACACTAGGCTTTGCTTACCTGTAAGGGGGCTGTCTTGGATCGGGAGGTTGTGGTACCATGCAGAGGAGAATGGCCAATAGAGGTCCAAGGGGCCGCTGATCTGGTGGCACGTGCTCCTTCCTGTCTCCCTCAGCACCAGCATACCGCAACCTTGGGACCCAGGCCTGCTGAGGCTCTAGGGTTGTGTCATCAGCCCACGTCACAGAGGCCTGAGGGTAATAGAGTAGGCATTTCTTGCCTTTTTCTTGTTTTATAATTTAATATTGATTTTCTATTTCAGCATAATTTATATACAATGTTGTGTCTATTTGAGTCCTACAGCAACTTGATGCAGTTCTAAACGTAGCTGTACCTGGAGTATTTCGGATTCTCTTCCCTGTTAGGTTATTGAAGAATATTGAATAGCGTTCCCTGTGCTATCAGGTGCGTCATCGTTGATGAACTCTTTTTGATACATTACTGTGTTTCTGTTAATGCCAACCCCTTACTTCATCTTTCTCCGATCCCCAATTTCCCCCGATGGTAACTCTACATTTTGTGTCTCCGTTTGTGAGTCTGTGTTTGCTCTGTACATTACGTTCCTTGGTCTCCATTTTTCGACTGCACATGTAAGTGATATCCTGGGATATGTGTCTTTCTGTCTCTAATTTTCCAGAATTAGTGTGATCATCTACTGCTCCATCCGTGAAGCTACAAATAGCATGAGTTCATTTTGTTGTCTGGATGAGTGACAGTCCAGGGGGTATAGGTAGCACAACTTCTTTATCCAATCATCTCTCGCTGGACATTCTGGTCGTTTGGGTGTCTTGGCTATGGCAAAGAGTACCACAACGACCGTTGGGGGGGCAAATGTCTTATTCCAATGATGGTATTCTCTTGTTATACAAACTGGAGTGGGGATGCCAAGTCTCGTGGTAGCTCCAGTTTACAGTTTAGTAAGGAACATGCCTACTGATCTCCATACTGGCTGTTAGCAATTTACATTTCCACCAACAGCATAGTAGGATCCCCTTTTCTGCCTACCCTCTTGAGCACTTACTCTTTTCAGGTTTTTTGAGGACTGCAGGGAGGGAACACCTCGTCTCCATTTATTTGCATTCTCTAATCATGATAGATCCTGAACATCTTTTGATTGGATGTGCTGTTTTTTAAAAAGCGTGTGAGGATCATTGAGCTCTTGAAACATTTCTGCTTGGGGGTCGGGCCTGATTTGAATTCATTTCACATTACCTAGCCCAGGACGTTACTCCAGGGCAGGGGTCGTTTGCAGCCCCGCAGGCCTTGTGAATATTAAGTGCCCTTGAGCACAGTTTTTCAAGTTGTTGTTACAGGAAAGCGCCACGATGTGGCAGCACTTCTTCGTGTCCTCTGTGTTAACTTGGGCAAACCGAGCCTTAGAGGGAGTCTTGGTGTTGGGTTGCAAATTGGAGTCGAAAGTGGCTGAACACACACCACAGGGCTTGTGTGTGTTTACCTCTTCCCCCTTACCCTGCACAGCCAGACCCCAGGCAAATCCCAAGCCTTGCAAATGTGCTATTCGGAGGGTGCTGTGGTTTGTAGGTGGGGCGATTCTAAGGAAGGAGGCTGGAGGTACGAACCCCACTAGCAGGAGCTGTGGAGATCCAATGTCTTTTCACAGCTCTTCCCTCCCAGCGGGTCTACCAACATTTGGGTACACTAGGCTTTGCTTACCTGTAAGAGGACTGTCTTGGATCAGGAGGTTGTGGTACCATGCAGAGCAGAATGGGCAATAGAGGTCCAAGGGGCCGGTGATCTGGTGGCACGTCCTCCTTCCTGTCTCCCTCAGCAACAGCATACTCCAGCCTTGGGACCCAGGCCTGCTGAGGCTCTAGGGTTGTGACATCAGCCCACGTCACAGAGGCCTGAGGGTAATAGAGTAGGCATTTCTTGCCTTTTACTTGTTTTATAATTTAGTATTGATTTCCTATTTCAGCATAGTTTATATACGGTGTTGTGTTTGAGTTCGACAGCAAGGTGATGAAGTTATGAATGTAGCTGTACCCGTAGTATTTTGGATTCTTCTCCCTGTTAGGTTATTGAAGAATATTGAGTAGCGTTCCTTGTGCTATCAGGTGTGTCATCGTTGATGAATTCTTTTTGATACATTAGTGTGTTTCTGTTAATCCCAACCTCCGACTTCATCCTTCCCCGATCCCCAATTTCCCCCTCTGGGAACTGTACACTTCTTTCTTCCGTTTGTGAACCTGGGTTTCCTTTGTATACTACATCCTTTGTATCCCTTTTTAGACTCCACATATAAGTGATATCCTGGAATATGTGTCTTTTTGTCTCTAAATTACCAGAATTAGTGAGATCATCTACTGCTCCATCCATGTTGCTGCAAATAGCATGGGTTCATTTTGCTTTCTGGATGAGTGATAGTCGCCAGAATGTAAGTAGCACAACATCTTTATCCATTCATCTCTCACTGGACATTTCGGTCGTTTGTATGTCTGGGCTATGGTAAAGAGTAGCACAACGTCCGTTGGGGTGCAAGTGTTTTATTCCAATGATGGTATTCTCTGGTTATACGGACTGGAGTGCGGTTTCCGTATCTCGTGGTAGCTCCAGTGTTTAGTTTAGTAAGGGACTTGCTAACTGATCTCCATACTGGCTATTATCAATTTACACTCCCACCAACAGCATAGTAGGGTTCCCTTTATTGGCTGCCCTCTTGAGCACTTACTCTTTTTAGGCTTTTTGAGGACTGCAGCCAGGGAACACCTCGTCTACATTTCTTTGCATTCTCTGAACATGACAGATCCTGAGCATTTTTTCATTTGATGTGCTGTTTTTAAAAATACGTGTAAGTACCACTGAGCCCTTGAAACATTTCTGCCTGAGAGTCGGGCCAGATTTGAGTTCATTTCAGATCAACTAGCCAAGGACATTTCTCGAGGGCAGGGGTCGTTTGTAGCCCCGCAGGCCTTGTGAATGTTAAGTGCCCTTGAGCACAGTTTTTCAAGTGGTTGTTACGGGAAAGCGCCACAAGGCGGCAGCACTTCTTCGTGTCCTCTGTGTTAACTTGGGCAAACACAGCCTTAGCAAGAGTCTTGGTGGTGGGTTGCAACTTGGAGTCGAACGTGGACGCACACACACCGCAGGGCTTGTGTATCTTTACCTCTTCCCCCTGACACTGCACCGCCACTCCCCAGGCAAATCCCAAGCCTTGCAAATGTGCTATTCGGAGGGTGGTCTGGTGTGTAGGTGGGGCGATTCTAAGGAAGGAGGCTGGAGGTGGATACCCCACTTAGCAGGAGCTGTGGAGATCTGGTGTCCTTTCACAGCTCCTCCCTCCCAGCGGGTCTACCATCATTTGGGTACACTAGGCTTTGCTTACCTGTAAGGGGGCTGTCTTGGATCGGGAGGTTGTGGTACCATGCAGAGGAGAATGGCCAATAGAGGTCCAAGGGGCCGCTGATCTGGTGGCACGTGCTCCTTCCTGTCTCCCTCAGCACCAGCATACCGCAACCTTGGGACCCAGGCCTGCTGAGGCTCTAGGGTTGTGTCATCAGCCCACGTCACAGAGGCCTGAGGGTAATAGAGTAGGCATTTCTTGCCTTTTTCTTGTTTTATAATTTAATATTGATTTTCTATTTCAGCATAATTTATATACAATGTTGTGTCTATTTGAGTCCTACAGCAACTTGATGCAGTTCTAAACGTAGCTGTACCTGGAGTATTTCGGATTCTCTTCCCTGTTAGGTTATTGAAGAATATTGAATAGCGTTCCCTGTGCTATCAGGTGCGTCATCGTTGATGAACTCTTTTTGATACATTACTGTGTTTCTGTTAATGCCAACCCCTTACTTCATCTTTCTCCGATCCCCAATTTCCCCCGATGGTAACTCTACATTTTGTGTCTCCGTTTGTGAGTCTGTGTTTGCTCTGTACATTACGTTCCTTGGTCTCCATTTTTCGACTGCACATGTAAGTGATATCCTGGGATATGTGTCTTTCTGTCTCTAATTTTCCAGAATTAGTGTGATCATCTACTGCTCCATCCGTGAAGCTACAAATAGCATGAGTTCATTTTGTTGTCTGGATGAGTGACAGTCCAGGGGGTATAGGTAGCACAACTTCTTTATCCAATCATCTCTCGCTGGACATTCTGGTCGTTTGGGTGTCTTGGCTATGGCAAAGAGTACCACAACGACCGTTGGGGGGGGGCAAATGTTTTATTCCAATGATGGTATTCTCTTGTTATACAAACTGGAGTGGGGATGCCAAGTCTCGTGGTAGCTCCAGTTTACAGTTTAGTAAGGAACATGCCTACTGATCTCCATACTGGCTGTTAGCAATTTACATTTCCACCAACAGCATAGTAGGATCCCCTTTTCTGCCTACCCTCTTGAGCACTTACTCTTTTCAGGTTTTTTGAGGACTGCAGGGAGGGAACACCTCGTCTCCATTTATTTGCATTCTCTAATCATGATAGATGCTGAACATCTTTTGATTGGATGTGCTGTTTTTTAAAAAGCGTGTGAGGATCATTGAGCTCTTGAAACATTTCTGCTTGGGGGTCGGGCCTGATTTGAATTCATTTCACATTACCTAGCCCAGGACGTTACTCCAGGGCAGGGGTCGTTTGCAGCCCCGCAGGCCTTGTGAATATTAAGTGCCCTTGAGCACAGTTTTTCAAGTTGTTGTTACAGGAAAGCGCCACGATGTGGCAGCACTTCTTCGTGTCCTCTGTGTTAACTTGGGCAAACCGAGCCTTAGAGGGAGTCTTGGTGTTGGGTTGCAAATTGGAGTCGAAAGTGGCTGAACACACACCACAGGGCTTGTGTGTGTTTACCTCTTCCCCCTTACCCTGCACAGCCAGACCCCAGGCAAATCCCAAGCCTTGCAAATGTGCTATTCGGAGGGTGCTGTGGTTTGTAGGTGGGGCGATTCTAAGGAAGGAGGCTGGAGGTACGAACCCCACTAGCAGGAGCTGTGGAGATCCAATGTCTTTTCACAGCTCTTCCCTCCCAGCGGGTCTACCAACATTTGGGTACACTAGGCTTTGCTTACCTGTAAGAGGACTGTCTTGGATCAGGAGGTTGTGGTACCATGCAGAGCAGAATGGGCAATAGAGGTCCAAGGGGCCGGTGATCTGGTGGCACGTCCTCCTTCCTGTCTCCCTCAGCACCAGCATACTCCAGCCTTGGGACCCATTCCTGCTGAGGCTCTAGGGTTGTGACATCAGCCCACGTCACAGAGGCCTGAGGGTAATAGAGTAGGCATTTCTTGCCTTTTTCTTGTTTTATAATTTAGTATTGATTGCCTATTTCAGCATAGTTTATATACGGTGTTGTGTTTGAGTTCGACAGCAAGGTGATGAAGTTATGAATGTAGCTGTACCTGTAGTATTTTGGATTCTTTTCCCTGTTAGGTTATTGAAGAATATTGAGTAGCGTTCCTTGTGCTATCAGGTGTGTCATCGTTGATGAATACTTTTTGATACATTAGTGTGTTTCTGTTAATCCCAACCTCCGACTTCATCCTTCCCCGATCCCCAATTTCCCCCTCTGGGAACTGTACACTTCTTTCTTCCGTTTGTGAACCTGTGTTTCCTTTGTATACTACATCCTTTGTATCCCTTTTTAGACTCCACATATAAGTGATATCCTGGAATATGTGTCTTTTTGTCTCTAAATTACCAGAATTAGTGAGATCATCTACTGCTCCATCCATGTTGCTGCAAATAGCATGGGTTCATTTTGCTTTCTGGATGAGTGATAGTCGCCAGAATGTAAGTAGCACAACATCTTTATCCATTCATCTCTCACTGGACATTTCGGTCGTTTGTATGTCTGGGCTATGGTAAAGAGTAGCACAACGTCCGTTGGGGTGCAAGTGTTTTATTCCAATGATGGTATTCTCTGGTTATACGGACTGGAGTGCGGTTTCCGTATCTCGTGGTAGCTCCAGTGTTTAGTTTAGTAAGGGACTTGCTAACTGATCTCCATACTGGCTATTATCAATTTACACTCCCACCAACAGCATAGTAGGGTTCCCTTTATTGGCTGCCCTCTTGAGCACTTACTCTTTTTAGGCTTTTTGAGGACTGCAGCCAGGGAACACCTCGTCTACATTTCTTTGCATTCTCTGAACATGACAGATCCTGAGCATTTTTTCATTTGATGTGCTGTTTTTAAAAATACGTGTAAGTACCACTGAGCCCTTGAAACATTTCTGCCTGAGAGTCGGGCCAGATTTGAGTTCATTTCAGATCAACTAGCCAAGGACATTTCTCGAGGGCAGGGGTCGTTTGTAGCCCCGCAGGCCTTGTGAATGTTAAGTGCCCTTGAGCACAGTTTTTCAAGTGGTTGTTACGGGAAAGCGCCACAAGGCGGCAGCACTTCTTCGTGTCCTCTGTGTTAACTTGGGCAAACACAGCCTTAGCAAGAGTCTTGGTGGTGGGTTGCAACTTGGAGTCGAACGTGGACGCACACACACCGCAGGGCTTGTGTATCTTTACCTCTTCCCCCTGACACTGCACCGCCACTCCCCAGGCAAATCCCAAGCCTTGCAAATGTGCTATTCGGAGGGTGGTCTGGTTTGTAGGTGGGGCGATTCTAAGGAAGGAGGCTGGAGGTGGATACCCCACTTAGCAGGAGCTGTGGAGATCTGGTGTCCTTTCACAGCTCCTCCCTCCCAGCGGGTCTACCATCATTTGGGTACACTAGGCTTTGCTTACCTGTAAGGGGGCTGTCTTGGATCGGGAGGTTGTGGTACCATGCAGAGGAGAATGGCCAATAGAGGTCCAAGGGGCCGCTGATCTGGTGGCACGTGCTCCTTCCTGTCTCCCTCAGCACCAGCATACCGCAACCTTGGGACCCAGGCCTGCTGAGGCTCTAGGGTTGTGTCATCAGCCCACGTCACAGAGGCCTGAGGGTAATAGAGTAGGCATTTCTTGCCTTTTTCTTGTTTTATAATTTAATATTGATTTTCTATTTCAGCATAATTTATATACAATGTTGTGTCTATTTGAGTCCTACAGCAACTTGATGCAGTTCTAAACGTAGCTGTACCTGGAGTATTTCGGATTCTCTTCCCTGTTAGGTTATTGAAGAATATTGAATAGCGTTCCCTGTGCTATCAGGTGCGTCATCGTTGATGAACTCTTTTTGATACATTACTGTGTTTCTGTTAATGCCAACCCCTTACTTCATCTTTCTCCGATCCCCAATTTCCCCCGATGGTAACTCTACATTTTGTGTCTCCGTTTGTGAGTCTGTGTTTGCTCTGTACATTACGTTCCTTGGTCTCCATTTTTCGACTGCACATGTAAGTGATATCCTGGGATATGTGTCTTTCTGTCTCTAATTTTCCAGAATTAGTGTGATCATCTACTGCTCCATCCGTGAAGCTACAAATAGCATGAGTTCATTTTGTTGTCTGGATGAGTGACAGTCCAGGGGGTATAGGTAGCACAACTTCTTTATCCAATCATCTCTCGCTGGACATTCTGGTCGTTTGGGTGTCTTGGCTATGGCAAAGAGTACCACAACGACCGTTGGGGGGGGCAAATGTTTTATTCCAATGATGGTATTCTCTTGTTATACAAACTGGAGTGGGGATGCCAAGTCTCGTGGTAGCTCCAGTTTACAGTTTAGTAAGGAACATGCCTACTGATCTCCATACTGGCTGTTAGCAATTTACATTTCCACCAACAGCATAGTAGGATCCCCTTTTCTGCCTACCCTCTTGAGCACTTACTCTTTTCAGGTTTTTTGAGGACTGCAGGGAGGGAACACCTCGTCTCCATTTATTTGCATTCTCTAATCATGATAGATCCTGAACATCTTTTGATTGGATGTGCTGTTTTTTAAAAAGCGTGTGAGGATCATTGAGCTCTTGAAACATTTCTGCTTGGGGGTCGGGCCTGATTTGAATTCATTTCACATTACCTAGCCCAGGACGTTACTCCAGGGCAGGGGTCGTTTGCAGCCCCGCAGGCCTTGTGAATATTAAGTGCCCTTGAGCACAGTTTTTCAAGTTGTTGTTACAGGAAAGCGCCACGATGTGGCAGCACTTCTTCGTGTCCTCTGTGTTAACTTGGGCAAACCGAGCCTTAGAGGGAGTCTTGGTGTTGGGTTGCAAATTGGAGTCGAAAGTGGCTGAACACACACCACAGGGCTTGTGTGTGTTTACCTCTTCCCCCTTACCCTGCACAGCCAGACCCCAGGCAAATCCCAAGCCTTGCAAATGTGCTATTCGGAGGGTGCTGTGGTTTGTAGGTGGGGCGATTCTAAGGAAGGAGGCTGGAGGTACGAACCCCACTAGCAGGAGCTGTGGAGATCCAATGTCTTTTCACAGCTCTTCCCTCCCAGCGGGTCTACCAACATTTGGGTACACTAGGCTTTGCTTACCTGTAAGAGGACTGTCTTGGATCGGGAGGTTGTGGTACCATGCAGAGCAGAATGGGCAATAGAGGTCCAAGGGGCCGGTGACCTGGTGGCACGTCCTCCTTCCTGTCTCCCTCAGCAACAGCATACTCCAGCCTTGGGACCCAGGCCTGCTGAGGCTCTAGGGTTGTGACATCAGCCCACGTCACAGAGGCCTGAGGGTAATAGAGTAGGCATTTCTTGCCTTTTACTTGTTTTATAATTTAGTATTGATTTCCTATTTCAGCATAGTTTATATACGGTGTTGTGTTTGAGTTCGACAGCAAGGTGATGAAGTTATGAATGTAGCTGTACCTGTAGTATTTTGGATTCTTTTCCCTGTTAGGTTATTGAAGAATATTGAGTAGCGTTCCTTGTGCTATCAGGTGTGTCATCGTTGATGAATTCTTTTTGATACATTAGTGTGTTTCTGTTAATCCCAACCTCCGACTTCATCCTTCCCCGATCCCCAATTTCCCCCTCTGGGAACTGTACACTTCTTTCTTCCGTTTGTGAACCTGTGTTTCCTTTGTATACTACATCCTTTGTATCCCTTTTTAGACTCCACATATAAGTGATATCCTGGAATATGTGTCTTTTTGTCTCTAAATTACCAGAATTAGTGAGATCATCTACTGCTCCATCCATGTTGCTGCAAATAGCATGGGTTCATTTTGCTTTCTGGATGAGTGATAGTCGCCAGAATGTAAGTAGCACAACATCTTTATCCATTCATCTCTCACTGGACATTTCGGTCGTTTGTATGTCTGGGCTATGGTAAAGAGTAGCACAACGTCCGTTGGGGTGCAAGTGTTTTATTCCAATGATGGTATTCTCTGGTTATACGGACTGGAGTGCGGTTTCCGTATCTCGTGGTAGCTCCAGTGTTTAGTTTAGTAAGGGACTTGCTAACTGATCTCCATACTGGCTATTATCAATTTACACTCCCACCAACAGCATAGTAGGGTTCCCTTTATTGGCTGCCCTCTTGAGCACTTACTCTTTTTAGGCTTTTTGAGGACTGCAGCCAGGGAACACCTCGTCTACATTTCTTGGCATTCTCTGAACATGACAGATCCTGAGCATTTTTTCATTTGATGTGCTGTTTTTAAAAATACGTGTAAGTACCACTGAGCTCTTGAAACATTTCTGCCTGAGAGTCGGGCCAGATTTGAGTTCATTTCAGATCAACTAGCCAAGGACATTTCTCGAGGGCAGGGGTCGTTTGTAGCCCCGCAGGCCTTGTGAATGTTAAGTGCCCTTGAGCACAGTTTTTCAAGTGGTTGTTACGGGAAAGCGCCACAAGGCGGCAGCACTTCTTCGTGTCCTCTGTGTTAACTTGGGCAAACACAGCCTTAGCAAGAGTCTTGGTGGTGGGTTGCAACTTGGAGTCGAACGTGGACGCACACACACCGCAGGGCTTGTGTATCTTTACCTCTTCCCCCTGACACTGCACCGCCACTCCCCAGGCAAATCCCAAGCCTTGCAAATGTGCTATTCGGAGGGTGGTCTGGTTTGTAGGTGGGGCGATTCTAAGGAAGGAGGCTGGAGGTGGATACCCCACTTAGCAGGAGCTGTGGAGATCTGGTGTCCTTTCACAGCTCCTCCCTCCCAGCGGGTCTACCATCATTTGGGTACACTAGGCTTTGCTTACCTGTAAGGGGGCTGTCTTGGATCGGGAGGTTGTGGTACCATGCAGAGGAGAATGGCCAATAGAGGTCCAAGGGGCCGCTGATCTGGTGGCACGTGCTCCTTCCTGTCTCCCTCAGCACCAGCATACCGCAACCTTGGGACCCAGGCCTGCTGAGGCTCTAGGGTTGTGTCATCAGCCCACGTCACAGAGGCCTGAGGGTAATAGAGTAGGCATTTCTTGCCTTTTTCTTGTTTTATAATTTAATATTGATTTTCTATTTCAGCATAATTTATATACAATGTTGTGTCTATTTGAGTCCTACAGCAACTTGATGCAGTTCTAAACGTAGCTGTACCTGGAGTATTTCGGATTCTCTTCCCTGTTAGGTTATTGAAGAATATTGAATAGCGTTCCCTGTGCTATCAGGTGCGTCATCGTTGATGAACTCTTTTTGATACATTACTGTGTTTCTGTTAATGCCAACCCCTTACTTCATCTTTCTCCGATCCCCAATTTCCCCCGATGGTAACTCTACATTTTGTGTCTCCGTTTGTGAGTCTGTGTTTGCTCTGTACATTACGTTCCTTGGTCTCCATTTTTCGACTGCACATGTAAGTGATATCCTGGGATATGTGTCTTTCTGTCTCTAATTTTCCAGAATTAGTGTGATCATCTACTGCTCCATCCGTGAAGCTACAAATAGCATGAGTTCATTTTGTTGTCTGGATGAGTGACAGTCCAGGGGGTATAGGTAGCACAACTTCTTTATCCAATCATCTCTCGCTGGACATTCTGGTCGTTTGGGTGTCTTGGCTATGGCAAAGAGTACCACAACGACCGTTGGGGGGGGCAAATGTTTTATTCCAATGATGGTATTCTCTTGTTATACAAACTGGAGTGGGGATGCCAAGTCTCGTGGTAGCTCCAGTTTACAGTTTAGTAAGGAACATGCCTACTGATCTCCATACTGGCTGTTAGCAATTTACATTTCCACCAACAGCATAGTAGGATCCCCTTTTCTGCCTACCCTCTTGAGCACTTACTCTTTTCAGGTTTTTTGAGGACTGCAGGGAGGGAACACCTCGTCTCCATTTATTTGCATTCTCTAATCATGATAGATCCTGAACATCTTTTGATTGGATGTGCTGTTTTTTAAAAAGCGTGTGAGGATCATTGAGCTCTTGAAACATTTCTGCTTGGGGGTCGGGCCTGATTTGAATTCATTTCACATTACCTAGCCCAGGACGTTACTCCAGGGCAGGGGTCGTTTGCAGCCCCGCAGGCCTTGTGAATATTAAGTGCCCTTGAGCACAGTTTTTCAAGTTGTTGTTACAGGAAAGCGCCACGATGTGGCAGCACTTCTTCGTGTCCTCTGTGTTAACTTGGGCAAACCGAGCCTTAGAGGGAGTCTTGGTGTTGGGTTGCAAATTGGAGTCGAAAGTGGCTGAACACACACCACAGGGCTTGTGTGTGTTTACCTCTTCCCCCTTACCCTGCACAGCCAGACCCCAGGCAAATCCCAAGCCTTGCAAATGTGCTATTCGGAGGGTGCTGTGGTTTGTAGGTGGGGCGATTCTAAGGAAGGAGGCTGGAGGTACGAACCCCACTAGCAGGAGCTGTGGAGATCCAATGTCTTTTCACAGCTCTTCCCTCCCAGCGGGTCTACCAACATTTGGGTACACTAGGCTTTGCTTACCTGTAAGAGGACTGTCTTGGATCGGGAGGTTGTGGTACCATGCAGAGCAGAATGGGCAATAGAGGTCCAAGGGGCCGGTGACCTGGTGGCACGTCCTCCTTCCTGTCTCCCTCAGCAACAGCATACTCCAGCCTTGGGACCCAGGCCTGCTGAGGCTCTAGGGTTGTGACATCAGCCCACGTCACAGAGGCCTGAGGGTAATAGAGTAGGCATTTCTTGCCTTTTACTTGTTTTATAATTTAGTATTGATTTCCTATTTCAGCATAGTTTATATACGGTGTTGTGTTTGAGTTCGACAGCAAGGTGATGAAGTTATGAATGTAGCTGTACCTGTAGTATTTTGGATTCTTTTCCCTGTTAGGTTATTGAAGAATATTGAGTAGCGTTCCTTGTGCTATCAGGTGTGTCATCGTTGATGAATTCTTTTTGATACATTAGTGTGTTTCTGTTAATCCCAACCTCCGACTTCATCCTTCCCCGATCCCCAATTTCCCCCTCTGGGAACTGTACACTTCTTTCTTCCGTTTGTGAACCTGTGTTTCCTTTGTATACTACATCCTTTGTATCCCTTTTTAGACTCCACATATAAGTGATATCCTGGAATATGTGTCTTTTTGTCTCTAAATTACCAGAATTAGTGAGATCATCTACTGCTCCATCCATGTTGCTGCAAATAGCATGGGTTCATTTTGCTTTCTGGATGAGTGATAGTCGCCAGAATGTAAGTAGCACAACATCTTTATCCATTCATCTCTCACTGGACATTTCGGTCGTTTGTATGTCTGGGCTATGGTAAAGAGTAGCACAACGTCCGTTGGGGTGCAAGTGTTTTATTCCAATGATGGTATTCTCTGGTTATACGGACTGGAGTGCGGTTTCCGTATCTCGTGGTAGCTCCAGTGTTTAGTTTAGTAAGGGACTTGCTAACTGATCTCCATACTGGCTATTATCAATTTACACTCCCACCAACAGCATAGTAGGGTTCCCTTTATTGGCTGCCCTCTTGAGCACTTACTCTTTTTAGGCTTTTTGAGGACTGCAGCCAGGGAACACCTCGTCTACATTTCTTGGCATTCTCTGAACATGACAGATCCTGAGCATTTTTTCATTTGATGTGCTGTTTTTAAAAATACGTGTAAGTACCACTGAGCCCTTGAAACATTTCTGCCTGAGAGTCGGGCCAGATTTGAGTTCATTTCAGATCAACTAGCCAAGGACATTTCTCGAGGGCAGGGGTCGTTTGTAGCCCCGCAGGCCTTGTGAATGTTAAGTGCCCTTGAGCACAGTTTTTCAAGTGGTTGTTACGGGAAAGCGCCACAAGGCGGCAGCACTTCTTCGTGTCCTCTGTGTTAACTTGGGCAAACACAGCCTTAGCAAGAGTCTTGGTGGTGGGTTGCAACTTGGAGTCGAACGTGGACGCACACACACCACAGGGCTTGTGTATCTTTACCTCTTCCCCCTGACACTGCACCGCCACTCCCCAGGCAAATCCCAAGCCTTGCAAATGTGCTATTCGGAGGGTGGTCTGGTTTGTAGGTGGGGCGATTCTAAGGAAGGAGGCTGGAGGTGGATACCCCACTTAGCAGGAGCTGTGGAGATCTGGTGTCCTTTCACAGCTCCTCCCTCCCAGCGGGTCTACCATCATTTGGGTACACTAGGCTTTGCTTACCTGTAAGGGGGCTGTCTTGGATCGGGAGGTTGTGGTACCATGCAGAGGAGAATGGCCAATAGAGGTCCAAGGGGCCGCTGATCTGGTGGCACGTGCTCCTTCCTGTCTCCCTCAGCACCAGCATACCGCAACCTTGGGACCCAGGCCTGCTGAGGCTCTAGGGTTGTGTCATCAGCCCACGTCACAGAGGCCTGAGGGTAATAGAGTAGGCATTTCTTGCCTTTTTCTTGTTTTATAATTTAATATTGATTTTCTATTTCAGCATAATTTATATACAATGTTGTGTCTATTTGAGTCCTACAGCAACTTGATGCAGTTCTAAACGTAGCTGTACCTGGAGTATTTCGGATTCTCTTCCCTGTTAGGTTATTGAAGAATATTGAATAGCGTTCCCTGTGCTATCAGGTGCGTCATCGTTGATGAACTCTTTTTGATACATTACTGTGTTTCTGTTAATGCCAACCCCTTACTTCATCTTTCTCCGATCCCCAATTTCCCCCGATGGTAACTCTACATTTTGTGTCTCCGTTTGTGAGTCTGTGTTTGCTCTGTACATTACGTTCCTTGGTCTCCATTTTTCGACTGCACATGTAAGTGATATCCTGGGATATGTGTCTTTCTGTCTCTAATTTTCCAGAATTAGTGTGATCATCTACTGCTCCATCCGTGAAGCTACAAATAGCATGAGTTCATTTTGTTGTCTGGATGAGTGACAGTCCAGGGGGTATAGGTAGCACAACTTCTTTATCCAATCATCTCTCGCTGGACATTCTGGTCGTTTGGGTGTCTTGGCTATGGCAAAGAGTACCACAACGACCGTTGGGGGGGCAAATGTCTTATTCCAATGATGGTATTCTCTTGTTATACAAACTGGAGTGGGGATGCCAAGTCTCGTGGTAGCTCCAGTTTACAGTTTAGTAAGGAACATGCCTACTGATCTCCATACTGGCTGTTAGCAATTTACATTTCCACCAACAGCATAGTAGGATCCCCTTTTCTGCCTACCCTCTTGAGCACTTACTCTTTTCAGGTTTTTTGAGGACTGCAGGGAGGGAACACCTCGTCTCCATTTATTTGCATTCTCTAATCATGATAGATCCTGAACATCTTTTGATTGGATGTGCTGTTTTTTAAAAAGCGTGTGAGGATCATTGAGCTCTTGAAACATTTCTGCTTGGGGGTCGGGCCTGATTTGAATTCATTTCACATTACCTAGCCCAGGACGTTACTCCAGGGCAGGGGTCGTTTGCAGCCCCGCAGGCCTTGTGAATATTAAGTGCCCTTGAGCACAGTTTTTCAAGTTGTTGTTACAGGAAAGCGCCACGATGTGGCAGCACTTCTTCGTGTCCTCTGTGTTAACTTGGGCAAACCGAGCCTTAGAGGGAGTCTTGGTGTTGGGTTGCAAATTGGAGTCGAAAGTGGCTGAACACACACCACAGGGCTTGTGTGTGTTTACCTCTTCCCCCTTACCCTGCACAGCCAGACCCCAGGCAAATCCCAAGCCTTGCAAATGTGCTATTCGGAGGGTGCTGTGGTTTGTAGGTGGGGCGATTCTAAGGAAGGAGGCTGGAGGTACGAACCCCACTAGCAGGAGCTGTGGAGATCCAATGTCTTTTCACAGCTCTTCCCTCCCAGCGGGTCTACCAACATTTGGGTACACTAGGCTTTGCTTACCTGTAAGAGGACTGTCTTGGATCAGGAGGTTGTGGTACCATGCAGAGCAGAATGGGCAATAGAGGTCCAAGGGGCCGGTGATCTGGTGGCACGTCCTCCTTCCTGTCTCCCTCAGCAACAGCATACTCCAGCCTTGGGACCCAGGCCTGCTGAGGCTCTAGGGTTGTGACATCAGCCCACGTCACAGAGGCCTGAGGGTAATAGAGTAGGCATTTCTTGCCTTTTACTTGTTTTATAATTTAGTATTGATTTCCTATTTCAGCATAGTTTATATACGGTGTTGTGTTTGAGTTCGACAGCAAGGTGATGAAGTTATGAATGTAGCTGTACCCGTAGTATTTTGGATTCTTCTCCCTGTTAGGTTATTGAAGAATATTGAGTAGCGTTCCTTGTGCTATCAGGTGTGTCATCGTTGATGAATTCTTTTTGATACATTAGTGTGTTTCTGTTAATCCCAACCTCCGACTTCATCCTTCCCCGATCCCCAATTTCCCCCTCTGGGAACTGTACACTTCTTTCTTCCGTTTGTGAACCTGGGTTTCCTTTGTATACTACATCCTTTGTATCCCTTTTTAGACTCCACATATAAGTGATATCCTGGAATATGTGTCTTTTTGTCTCTAAATTACCAGAATTAGTGAGATCATCTACTGCTCCATCCATGTTGCTGCAAATAGCATGGGTTCATTTTGCTTTCTGGATGAGTGATAGTCGCCAGAATGTAAGTAGCACAACATCTTTATCCATTCATCTCTCACTGGACATTTCGGTCGTTTGTATGTCTGGGCTATGGTAAAGAGTAGCACAACGTCCGTTGGGGTGCAAGTGTTTTATTCCAATGATGGTATTCTCTGGTTATACGGACTGGAGTGCGGTTTCCGTATCTCGTGGTAGCTCCAGTGTTTAGTTTAGTAAGGGACTTGCTAACTGATCTCCATACTGGCTATTATCAATTTACACTCCCACCAACAGCATAGTAGGGTTCCCTTTATTGGCTGCCCTCTTGAGCACTTACTCTTTTTAGGCTTTTTGAGGACTGCAGCCAGGGAACACCTCGTCTACATTTCTTTGCATTCTCTGAACATGACAGATCCTGAGCATTTTTTCATTTGATGTGCTGTTTTTAAAAATACGTGTAAGTACCACTGAGCCCTTGAAACATTTCTGCCTGAGAGTCGGGCCAGATTTGAGTTCATTTCAGATCAACTAGCCAAGGACATTTCTCGAGGGCAGGGGTCGTTTGTAGCCCCGCAGGCCTTGTGAATGTTAAGTGCCCTTGAGCACAGTTTTTCAAGTCGTTGTTACGGGAAAGCGCCACAAGGCGGCAGCACTTCTTCGTGTCCTCTGTGTTAACTTGGGCAAACACAGCCTTAGCAAGAGTCTTGGTGGTGGGTTGCAACTTGGAGTCGAACGTGGACGCACACACACCGCAGGGCTTGTGTATCTTTACCTCTTCCCCCTGACACTGCACCGCCACTCCCCAGGCAAATCCCAAGCCTTGCAAATGTGCTATTCGGAGGGTGGTCTGGTGTGTAGGTGGGGCGATTCTAAGGAAGGAGGCTGGAGGTGGATACCCCACTTAGCAGGAGCTGTGGAGATCTGGTGTCCTTTCACAGCTCCTCCCTCCCAGCGGGTCTACCATCATTTGGGTACACTAGGCTTTGCTTACCTGTAAGGGGGCTGTCTTGGATCGGGAGGTTGTGGTACCATGCAGAGGAGAATGGCCAATAGAGGTCCAAGGGGCCGCTGATCTGGTGGCACGTGCTCCTTCCTGTCTCCCTCAGCACCAGCATACCGCAACCTTGGGACCCAGGCCTGCTGAGGCTCTAGGGTTGTGTCATCAGCCCACGTCACAGAGGCCTGAGGGTAATAGAGTAGGCATTTCTTGCCTTTTTCTTGTTTTATAATTTAATATTGATTTTCTATTTCAGCATAATTTATATACAATGTTGTGTCTATTTGAGTCCTACAGCAACTTGATGCAGTTCTAAACGTAGCTGTACCTGGAGTATTTCGGATTCTCTTCCCTGTTAGGTTATTGAAGAATATTGAATAGCGTTCCCTGTGCTATCAGGTGCGTCATCGTTGATGAACTCTTTTTGATACATTACTGTGTTTCTGTTAATGCCAACCCCTTACTTCATCTTTCTCCGATCCCCAATTTCCCCCGATGGTAACTCTACATTTTGTGTCTCCGTTTGTGAGTCTGTGTTTGCTCTGTACATTACGTTCCTTGGTCTCCATTTTTCGACTGCACATGTAAGTGATATCCTGGGATATGTGTCTTTCTGTCTCTAATTTTCCAGAATTAGTGTGATCATCTACTGCTCCATCCGTGAAGCTACAAATAGCATGAGTTCATTTTGTTGTCTGGATGAGTGACAGTCCAGGGGGTATAGGTAGCACAACTTCTTTATCCAATCATCTCTCGCTGGACATTCTGGTCGTTTGGGTGTCTTGGCTATGGCAAAGAGTACCACAACGACCGTTGGGGGGGGCAAATGTTTTATTCCAATGATGGTATTCTCTTGTTATACAAACTGGAGTGGGGATGCCAAGTCTCGTGGTAGCTCCAGTTTACAGTTTAGTAAGGAACATGCCTACTGATCTCCATACTGGCTGTTAGCAATTTACATTTCCACCAACAGCATAGTAGGATCCCCTTTTCTGCCTACCCTCTTGAGCACTTACTCTTTTCAGGTTTTTTGAGGACTGCAGGGAGGGAACACCTCGTCTCCATTTATTTGCATTCTCTAATCATGATAGATGCTGAACATCTTTTGATTGGATGTGCTGTTTTTTAAAAAGCGTGTGAGGATCATTGAGCTCTTGAAACATTTCTGCTTGGGGGTCGGGCCTGATTTGAATTCATTTCACATTACCTAGCCCAGGACGTTACTCCAGGGCAGGGGTCGTTTGCAGCCCCGCAGGCCTTGTGAATATTAAGTGCCCTTGAGCACAGTTTTTCAAGTTGTTGTTACAGGAAAGCGCCACGATGTGGCAGCACTTCTTCGTGTCCTCTGTGTTAACTTGGGCAAACCGAGCCTTAGAGGGAGTCTTGGTGTTGGGTTGCAAATTGGAGTCGAAAGTGGCTGAACACACACCACAGGGCTTGTGTGTGTTTACCTCTTCCCCCTTACCCTGCACAGCCAGACCCCAGGCAAATCCCAAGCCTTGCAAATGTGCTATTCGGAGGGTGCTGTGGTTTGTAGGTGGGGCGATTCTAAGGAAGGAGGCTGGAGGTACGAACCCCACTAGCAGGAGCTGTGGAGATCCAATGTCTTTTCACAGCTCTTCCCTCCCAGCGGGTCTACCAACATTTGGGTACACTAGGCTTTGCTTACCTGTAAGAGGACTGTCTTGGATCAGGAGGTTGTGGTACCATGCAGAGCAGAATGGGCAATAGAGGTCCAAGGGGCCGGTGATCTGGTGGCACGTCCTCCTTCCTGTCTCCCTCAGCACCAGCATACCGCAACCTTGGGACCCAGGCCGGCTGAGGCTCTAGGGTTGTGTCATCAGCCCACGTCACAGAGGCCTGAGGGTAATAGAGTAGGCATTTCTTGCCTTTTTCTTGTTTTATAATTTAATACTGATTTTCTATTTCAGCATAGTTTATGTACAGTGTTGTGTTTCAGTTCTACAGCAAGTTGATGCAGTTATGAATGCAGCTGTACCTGTAGTATTTTGGATTCGTTTCCCTGTTAGTTATTGAAGAATATTAAGTAGCATTCCCTGTGCTATCAGGTGTGTCATCGTTGATGAATACTTTTCGATACATTAGTGTGTTTCTGTTAATCCCAACCTCCGACTTCATCCTTCCCCGATCCCCAATTTCCCCCTCTGGGAACTGTACACTTCTTTCTTCCGTTTGTGAACCTGTGTTTCCTTTGTATACTACATCCTTTGTATCCCTTTTTAGACTCCACATATAAGTGATATCCTGGAATATGTGTCTGTTTGTCTCTAAATTACCAGAATTAGTGAGATCATCTACTGCTCCATCCATGTTGCTGCAAATAGCATGGGTTCATTTTGCTTTCTGGATGAGTGATAGTCGCCAGAATGTAAGTAGCACAACATCTTTATCCATTCATCTCTCACTGGACATTTCGGTCGTTTGTATGTCTGGGCTATGGTAAAGAGTAGCACAACGTCCGTTGGGGTGCAAGTGTTTTATTCCAATGATGGTATTCTCTGGTTATACGGACTGGAGTGCGGTTTCCGTATCTCGTGGTAGCTCCAGTGTTTAGTTTAGTAAGGGACTTGCTAACTGATCTCCATACTGGCTATTATCAATTTACACTCCCACCAACAGCATAGTAGGGTTCCCTTTATTGGCTGCCCTCTTGAGCACTTACTCTTTTTAGGCTTTTTGAGGACTGCAGCCAGGGAACACCTCGTCTACATTTCTTTGCATTCTCTGAACATGACAGATCCTGAGCATTTTTTCATTTGATGTGCTGTTTTTAAAAATACGTGTAAGTACCACTGAGCCCTTGAAACATTTCTGCCTGAGAGTCGGGCCAGATTTGAGTTCATTTCAGATCAACTAGCCAAGGACATTTCTCGAGGGCAGGGGTCGTTTGTAGCCCCGCAGGCCTTGTGAATGTTAAGTGCCCTTGAGCACAGTTTTTCAAGTGGTTGTTACGGGAAAGCGCCACAAGGCGGCAGCACTTCTTCGTGTCCTCTGTGTTAACTTGGGCAAACACAGCCTTAGCAAGAGTCTTGGTGGTGGGTTGCAACTTGGAGTCGAACGTGGACGCACACACACCGCAGGGCTTGTGTATCTTTACCTCTTCCCCCTGACACTGCACCGCCACTCCCCAGGCAAATCCCAAGCCTTGCAAATGTGCTATTCGGAGGGTGGTCTGGTGTGTAGGTGGGGCGATTCTAAGGAAGGAGGCTGGAGGTGGATACCCCACTTAGCAGGAGCTGTGGAGATCTGGTGTCCTTTCACAGCTCCTCCCTCCCAGCGGGTCTACCATCATTTGGGTACACTAGGCTTTGCTTACCTGTAAGGGGGCTGTCTTGGATCGGGAGGTTGTGGTACCATGCAGAGGAGAATGGCCAATAGAGGTCCAAGGGGCCGCTGATCTGGTGGCACGTGCTCCTTCCTGTCTCCCTCAGCACCAGCATACCGCAACCTTGGGACCCAGGCCTGCTGAGGCTCTAGGGTTGTGTCATCAGCCCACGTCACAGAGGCCTGAGGGTAATAGAGTAGGCATTTCTTGCCTTTTTCTTGTTTTATAATTTAATATTGATTTTCTATTTCAGCATAATTTATATACAATGTTGTGTCTATTTGAGTCCTACAGCAACTTGATGCAGTTCTAAACGTAGCTGTACCTGGAGTATTTCGGATTCTCTTCCCTGTCAGGTTATTGAAGAATATTGAATAGCGTTCCCTGTGCTATCAGGTGCGTCATCGTTGATGAACTCTTTTTGATACATTACTGTGTTTCTGTTAATGCCAACCCCTTACTTCATCTTTCTCCGATCCCCAATTTCCCCCGATGGTAACTCTACATTTTGTGTCTCCGTTTGTGAGTCTGTGTTTGCTCTGTACATTACGTTCCTTGGTCTCCATTTTTCGACTGCACATGTAAGTGATATCCTGGGATATGTGTCTTTCTGTCTCTAATTTTCCAGAATTAGTGTGATCATCTACTGCTCCATCCGTGAAGCTACAAATAGCATGAGTTCATTTTGTTGTCTGGATGAGTGACAGTCCAGGGGGTATAGGTAGCACAACTTCTTTATCCAATCATCTCTCGCTGGACATTCTGGTCGTTTGGGTGTCTTGGCTATGGCAAAGAGTACCACAACGACCGTTGGGGGGGCAAATGTTTTATTCCAATGATGGTATTCTCTTGTTATACAAACTGGAGTGGGGATGCCAAGTCTCGTGGTAGCTCCAGTTTACAGTTTAGTAAGGAACATGCCTACTGATCTCCATACTGGCTGTTAGCAATTTACATTTCCACCAACAGCATAGTAGGATCCCCTTTTCTGCCTACCCTCTTGAGCACTTACTCTTTTCAGGTTTTTTGAGGACTGCAGGGAGGGAACACCTCGTCTCCATTTATTTGCATTCTCTAATCATGATAGATGCTGAACATCTTTTGATTGGATGTGCTGTTTTTTAAAAAGCGTGTGAGGATCATTGAGCTCTTGAAACATTTCTGCTTGGGGGTCGGGCCTGATTTGAATTCATTTCACATTACCTAGCCCAGGACGTTACTCCAGGGCAGGGGTCGTTTGCAGCCCCGCAGGCCTTGTGAATATTAAGTGCCCTTGAGCACAGTTTTTCAAGTTGTTGTTACAGGAAAGCGCCACGATGTGGCAGCACTTCTTCGTGTCCTCTGTGTTAACTTGGGCAAACCGAGCCTTAGAGGGAGTCTTGGTGTTGGGTTGCAAATTGGAGTCGAAAGTGGCTGAACACACACCACAGGGCTTGTGTGTGTTTACCTCTTCCCCCTTACCCTGCACAGCCAGACCCCAGGCAAATCCCAAGCCTTGCAAATGTGCTATTCGGAGGGTGCTGTGGTTTGTAGGTGGGGCGATTCTAAGGAAGGAGGCTGGAGGTACGAACCCCACTAGCAGGAGCTGTGGAGATCCAATGTCTTTTCACAGCTCTTCCCTCCCAGCGGGTCTACCAACATTTGGGTACACTAGGCTTTGCTTACCTGTAAGAGGACTGTCTTGGATCAGGAGGTTGTGGTACCATGCAGAGCAGAATGGGCAATAGAGGTCCAAGGGGCCGGTGACCTGGTGGCACGTCCTCCTTCCTGTCTCCCTCAGCAACAGCATACTCCAGCCTTGGGACCCAGGCCTGCTGAGGCTCTAGGGTTGTGACATCAGCCCACGTCACAGAGGCCTGAGGGTAATAGAGTAGGCATTTCTTGCCTTTTACTTGTTTTATAATTTAGTATTGATTTCCTATTTCAGCATAGTTTATATACGGTGTTGTGTTTGAGTTCGACAGCAAGGTGATGAAGTTATGAATGTAGCTGTACCCGTAGTATTTTGGATTCTTCTCCCTGTTAGGTTATTGAAGAATATTGAGTAGCGTTCCTTGTGCTATCAGGTGTGTCATCGTTGATGAATTCTTTTTGATACATTAGTGTGTTTCTGTTAATCCCAACCTCCGACTTCATCCTTCCCCGATCCCCAATTTCCCCCTCTGGGAACTGTACACTTCTTTCTTCCGTTTGTGAACCTGGGTTTCCTTTGTATACTACATCCTTTGTATCCCTTTTTAGACTCCACATATAAGTGATATCCTGGAATATGTGTCTTTTTGTCTCTAAATTACCAGAATTAGTGAGATCATCTACTGCTCCATCCATGTTGCTGCAAATAGCATGGGTTCATTTTGCTTTCTGGATGAGTGATAGTCGCCAGAATGTAAGTAGCACAACATCTTTATCCATTCATCTCTCACTGGACATTTCGGTCGTTTGTATGTCTGGGCTATGGTAAAGAGTAGCACAACGTCCGTTGGGGTGCAAGTGTTTTATTCCAATGATGGTATTCTCTGGTTATACGGACTGGAGTGCGGTTTCCGTATCTCGTGGTAGCTCCAGTGTTTAGTTTAGTAAGGGACTTGCTAACTGATCTCCATACTGGCTATTATCAATTTACACTCCCACCAACAGCATAGTAGGGTTCCCTTTATTGGCTGCCCTCTTGAGCACTTACTCTTTTTAGGCTTTTTGAGGACTGCAGCCAGGGAACACCTCGTCTACATTTCTTTGCATTCTCTGAACATGACAGATCCTGAGCATTTTTTCATTTGATGTGCTGTTTTTAAAAATACGTGTAAGTACCACTGAGCCCTTGAAACATTTCTGCCTGAGAGTCGGGCCAGATTTGAGTTCATTTCAGATCAACTAGCCAAGGACATTTCTCGAGGGCAGGGGTCGTTTGTAGCCCCGCAGGCCTTGTGAATGTTAAGTGCCCTTGAGCACAGTTTTTCAAGTGGTTGTTACGGGAAAGCGCCACAAGGCGGCAGCACTTCTTCGTGTCCTCTGTGTTAACTTGGGCAAACACAGCCTTAGCAAGAGTCTTGGTGGTGGGTTGCAACTTGGAGTCGAACGTGGACGCACACACACCGCAGGGCTTGTGTATCTTTACCTCTTCCCCCTGACACTGCACCGCCACTCCCCAGGCAAATCCCAAGCCTTGCAAATGTGCTATTCGGAGGGTGGTCTGGTGTGTAGGTGGGGCGATTCTAAGGAAGGAGGCTGGAGGTGGATACCCCACTTAGCAGGAGCTGTGGAGATCTGGTGTCCTTTCACAGCTCCTCCCTCCCAGCGGGTCTACCATCATTTGGGTACACTAGGCTTTGCTTACCTGTAAGGGGGCTGTCTTGGATCGGGAGGTTGTGGTACCATGCAGAGGAGAATGGCCAATAGAGGTCCAAGGGGCCGCTGATCTGGTGGCACGTGCTCCTTCCTGTCTCCCTCAGCACCAGCATACCGCAACCTTGGGACCCAGGCCTGCTGAGGCTCTAGGGTTGTGTCATCAGCCCACGTCACAGAGGCCTGAGGGTAATAGAGTAGGCATTTCTTGCCTTTTTCTTGTTTTATAATTTAATATTGATTTTCTATTTCAGCATAATTTATATACAATGTTGTGTCTATTTGAGTCCTACAGCAACTTGATGCAGTTCTAAACGTAGCTGTACCTGGAGTATTTCGGATTCTCTTCCCTGTTAGGTTATTGAAGAATATTGAATAGCGTTCCCTGTGCTATCAGGTGCGTCATCGTTGATGAACTCTTTTTGATACATTACTGTGTTTCTGTTAATGCCAACCCCTTACTTCATCTTTCTCCGATCCCCAATTTCCCCCGATGGTAACTCTACATTTTGTGTCTCCGTTTGTGAGTCTGTGTTTGCTCTGTACATTACGTTCCTTGGTCTCCATTTTTCGACTGCACATGTAAGTGATATCCTGGGATATGTGTCTTTCTGTCTCTAATTTTCCAGAATTAGTGTGATCATCTACTGCTCCATCCGTGAAGCTACAAATAGCATGAGTTCATTTTGTTGTCTGGATGAGTGACAGTCCAGGGGGTATAGGTAGCACAACTTCTTTATCCAATCATCTCTCGCTGGACATTCTGGTCGTTTGGGTGTCTTGGCTATGGCAAAGAGTACCACAACGACCGTTGGGGGGGGCAAATGTTTTATTCCAATGATGGTATTCTCTTGTTATACAAACTGGAGTGGGGATGCCAAGTCTCGTGGTAGCTCCAGTTTACAGTTTAGTAAGGAACATGCCTACTGATCTCCATACTGGCTGTTAGCAATTTACATTTCCACCAACAGCATAGTAGGATCCCCTTTTCTGCCTACCCTCTTGAGCACTTACTCTTTTCAGGTTTTTTGAGGACTGCAGGGAGGGAACACCTCGTCTCCATTTATTTGCATTCTCTAATCATGATAGATGCTGAACATCTTTTGATTGGATGTGCTGTTTTTTAAAAAGCGTGTGAGGATCATTGAGCTCTTGAAACATTTCTGCTTGGGGGTCGGGCCTGATTTGAATTCATTTCACATTACCTAGCCCAGGACGTTACTCCAGGGCAGGGGTCGTTTGCAGCCCCGCAGGCCTTGTGAATATTAAGTGCCCTTGAGCACAGTTTTTCAAGTTGTTGTTACAGGAAAGCGCCACGATGTGGCAGCACTTCTTCGTGTCCTCTGTGTTAACTTGGGCAAACCGAGCCTTAGAGGGAGTCTTGGTGTTGGGTTGCAAATTGGAGTCGAAAGTGGCTGAACACACACCACAGGGCTTGTGTGTGTTTACCTCTTCCCCCTTACCCTGCACAGCCAGACCCCAGGCAAATCCCAAGCCTTGCAAATGTGCTATTCGGAGGGTGCTGTGGTTTGTAGGTGGGGCGATTCTAAGGAAGGAGGCTGGAGGTACGAACCCCACTAGCAGGAGCTGTGGAGATCCAATGTCTTTTCACAGCTCTTCCCTCCCAGCGGGTCTACCAACATTTGGGTACACTAGGCTTTGCTTACCTGTAAGAGGACTGTCTTGGATCAGGAGGTTGTGGTACCATGCAGAGCAGAATGGGCAATAGAGGTCCAAGGGGCCGGTGATCTGGTGGCACGTCCTCCTTCCTGTCTCCCTCAGCACCAGCATACTCCAGCCTTGGGACCCATTCCTGCTGAGGCTCTAGGGTTGTGACATCAGCCCACGTCACAGAGGCCTGAGGGTAATAGAGTAGGCATTTCTTGCCTTTTTCTTGTTTTATAATTTAGTATTGATTGCCTATTTCAGCATAGTTTATATACGGTGTTGTGTTTGAGTTCGACAGCAAGGTGATGAAGTTATGAATGTAGCTGTACCTGTAGTATTTTGGATTCTTTTCCCTGTTAGGTTATTGAAGAATATTGAGTAGCGTTCCTTGTGCTATCAGGTGTGTCATCGTTGATGAATACTTTTTGATACATTAGTGTGTTTCTGTTAATCCCAACCTCCGACTTCATCCTTCCCCGATCCCCAATTTCCCCCTCTGGGAACTGTACACTTCTTTCTTCCGTTTGTGAACCTGTGTTTCCTTTGTATACTACATCCTTTGTATCCCTTTTTAGACTCCACATATAAGTGATATCCTGGAATATGTGTCTTTTTGTCTCTAAATTACCAGAATTAGTGAGATCATCTACTGCTCCATCCATGTTGCTGCAAATAGCATGGGTTCATTTTGCTTTCTGGATGAGTGATAGTCGCCAGAATGTAAGTAGCACAACATCTTTATCCATTCATCTCTCACTGGACATTTCGGTCGTTTGTATGTCTGGGCTATGGTAAAGAGTAGCACAACGTCCGTTGGGGTGCAAGTGTTTTATTCCAATGATGGTATTCTCTGGTTATACGGACTGGAGTGCGGTTTCCGTATCTCGTGGTAGCTCCAGTGTTTAGTTTAGTAAGGGACTTGCTAACTGATCTCCATACTGGCTATTATCAATTTACACTCCCACCAACAGCATAGTAGGGTTCCCTTTATTGGCTGCCCTCTTGAGCACTTACTCTTTTTAGGCTTTTTGAGGACTGCAGCCAGGGAACACCTCGTCTACATTTCTTTGCATTCTCTGAACATGACAGATCCTGAGCATTTTTTCATTTGATGTGCTGTTTTTAAAAATACGTGTAAGTACCACTGAGCTCTTGAAACATTTCTGCCTGAGAGTCGGGCCAGATTTGAGTTCATTTCAGATCAACTAGCCAAGGACATTTCTCGAGGGCAGGGGTCGTTTGTAGCCCCGCAGGCCTTGTGAATGTTAAGTGCCCTTGAGCACAGTTTTTCAAGTGGTTGTTACGGGAAAGCGCCACAAGGCGGCAGCACTTCTTCGTGTCCTCTGTGTTAACTTGGGCAAACACAGCCTTAGCAAGAGTCTTGGTGGTGGGTTGCAACTTGGAGTCGAACGTGGACGCACACACACCGCAGGGCTTGTGTATCTTTACCTCTTCCCCCTGACACTGCACCGCCACTCCCCAGGCAAATCCCAAGCCTTGCAAATGTGCTATTCGGAGGGTGGTCTGGTGTGTAGGTGGGGCGATTCTAAGGAAGGAGGCTGGAGGTGGATACCCCACTTAGCAGGAGCTGTGGAGATCTGGTGTCCTTTCACAGCTCCTCCCTCCCAGCGGGTCTACCATCATTTGGGTACACTAGGCTTTGCTTACCTGTAAGGGGGCTGTCTTGGATCGGGAGGTTGTGGTACCATGCAGAGGAGAATGGCCAATAGAGGTCCAAGGGGCCGCTGATCTGGTGGCACGTGCTCCTTCCTGTCTCCCTCAGCACCAGCATACCGCAACCTTGGGACCCAGGCCTGCTGAGGCTCTAGGGTTGTGTCATCAGCCCACGTCACAGAGGCCTGAGGGTAATAGAGTAGGCATTTCTTGCCTTTTTCTTGTTTTATAATTTAATATTGATTTTCTATTTCAGCATAATTTATATACAATGTTGTGTCTATTTGAGTCCTACAGCAACTTGATGCAGTTCTAAACGTAGCTGTACCTGGAGTATTTCGGATTCTCTTCCCTGTCAGGTTATTGAAGAATATTGAATAGCGTTCCCTGTGCTATCAGGTGCGTCATCGTTGATGAACTCTTTTTGATACATTACTGTGTTTCTGTTAATGCCAACCCCTTACTTCATCTTTCTCCGATCCCCAATTTCCCCCGATGGTAACTCTACATTTTGTGTCTCCGTTTGTGAGTCTGTGTTTGCTCTGTACATTACGTTCCTTGGTCTCCATTTTTCGACTGCACATGTAAGTGATATCCTGGGATATGTGTCTTTCTGTCTCTAATTTTCCAGAATTAGTGTGATCATCTACTGCTCCATCCGTGAAGCTACAAATAGCATGAGTTCATTTTGTTGTCTGGATGAGTGACAGTCCAGGGGGTATAGGTAGCACAACTTCTTTATCCAATCATCTCTCGCTGGACATTCTGGTCGTTTGGGTGTCTTGGCTATGGCAAAGAGTACCACAACGACCGTTGGGGGGGCAAATGTTTTATTCCAATGATGGTATTCTCTTGTTATACAAACTGGAGTGGGGATGCCAAGTCTCGTGGTAGCTCCAGTTTACAGTTTAGTAAGGAACATGCCTACTGATCTCCATACTGGCTGTTAGCAATTTACATTTCCACCAACAGCATAGTAGGATCCCCTTTTCTGCCTACCCTCTTGAGCACTTACTCTTTTCAGGTTTTTTGAGGACTGCAGGGAGGGAACACCTCGTCTCCATTTATTTGCATTCTCTAATCATGATAGATGCTGAACATCTTTTGATTGGATGTGCTGTTTTTTAAAAAGCGTGTGAGGATCATTGAGCTCTTGAAACATTTCTGCTTGGGGGTCGGGCCTGATTTGAATTCATTTCACATTACCTAGCCCAGGACGTTACTCCAGGGCAGGGGTCGTTTGCAGCCCCGCAGGCCTTGTGAATATTAAGTGCCCTTGAGCACAGTTTTTCAAGTTGTTGTTACAGGAAAGCGCCACGATGTGGCAGCACTTCTTCGTGTCCTCTGTGTTAACTTGGGCAAACCGAGCCTTAGAGGGAGTCTTGGTGTTGGGTTGCAAATTGGAGTCGAAAGTGGCTGAACACACACCACAGGGCTTGTGTGTGTTTACCTCTTCCCCCTTACCCTGCACAGCCAGACCCCAGGCAAATCCCAAGCCTTGCAAATGTGCTATTCGGAGGGTGCTGTGGTTTGTAGGTGGGGCGATTCTAAGGAAGGAGGCTGGAGGTACGAACCCCACTAGCAGGAGCTGTGGAGATCCAATGTCTTTTCACAGCTCTTCCCTCCCAGCGGGTCTACCAACATTTGGGTACACTAGGCTTTGCTTACCTGTAAGAGGACTGTCTTGGATCAGGAGGTTGTGGTACCATGCAGAGCAGAATGGGCAATAGAGGTCCAAGGGGCCGGTGATCTGGTGGCACGTCCTCCTTCCTGTCTCCCTCAGCAACAGCATACTCCAGCCTTGGGACCCAGGCCGGCTGAGGCTCTAGGGTTGTGACATCAGCCCACGTCACAGAGGCCTGAGGGTAATAGAGTAGGCATTTCTTGCCTTTTACTTGTTTTATAATTTAGTATTGATTTCCTATTTCAGCATAGTTTATATACGGTGTTGTGTTTGAGTTCGACAGCAAGGTGATGAAGTTATGAATGTAGCTGTACCTGTAGTATTTTGGATTCTTTTCCCTGTTAGGTTATTGAAGAATATTGAGTAGCGTTCCTTGTGCTATCAGGTGTGTCATCGTTGATGAATTCTTTTTGATACATTAGTGTGTTTCTGTTAATCCCAACCTCCGACTTCATCCTTCCCCGATCCCCAATTTCCCCCTCTGGGAACTGTACACTTCTTTCTTCCGTTTGTGAACCTGGGTTTCCTTTGTATACTACATCCTTTGTATCCCTTTTTAGACTCCACATATAAGTGATATCCTGGAATATGTGTCTTTTTGTCTCTAAATTACCAGAATTAGTGAGATCATCTACTGCTCCATCCATGTTGCTGCAAATAGCATGGGTTCATTTTGCTTTCTGGATGAGTGATAGTCGCCAGAATGTAAGTAGCACAACATCTTTATCCATTCATCTCTCACTGGACATTTCGGTCGTTTGTATGTCTGGGCTATGGTAAAGAGTAGCACAACGTCCGTTGGGGTGCAAGTGTTTTATTCCAATGATGGTATTCTCTGGTTATACGGACTGGAGTGCGGTTTCCGTATCTCATGGTAGCTCCAGTTTTTAGTTTAGTAAGGGACTTGCTAACTGATCTCCATACTGGCTATTATCAATTTACACTCCCACCAACAGCATAGTAGGGTTCCCTTTATTGGCTGCCCTCTTGAGCACTTACTCTTTTTAGGCTTTTTGAGGACTGCAGCCAGGGAACACCTCGTCTACATTTCTTTGCATTCTCTGAACATGACAGATCCTGAGCATTTTTTCATTTGATGTGCTGTTTTTAAAAATACGTGTAAGTACCACTGAGCTCTTGAAACATTTCTGCCTGAGAGTCGGGCCAGATTTGAGTTCATTTCAGATCAACTAGCCAAGGACATTTCTCGAGGGCAGGGGTCGTTTGTAGCCCCGCAGGCCTTGTGAATGTTAAGTGCCCTTGAGCACAGTTTTTCAAGTGGTTGTTACGGGAAAGCGCCACAAGGCGGCAGCACTTCTTCGTGTCCTCTGTGTTAACTTGGGCAAACACAGCCTTAGCAAGAGTCTTGGTGGTGGGTTGCAACTTGGAGTCGAACGTGGACGCACACACACCGCAGGGCTTGTGTATCTTTACCTCTTCCCCCTGACACTGCACCGCCACTCCCCAGGCAAATCCCAAGCCTTGCAAATGTGCTATTCGGAGGGTGGTCTGGTGTGTAGGTGGGGCGATTCTAAGGAAGGAGGCTGGAGGTGGATACCCCACTTAGCAGGAGCTGTGGAGATCTGGTGTCCTTTCACAGCTCCTCCCTCCCAGCGGGTCTACCATCATTTGGGTACACTAGGCTTTGCTTACCTGTAAGGGGGCTGTCTTGGATCAGGAGGTTGTGGTACCATGCAGAGGAGAATGGCCAATAGAGGTCCAAGGGGCCGCTGATCTGGTGGCACGTGCTCCTTCCTGTCTCCCTCAGCACCAGCATACCGCAACCTTGGGACCCAGGCCTGCTGAGGCTCTAGGGTTGTGTCATCAGCCCACGTCACAGAGGCCTGAGGGTAATAGAGTAGGCATTTCTTGCCTTTTTCTTGTTTTATAATTTAATATTGATTTTCTATTTCAGCATAATTTATATACAATGTTGTGTCTATTTGAGTCCTACAGCAACTTGATGCAGTTCTAAACGTAGCTGTACCTGGAGTATTTCGGATTCTCTTCCCTGTTAGGTTATTGAAGAATATTGAATAGCGTTCCCTGTGCTATCAGGTGCGTCATCGTTGATGAACTCTTTTTGATACATTACTGTGTTTCTGTTAATGCCAACCCCTTACTTCATCTTTCTCCGATCCCCAATTTCCCCCGATGGTAACTCTACATTTTGTGTCTCCGTTTGTGAGTCTGTGTTTGCTCTGTACATTACGTTCCTTGGTCTCCATTTTTCGACTGCACATGTAAGTGATATCCTGGGATATGTGTCTTTCTGTCTCTAATTTTCCAGAATTAGTGTGATCATCTACTGCTCCATCCGTGAAGCTACAAATAGCATGAGTTCATTTTGTTGTCTGGATGAGTGACAGTCCAGGGGGTATAGGTAGCACAACTTCTTTATCCAATCATCTCTCGCTGGACATTCTGGTCGTTTGGGTGTCTTGGCTATGGCAAAGAGTACCACAACGACCGTTGGGGGGGCAAATGTTTTATTCCAATGATGGTATTCTCTTGTTATACAAACTGGAGTGGGGATGCCAAGTCTCGTGGTAGCTCCAGTTTACAGTTTAGTAAGGAACATGCCTACTGATCTCCATACTGGCTGTTAGCAATTTACATTTCCACCAACAGCATAGTAGGATCCCCTTTTCTGCCTACCCTCTTGAGCACTTACTCTTTTCAGGTTTTTTGAGGACTGCAGGGAGGGAACACCTCGTCTCCATTTATTTGCATTCTCTAATCATGATAGATCCTGAACATCTTTTGATTGGATGTGCTGTTTTTTAAAAAGCGTGTGAGGATCATTGAGCTCTTGAAACATTTCTGCTTGGGGGTCGGGCCTGATTTGAATTCATTTCACATTACCTAGCCCAGGACGTTACTCCAGGGCAGGGGTCGTTTGCAGCCCCGCAGGCCTTGTGAATATTAAGTGCCCTTGAGCACAGTTTTTCAAGTTGTTGTTACAGGAAAGCGCCACGATGTGGCAGCACTTCTTCGTGTCCTCTGTGTTAACTTGGGCAAACCGAGCCTTAGAGGGAGTCTTGGTGTTGGGTTGCAAATTGGAGTCGAAAGTGGCTGAACACACACCACAGGGCTTGTGTGTGTTTACCTCTTCCCCCTTACCCTGCACAGCCAAACCCCAGGCAAATCCCAAGCCTTGCAAATGTGCTATTCGGAGGGTGCTGTGGTTTGTAGGTGGGGCGATTCTAAGGAAGGAGGCTGGAGGTACGAACCCCACTAGCAGGAGCTGTGGAGATCCAATGTCTTTTCACAGCTCTTCCCTCCCAGCGGGTCTACCAACATTTGGGTACACTAGGCTTTGCTTACCTGTAAGAGGACTGTCTTGGATCGGGAGGTTGTGGTACCATGCAGAGCAGAATGGGCAATAGAGGTCCAAGGGGCCGGTGACCTGGTGGCACGTCCTCCTTCCTGTCTCCCTCAGCAACAGCATACTCCAGCCTTGGGACCCAGGCCTGCTGAGGCTCTAGGGTTGTGACATCAGCCCACGTCACAGAGGCCTGAGGGTAATAGAGTAGGCATTTCTTGCCTTTTACTTGTTTTATAATTTAGTATTGATTTCCTATTTCAGCATAGTTTATATACAGTGTTGTGTTTGAGTTCGACAGCAAGGTGATGAAGTTATGAATGTAGCTGTACCTGTAGTATTTTGGATTCTTTTCCCTGTTAGGTTATTGAAGAATATTGAGTAGCGTTCCTTGTGCTATCAGGTGTGTCATCGTTGATGAATTCTTTTCGATACATTAGTTTGTTTCTGTTAATCCCAACCTCCGACTTCATCCTTCCCCAATCCCCAGTTTCCCCCTCTGGGAACTGTACACTTCTTTCTTCGGTTTGTGAACCTGTGTTTCCTTTGTATACTACATCCTTTGTATCCCTTTTTAGACTCCACATATAAGTGATATCCTGGAATATGTGTCTTTTTGTCTCTAAATTACCAGAATTAGTGAGATCATCTACTGCTCCATCAATGTTTCTGCAAATAGCATGGGTTCATTTTGCTTTCTGGAGGAGTGATAGTCGCCAGAATGTAAGTAGCACAGCATCTTTATCCATTCCTCTCTCGCTGGACATTTCGGTCGTTTGTATGTCTGGGCTATGGTAAAGAGTACCACAACGTCCGTTGGGGTGCAAGTGTTTTATTCCAATGATGGTATTCTCTGGTTATACGGACTGGAGTGCGGTTTCCGTATCTCATGGTAGCTCCAGTTTTTAGTTTAGTAAGGGACTTGCTAACTGATCTCCATACTGGCTATTATCAATTTACACTCCCACCAACAGCATAGTAGGGTTCCCTTTATTGGCTGCCCTCTTGAGCACTTACTCTTTTTAGGCTTTTTGAGGACTGCA